>NC_081174.1:8731078-9061633 GCF_012432095.1 Onychostoma macrolepis | reverse complement strand
GATCTTATTTCTTACAGCTTATTAATATCTATCTATCGATTAGGGATGTCACAATTCTCAATATAAAATCGAACCGTTTGGTATGACATCTACAGTTCAATACGCGTTCAATTCGGTTTTGCGTTTAAATAATATTCGTGTGTGTGTGTGTGCGTGTGCGTGCGCGCGCGCGCGTGCGCGTGTGCCCATGAGTTCAACAAAAGAACTCTTTTGTCCAACAAAAGAGAACATCATAACTTGTTTTTACTTCACAACATCAGTCGAGTGAAATAACTTCCTTTTGTGGCTTCTTATCACAGAATGAGGCAGAAAATATGTTTTATACTGTAATAAAGGCTGTGTTGATTAGAAATGGTTTACAAATATACTTAATCATTATGAAAATACCCGAGATGGCTTGAAGAACACAGATAAACTATGTATTGTCGCAGGCGAGTGTTTATTGTCCTTACATTTCATCATTCAAAACGTTTAATGTTATATCTTCTTTTTATTACAGCGATAGCTACACTGCAAAAAATGCTTTTCTTACCAAGATGTTTTGTCTTGTTTCCAGCCAAAATATCTAAAAATTCTTAAATCAAGAAGGATTTTCTAGACAAGTACAAATTATTGAAAAAACAAGTCAAAATTAAGTGAGTTTTTGCTGGAAACAAGCAAAATAATCTTGTTTTCTGTTTGAAATAAGATTATTATCTATCTATCTATCTATCTATCTATTGATAGATGGATAAAATATATGTAACCAGCCTGCAAAAACATGCAGAAAAAAACATATAGAGAGGACATCTGCAGACCTTTATGACTATATGTTAAAGTCTGTAAATCTCCAGATAATTTGACCCATTTATATCAAGTCAATGTTGGTTTAGGTTGAAAAATGTTATGTCATGTGGTGCGACACCACAAAAACCTTTTTATGTATGAATTAATAATTTATGGTATGTGAGAGAATTTTACGTAGCTAAACTTTTTTTTGAAAATAATAATTACATTTGGAAATAAAAGGAAGACTTGTTACTTGATGGTTACACCACATGACATTTCATGAAGTGTAGATTAGAGTCATTAGACTAAAAGTTTTTTTGAAAATGTTTTTCAAAGTCATGACATGTTTTAAGCTCTAAACAATTTTCATTTTCCTTATCATGCACGTTGTTTCATTGTCATTTAACCAGTTGTCTCAGCATATTAAACTGGCATAGCAAGTATTGTGGAAAATGACACCCTTCACCTTTAATTTATAGATGCTGTTGAAAAGACGAGTTTTCAGTTTTTTCCTTTTTTTTCCCACACGCCTGTCATTGGAGTAAGTACAGCCTGTCTGTGAGACCATTTAATCTCATCCACTCGTTGCTGTGACATAACAGCGTCCGATGGTGCGACGATCCACTCGCTCAGCAAAGAGTGACACCAGAAAACTCTCCAATCAGCCTCCTGTCACAGACGCCTCAGACAGACATACAGCCGCGCCACAAGCCGAGATGGTGTAGGAGGATCAGGAGGCTGCTAGACTGCTGAAGCCTGTCAGATTGTGAGCTGCTCTGTCGGTCTTCTTCGATCAGCGAATCGATAGGCCTGTGGGATACAGCCTGCCTCTCTACTGCCGTGACGTGATCTAGGTCAGACGGCAATAAAGCGAGTAGTGGAAAATAAAAGTAATTGCATAATCCACTCTTTGCATTCGTCATCTCGTTCCCATACACTTATCGAACTCAGTTGCCGGGAAACCGGGGAAGAACTTATTTTGAGAATAGACACTGGAAGTGACCTGGAAATGGCTGATTTCAGCACAATTGTGTGTTGCTGAGTGGTCCTTCTAGTAATGAATTGTGTTTCCCATAGGTACCTGTGAGAGACTGCGCTAATATGACTCAACATCCTGTAGCGATCAAAGGTCTTGCATTTTTATCTGCCACGCTAGGAATGTGGCTCGTTGTTCATTGAATAGGAGTTTTACTCTCAGGTTGTCTTACTATATTACACCACACACCATTAAAGGGATAGTTCACCCAAAAATGACAATTCTGTCATCATTTATTCATCCTCAAGTAGTTCCAAACCTGTATGAGTTTCTTTGTTCTGCCGAACACAAAGGAAGATATTTTGAAGAAAGTTTGTAACCAGGCTGTTTTGGGGCTCCATTGACTTCCATAGTAGGAAAAAAAATACTATGGAAATCAATGGTGCCCCAGAACTGCTCTGTTTCCCACATTCTTCAGAATATCTTCCTTTGTGTTCAGCAGAACAAAGAATACAGGTTTGGAACTACTTGAGGATGAATAAATGATGTCAGAATTTTCATTTTTGGGTGAACTATCCCTTTAAATCACCATCTGCTCCAACCCATACGACCGTAGCTTTCAACCCTGAGTCAAAGCTCAATGTCCCTTTTATGCTGGCTAATCCTAGACCAGTGGCTCCACACATCCATTTGGTAATCCAGCCTGGTCTTTATTAGTGCACGCTTGACCTATTTCTGACCTCAGCGAACGTTAAACATGGTTTAGGTCTTTTATGGTCAGCTGCGGCTAGTCCGTGCCAGCTGTAGGGATCTAGCCGTGTCTCTTATATCACAGTCACCCTCTCGGCTTTTATTTTTCACCACTGTCCCTCAAGGACTATCATTCCCTGCTAATCCAGAGTGAGTCACATGGTTTTTGATCTGAATCCCCACCTCTCTGCCCAGGCTCTCTGACCCTCCCATAGACAGGAAGGATCCTTACATGATAAAGGCTCAGAAACGTAGCAAGTGGCATCAGTGGTTCAACAGTAATTTTACGAAGCTACGAGAATACTTGTTGTGCGCAAAAAAAAAAACCCTTTCTTCAACAATTCGTCTAGGATCCTTGCTTTCTATATGGGAGGGTCAGAGAGCGCTCGGGATTCATCAAAAATATCTTAATTTGTGTTCCGAAGATGAACGAAGGTCATACAGGTTTGGAACGACATGAGGGTGAGTAATTAATGACAGAATTTTTATTTTTGGGTGAACTATCCCCTAAAGGGATAGGTCATCCAAAAATGAAAATTACCCCATGATTTACTCACCCTTAAGCCATCCTAGGTGTATATGACTTTCCTCTTTCAGATGAATACAATCGGGAGTTATATTAAAAAATGTCCTAGCTCTTGCAAGCTTTATAATGGCAGTAAATGGGATTTGAGATTTTGAAGCCCAAAAAAGTGCATCCATCCATCATAAAGTGCTCCACACGATGCTTTTGTGTAAGAAAACTATCTGTATTTAAATTTTTATAAATGGTAATCTCAAGCTTCCGCTAACTGTTGTACGTTTCAGTGGATCAACTGCATCTGTGTTTATTCATTTGTGCATTGTCAGTAGATCAACCGCAGAATTTTTCCACTCCCATTGGCGCTTTTATGCGATTTGGGGTCTCACGCTAATTTGCCTTATTTTGTAAAGCTGGCCCTTTGACTTAAATATGAATACCTTTTCAGCCTTAGAGTTGAAAATAAAAAGGCGAGGTAAAGTTTCATGTTTGATATAAAGTGTAATTATTAGACAAAAACCCACATCGTAAGGAATGGTCACATTAATGAGAAACATTCAAAGTTGTTTATTTCTCGCAGTTTTGTAAAGTTGCAAATGTGAGATGTAAAGTCGTCATTTTTTTACTTTGTTAATCTAAATTGGAAATGGTTTATTTGAGAGTATCTGAGGTGAATGTTTCTGTCCATACTTCCGTTTTCAATAAAATCTCACTTCCCGTTTTCTTAGGAAATGGAACTATAGATTTCCCAGAGTTCTTGACGATGATGGCCAGGAAAATGAAGGACACAGACAGCGAGGAAGAGATTCGCGAGGCTTTTCGGGTATTTGACAAGGTATGTTTGAGCTGTAACTACTGCACTTGGCTGTTTATTACAGGCAAAATTGACTCAAAATTGAGTCACAGCAGTGATGCCGAGATTTTCCCGCCCTTTTTGTGGCTGACATTGAGTTTTTCTCTTCAGGATGGTAATGGCTACATCAGTGCTGCAGAGTTGCGTCACGTCATGACAAACCTCGGCGAGAAGCTGACAGATGAAGAGGTTGATGAGATGATCAGAGAAGCCGACATCGATGGCGATGGTCAGGTGAACTATGAAGGTAAGTTACTTACTTTTCAGTGCCCATTTTATTTTCTCCATTTAGTCTTATTTTTATCTCAAAGGCACCATCTGGTAACTCAACTATAATACACCTACAAATATATCCCATAAAGATGATGTAGTAGTATTATTATTATTGGAAAAAATATTAATAAATTTTTCTGACAAATGGTCAAAAAGACTCGAATCAGTCTCAATGATTCATTTACTCAGTGAATCGGTCAGTTCAGAGTCTTAAATTCCTTTATTCATGTCCATGTTGGAATGACCATAGTGTCTTATCTGCATCGAAAATGGCTCACATTTCCCAGAATGCACCATATTTGTACAGAGCACATGTAAAAAGCCCCTTTTTGTTTTGCTGAAATCGGAGCCTCTTGATTAGACGCATATGAAAGCCATTCGTAAATGGGATGCTAATTACCGTGCGAATTCTGCTTTCACCTCTTGATTAAAAAATTAATAAACCATTGAACAATTTAGCAGCTGGCTGCACAGCGTGTCATTCGGCCAAAAGCAACTGCCTAATCTCATTTTCTCTCCATCTCTCCTCTCAGAATTTGTACAGATGATGACTGCAAAGTGAAACCGCCTCCTCCTGCCGTGCCCTCTTAGAAGAGAAGAAAAAATCAGTCAAATGTTTTACTTACCTCTTGGGAAAAAAAAAAAAAAAAAGTTTATTTATTCATAATGTTTCTGTTAAAAATAATTGAATGTTAAAATAAAGTATCCTTCTGTCCACACAGAAAATAATGGAAAAAGTCAAATATCTGCATGAAATGGTTAGTGATCCTGTCCCCAAAGATCAGTCTAGCATCAGTTATTCGAGAAAAATAACCTGTAACTACCTTCAAACTGAAGACAAACAGCATTTGGTGAACTCCTTAAGTTCCATCTGCTCTTGATAATGTTTGGGCTGGCCATCCTCCTTTTGTTCTCTCGTTTTTTTCTGTTCTTCATGCATGCAGCTTGAGCCCGGAGCTCATTCTCCAGCCAATCAGAGCGTGCTGAGTCCACTGAAGTGTTGTATCGCAGGGTTTTGTAATTTAAGAGGAACCACAAGTAGAAAGAAAGCTTGTAAAATCAAGTTTCTAGTGGAATGGGGCTTTAATGTATTGTGGGGGATAAAAAGTAAAAATCAAAAACAAGAAAAAAATTCAAAAACAACAAAAAATAGAAAATGTTTGGCATGATTTTGTTTTTGTTTGTCTTTTTTTTTTTTTTTTTGTCTATTGTTTAGTTTTGTTTTAATGACTTTCTTTTCCTGGACGGCCGTCTCGCACCAGGATGGAGATGTTGTGGATGTTTGGAGGAGTGTGGCTGAGCCTTCACTTTTCTGTCCTCTGTTTCAGTGAATTCTCCCCTGCACCGCTTCTGCTGCGGGAGTTTGCACTCCACTCTTCAGTTTGCATTCATTCCAAGTTGTACATGCTACTGTTTTAATATTTTCTTCGAATAAAGTGACCATGTACTTTACGACTACTGTTCTTGTTCTGTTGTTCCTTCTCAAACCATCGTGTGTCCGTTAAGTGAGGTAAGGTCAGGGTTTTCTTTGCTCTCGGTTTGCATTAATTCGCTGTCTCATCCATCCCGATGGAGCTCAGATAGATCAGTGACAGCACTAGACCACCTGTGTTCCAGCTAAATTACAGCTTCCTGTTGAGACGAAGCCATCAAACATTTAATAACCCAATCAACTGACTCCTCTAGAGGTTTTCTCGAGTGTCATTTTACACCTCGGTTCTCTCAGCTTCAGATATTAATGCGTATATAAGTGATTTTCTTCAGAATTGACCTGCATAATGCAAAGCTCCTAGTCTTAACTGCCACCCACCCAAGGTGCAGGAGAGATTCTCACTTGCCAGACCCGCACATTTTGACACATGAGCTGCCCCTGGAGTTAAATTAGGTGTATCAATATTTCACGTGAAAATGAGGCAGCACTGGTGCCGTAGCAGTAAGAGGAGAGCAGGATTTACTGGCCTCCCCCTCCACCGCCCAACAACACTGAACCCAAAACACTATCAGATTACACAAAACAATGCAGAAACCACCTCCTGCATGTTCAGACCACAGCTTTTTTACTTAAGCAGTTTTGTATAACATTTTATTTCAAAATCTAGAACCTTAAAACATCTCAAACTAGTTTTCCTTTGATATATTTTGTTATGAAAAAGATTACTTAAACACAAGAACAACTCAATTTGGAAACAATCATTCTACAATAACTAGGGTGATTTATTTTTTTTTTTAAGGTGTGGCTCTCCATCGAAGAAAATAATATTAATAATAACTGAAAAATAGAATTTCATAGGGTTGTGGACCTCCACTGAAGACAATATTATTAATAACAATAATTGAAAATTAGCATTTTATTAAGTAAAATCTAAATTCTTTATTCATTATTTTTTCAGTAACCAGAGTTTAAAAAAAAAAAAAACTCTTGAATTTGACCCTTCCTACATGACTATAAAAAAAATTAATGTGATGGTTTTTATATTTATATAATAGTAATATATAATAATTCATATTAACTAGTGCTGTCAAATGATTAATCCAAAATAAAAGTTTTTGTTTGCATAATATGTGTTCTGTGTATATTTATTATGTAAATACAAACGTAAAGTTTGTATTTTGAAAATATTTACATGTCTATATTTATATTCATATAATTTATATTATAAATAAATATATTTAATATATGAACATAACTTTTTTTCTTAAATATATACATGCATGTGTGTGTTTATACACACATAATAAATATACACAGTACACATACAGTACATTTATTATGTAAACAGAAACTTTTATTTTGGATGCGATTAATGTGGATTTCAGAGTGAAGCTTGGCACTGTGTTCATTTGACATGTGAAGCTCATGATAAACTGTTTCAGTGTCTCAAACAGTCCAAATAAACATGTTGCCAGTCATTAAACCACAGACTTTGCGATTTGATAATCACACTAAAGCCAGTTTCACACAGTGATACCAGTAAATTACCCTAAAATTACCGGAACGACTTTACAAGTAAATAAAAAAGCACTGTTCACACAGTCTATGCTGTTGTGTCTTTTTACCGGTAAAGCACCATTCACACATCTATAGAAGCCCTTTTACGCCACTGAATACATTTTTTTTTTTTTTTTTAAAAAGGTTATTGCGACTTTTTTTCACAGAATTGTGAGATAAACTAGCAATTGTGAGTTATAATGTCAGAACTGCAAGATATAAACTCACAATTCGGACTTTTTTTCTCAGAATTGCGTGATATAAAGTAACAATTGGGAGTTATAAAGTCAGAATTACGATTTATAAAGTTAATTGCGAGATAAAAACTCGCAATTCTGACTTTTTTCTCGCAATTGCGAGTTTATATCTAACAATTCTGAGAAAAAAAGTCAGAATTGCGAGATATAAACTCGCAGTTGTGTAAAGTTCAATTTTGAGGGGGGCAAAAAGACTATGTTCTCAGAATTGCAAGTTTATGTCTCACAATTCTGACTTTATAACTCGCAATTCAGACTTTTTTTCTCAGATATAAACCCGCAATTGCGTGTTAAATCAGAATTGTGAGAAAAAAAAGTCAGAATTGCGAGTTTGTGTACGCAATTATGAGAAAAAATGTCAGAATTGTGAGATAAAAAGTCGCAATAACCTTTTTTATTTTTTATTCAGGCGGAAACGGGCTTCCATACATCAGCTTCAAAATACCGGTAAATTCGGTGACATCATTTACCAGAAATGACCTATATACGGCTGCCGTTAAATGGAGAGGTATATGCGGTCTGTGTTTTTGTTGATGTTTTCATTTTTGTGTCAAATGTTCACATTTACGCAGCTTCTTTTGGCCCAGAGAAATCATATTAGACAACTTTAGACATTTCTTTCGCTTCCCCTGATAGCACACGTACATCTAGGAGACATCTATTTGACATCTGCATTTACATCTGCAAGACGTATTTTTTAGGGTGTTTGCTCATCTGCAATACGTCTATTGGACGTCTCCTTTTAGATGTCAAATAGACGTCTATTAGATGTCTTTAAGATGTTTATGATTTAGAATGTATGTAAAACTGACATCTGAAAGACGTCTGTCAGACGTTTGTAGACAGCAGATGCTTTCCAGATCAAGAGATCTTTAACAGACATCTCGCAGACGTACGTGTGCTATCTGGGTCGGTAAACAGCACAGAGTAAATCTGCCTCAGAATGTTATGATTGGCCGACCCGATCTCATGAAAGTGCGTACACACTTCCGTATTCTGCTAACCAGGTCTCCTTGCTTCCGGTTCACGCGTTTTGCAAATGCCCCGTTAAATATGAAGCTGTTTTACTCAAGATGCCTTCAAAGTAGACACTAAAGATAATCATTACCAATGTCCATCACATATGTGGATTGATATATAAAAGTTTTTTATTTGTATTATTTTCAGTAACATTTATATATAAAAGTCGAATAAAACGTCAACAATAAAAACATCTAGCTAATTTAACTGATTACCTTAAAAGTCCATTGATATCGCCATTGTTTAATACTGCTATTAATACGTTCTCCGACAAGCGGAAGCGATGAGACCTGTTTTCCGGGTTTGGTCAGGTGACGTTCGACATATACCCTAATAAATAAAAATGAAAACTCGTGGTATTGATACACAAATGGACTTTGGCGTGTCTATACTACGCGATGGGTAGGATTAGGGTTGTGGTGTAGATGCGTATCATATGTACGCGAAAACTGCGTATCATATGCACGCCAACAAGTTTTGTATCATATGCACGCGAAAACTGCGTATTATATGCATGCCAAAAACACGCATAGCATATAAACGCCAGTCCATTTTTGCGCATCAATACCACAAGTTTTTTTTTTTTTTTTTTGGGGGGGGGCGTAATATTCATACATATTTTCATGAGACGTCAGAGTTGATCGTCTTACATCAGCGCGTTCTGAACTCATATACAGATAGCACACGTATGTCTGCAAGATGTCTGTTAAAGATCTCTTGATCTCTTGGAAAGCATCTGCTGTCTACAAACGTCTGACAGACGTCTTTCAGATGTCAGTTTTACATACATTCTAAATCATAAACATCTTAAAGACATCTAATAGACGTCTATTTGACATCTAAAAAGAAACGTCCTATAGACGTATTGCAGATGAGCAAACACCCTAAAAAATACGTCTTGTAGATGTAAATGCAGACGTCAAATAGACGTCTCCGAGATGTACGTGTGCTATCAGGTTGTACCGGTAATCTCGTTCTGCGTTCACTCAGAGCACATTACTGGTAATTTACTGGTAATGCTACAACTTCTCTTGTTCTCACATGATCTCTTAACTGTAATTTACCAGTAAAGACTGTATTTGTGAAAGGGGCTAATTATTTTATTTTGAGATATTGTCCAGCCCTAACTGGGTAAAAATGACTGGCCTCTTTTAGTCTGTTTGTGCTTGCTTTGAAGTCATCCATATCAGCGGTTTTAAAACTGTTAGTCACAAAGAGGAAATAAGTGGTTCATTGCAAAGTATGAGGATGTCATGTAAGAAATATGAAACAATTTGTCATATAACGCTCCTCAAGTTGCAGATCACATTAGTGTTTCTTGCAGTGCTTTTTCCATTGGCTGAAAGGCCTTTTTAATGGAGCGTTCTTTGGTTTGAATCGATTATTACAGGTGCCACATCCTGTTTTTGGTTACAGATGGCAGTTTTGTCACTTGTAATTACGGTAATTGTAACATATGGAGGTCATCTCAATAAAATAAGTAGCATTTGGCTAGTCATGTGATCTCAACATCTCATCTAGACTGAGTCGGCAACATTTATTGTTGCAATTTATGTGCAACATCCCTTGATGAAAGATCACAGTAACCTTTAACAGCTGTTTCTGTGGTAATGACTTCCTCCTCCTTTCTGATATCAGATCAGTGTTTCTGAAGCTTTCTATTCAAAACTGCCAGTTTCTTCTGTATTAAGACAACAACCAGCTACATGAGAAAATTTATAAAGATAAGAGATACAGATACAGTCCTCTGAATCTGACATCAAATTCCTATATATCTGCACCTCATCTGCTGTGCTTGAATATTTGGACACTTGAAGACACACTTAAAGTGACTATGCTCAAATTTACCCAAAAAAGACATTTTGAAGAATGTTGGTAGCTAAATTGTTTAGGGCACCATTGACCTCCCTGTTGACAAAAATTATTATTGAAATCAATGGGACTTGTGACTGTTTGGTTACCAACATTCTTCAAAATAATTTATTTTGTGGTTTACATAAGAAAGAAAGTCATAGAGGTTTGGAATGACATAAGGGTGAATAAATGATGACAGTTTTCATTTTTGGGTGAACTACCCCTTTTTAAAGTATGAATTTAAAGGGCACCTATTATGCCCCTTTTGAAAAGATGTAATATTGGTCTTGGGTGTCCCCTGAATGTGTCTGTGAAGTTTAAGCTCAAAATACCCCACAGATCATTTATTATAACATCTGGAAAATGTCATTTTTGGGGCGTGTCTAAAAAAAGAGCTGTTTTGGTGTGTACGACTTTAAATGCAAATGAGCTACATATTCCCGCCTTGTCTCCAGAAGGCGGCGTATACATCCCTGCTTTGCACACCTAGCAATAAACAGCCAGTAGAAGCAACATAACTGATCAGTGTTCACCTGTACATTAGGGTAGCCAAACACACTGAAAGTGGGACGAAAAGCTCGATGTTACAGAGGCTCAATAGACCGAGATGCGCGACCGACTCAACAGGGTGTTTGCTAGCGCCTCAGAACGAACAGCACGACACTGATCAATTAAAATACTTAGATAACGTACGCACACAAACACGGTTAAAATGTTAGCTAAGCACTATAAAGACATGACATTCACAAAATGGTCTGGAGTGAAATAATTTGCGCAGACATAAACATATTTAGGTAGATTTTGAGACGCATTACCTTCAAAAATAAAAGTAACCCACTGCATCCTCAGTGGCTCAGATGTTGGGAGAAAATGATGACTCTGTATGTTCAGTCTTACATCCAAACACAGCTTACGAGATTGCTTACGAGACATTGTTGATGTTACAGCTGGTTGAGAGTGGAGAAAATGGATGACAGCGTTCAACCAAAGACAACTCGCTGAGGCGGAAACTATGCTTATGCAGGACTGTCAGTCAATGACTGTGGGCGGGGCCTAAGCAATGTGATGTCATATTGCTCAGAGAATCAAAACGGCAGACAGTTTTGTTTTAATGGGGATTAAAAAATAAGGAGTGGGTGGATTTTTATCACTGTAGGATGGTTGTGTTCACACGCTGCCAACACACATTTATGTCCAAAAGTGGATTTTGTAAATGTGGATTTTGCATAATTGGTGCCCTTTAATTCCAGTATATGTCAAAACATCAAACTAAAGGCCCATTCACACGAAGAATCATAACTATAAAGATAACTATAACAATATCAACACCTACACCGGCTTACAATAACAATCTGTTTATTATAATTATAAGCTTGTGCTGCAGTTTTGTCATCTGTCGCTTTAAATGCACAAGTTCTTTAAAGAAGGATGGATTCTGATTGGCTGTCAATGTTTTTATTGTTCTTTTTGGCTTAAAAATATCATTCTGAAAGTGATTCCAATGATATAATTTCTTTGTGCTGTTTTCGTAGTTTTGGTTTGAACTTTCCTTTTAAATTTAGAATAATTTCTCAAACTATATATTTCTCATTATAGTTATAGTTTGTTGGTTTGAACGGGCGAAAAGAGTCGCCTTTGAACGAACTATCTTCATGTTTCTTATGCATTATTGAATCTGTATATTTGCTGTGAGCAGGGAGGAAGCTGTAGAAACTGTCAGAGAGAAACCCACAGACACACTGAGACACTAACATCAGCATAAGGATTAAGAAGCCTGAAGACAGTTTCTTACATAACACTGCTGACAGGCACTGCGTATGTGTGTGTGTCACGTCTGTGTATTTGCATACAGTATGGCAGAGTGCAACACGGTAAACCCACCATGAAAAGTTTTGCACAAAAGCCCTAAAACACATAATGCATAAAAACCTTTCAGACAGATTTTGTAATAAGATTGCTTCATAAAACGTTTCTTCATGCATCAGCCTTGCAAGGCACAGAGGAGGGGTCTCTCCATGCAGCACAACCACAGGATGAACACATGCATGGATTATGTGTTTACAAATTTATATTATATTATATTCAAAATAATAATACATTTTCATTATATAACAATAATATGTAACATGTGGTACAGATACATGATAATTACTCATTTTTTGATCAAATAAATTCAGCCTTGGTGAACATAAGAGACTGCTTTCAAAAACATTATTATTATTTTTTTATTTTTTTATTTTTATCTTTAATATGTCACAATGCTGTCACAATTATGCCTTTAAGGATGATTTTGAGAATATTTGATTAGGTTGCTCAGTAGTGTACATTTGTGACCCTGGACCACAAAACTAGTCTTAAGTGTCAATTTTTCGAAATTTAGATTTATACATCATCTGAAAGCTGAATAAATAAGCTTTCCATTGATGTATGGTTTGTTAGGATCGGACAATATTTGGCTGAGATACAACTATATGAATATCTGGAATCTGAGGGTGCAAAAAAGTTCTTAGCAATGCGTATTACTAATCAAAAATGAAGTTTTGATATATTTACTGTAAGAAATTTACAAAATATCTTCATGGAACATGAATGATTTTTGGCATAAAATAAAAATGGATAATTTTGACCCATACAATGTATTTTTGGCTACTGCTACAAATATACCCCAGCGACTTAAGACTGGTGACTTTGTGGTCCAGGGTCACATTTCTGTTTGAGAAAAAGGCAGAGTGACAGGGATACAGTGAAAGGAAGCAAGAATGAAAGCGAGAAACAGCCCTGAGGGTTTCCTCCTGATGTGGAAAAGCCTGGGATCCCTCTGCAAACCACTGCACCTCCTCCTGCCTGCAGTGCTCTCCGCTTTGATTTTCTCCCCTCTTTGTGAATCTGACAGTCCTCCCCCTCCCACATCTGCAGTTTTCCTGGAGAAGCGTTCCTGAACTTAGGCTAGGTGTCATAAAGGATAGTAAAGGATGTTCTCCTCTGCTGAACAGAGCTGCTACACACACACACACACACACACACACACACACACACACAGAAATGCTGCAGAGGATTCATGCAGGCAGCACAGAAAAGCTGGGATACCCCAGTTCATTTTTTGTTCTGCTGTCTCCAGCTTCTTCTTTTTTTAAACACTGTGATAAATGAATTAATTAAGAGAATATCCAATCTAAAGCGCTTGAGGGATGTTTTTCCCAGCTTCTGTAATTTAAAGGTCTGTTTGTTGCTCCAGTGCTGTTTGAGGAATGTAGGTCAGAGAGCTGCTGCAGTCATCTTCACACTCAAACACATTCAAAACACAAAGACACATTCAAAGTGTTTTGAAATATAGAAATAAGTCACATGCTTATTGTAGGTAAATAAAAATGTACATGCTGAATGAGTAAACACGTGTATTGAAATAAGTCTCTGTATTGTTGGTTTCATATGGTTTTTTGAGAAATGCTCTATGAATGTAATGTAGTGAACCATAAATCAAAATAAATATAGGCTATATATATATATATATATATATACACACACACACACACACACAGTATCTCACAGAAGTGAGTACACCCCTCACATTTTTGTAAATATTTGATTATATCTTTTCATGTGACAACACTGAAGAATTGACACTTTGCTACAATGTGTCCAATTTGGACATTTTCACTTAGGGGTGTACTCACTTTTGTGGCCAGCAGTTTAGACATTAATGGCTGTGTTGAGTTATTTTGAGGGGACAGCAAATTTACACTGTTATACAAGCTGTACACTCCCTACTTTACATTGTAGCAAAGTGCCATTTCTTCAGTGTTGTCACATGAAAAGATATAATAAAATATTTACAAAAATGTGAGGGGTGTACTCACTTCTGTGAGATACTGTATATATATCTATATCTATATATATATATAGATATAGATATATATACAGTCATGGCCAAAAATATCGGCACCCTTGGTAAATATGATCAAAGAAGGCTGTGAAAATTAATCTACATTGTTAATCCTTTTGATCTTTTATTTAAAAAAATCACAAAAATCTAACCTTTCATTGGATAGTAAGAATTTAAAAAGGGGGGAAATTTCGTTATTAAATAAATGTTTTTCTCTAATACACATTGGCCACAATTAACGGCACCCTTTTGTTCAATACTTTTTGAAACCTCCATTTGCAAGTTTAACAGCTCTAAATTTTCTCCTATAATGCCTGATGAGGTTAGAGAACACCTGACAAGAGATCAGAGACCATTCCTTCATCCAGAATCACTCCAGACCCTTTAGATTCACAGCTCCATGTTGGTGCTTCTTCTCTTCAGTTCACTCATTTTCTACAGGGTTCAGGTCAGAGGACTGGAATGGCCAGCAGAAGCTTGGTTTTATGATCAGTGACCCATTTTTGTGTTGTTTTTAGGTTTGTGTTTGGATTATTGTATGGTTGGAAGATCCAAACATGGCCCATTATAAGATTTCTAACAGAGTCAGTCACTTATTGATTTTTTTATCTGTTGGTATTTGATAGAATCCATGATGCCATGTGTCTAAACAAGATGTCCAGGACCTCCAGCAGAAATATAGGCCCACAACATCAAAAATACAGCAGTATATTTCATTGTACACATGGGGTACTTTTTTTCCCCGTGTTCACCGAACCGATCTTGAGTGTTTGCTACTAAAAAGCTCATTTTTTAGTTTCATCTGACCATAGAAGCCAGTCCCAGTTGAAGTTCCAGTTGTGTCTGATAACTGAATATTGCTGGAGTTTGTTTTTGGATGAGCGAGGAGAATTCTCCAAACAACATGTGGTGATGTAGGTGCTGTTTGACAATTATTTTCTGCAATTCTCCAGCTGTGGTCCTTGGAGAGTCTTTAGCCACTCAAACTCTCCTTCTCACCATGCATTAGGACGATATAGACACACGTCCTCTTCCAGGCAGTTTCGTAACATTTTATGTTGATTGGAAATTCTTAATTATTGCCCTGATGGTGGAAATGGGAATTTTCACTGCTCTAGCTCTTTTCTTAAAGCCACTTCACTAATTTGTGAAGCTCAATTATCTTTTGCTGCACATCAGAAATATATTCTTTATTTTTTCTCATTGTGATGGATGATTGAAGTGAATTTGGGCTTTGTTTCCCCGCCTATTTATATTTCTGTGAAACAGGAAACCATGGCTGGATAATTTCATGTTCATAATCACCCTGGAGTGCTCAAAATTATGAATATGAATGGGAATAATTGTGTCTAACGTGTATTTGAGAAAAACATTTACTTCATAATGATATTTCTCCCCATTTTAAATTCTTATTATCCAATGAAAGGTTAGATTTTTGTGAATTTTCTAAATAAAAGATCAGAAGGATTAACAATGCAGATTAATTTTCACAGCCTTCTTTGATCACATTTACCAAGGGTGTATATGTATATGTATATATATATATATATATATATATATATATATATATATATATATATATATATATATATAAACAGTATATAGTACAATTCAAAATAACTGTTTTCTATTTGAATATATTTTAAAATGTAATTTATTCCTGTGTTTTAAAACAGTTATGCTGCTTAATATTTTGTGGAAACTCTAATACATTTTTAAATGATTCTTTGTTGAACAGAAAGTTCATATGAGCAGCGCTTATTTGAAATATAAATTGTTTGTATTATTATAAATGAACAAACTTTTGATCGTTTCAATGCATCCCTGCTGAATCAAATTAATTTCTTAAAAGAAAAGAAAAAAGGCCAAAGAAGAATATTATGGTTTGGAGCGAATTTTATACTTAATTAAATTAAATTAAATTAAATTAAATTAAATTAAATTAAATTAAATTAAATTAAATTAAATTAAATTAAATTAAATTAAATTAAATTAAATTAAATTAAATTAAATTAAATTAAATGCTACATTAATACACTGTAAAAACAAATGCTGTAGGATTTACTTTTCACTCAGAAATTGCTGAAATATCAAATAATTACAAAGAAATGGAAAGTAAAAATTTGTAAGTAAAAAGACTGAATTAGTATTTTCTTGTAAAACGTACTTCACTAATCTTCTTTTCACAGTGTACTTCTCAGTTCTGTGTGACCCAATGTGAAGTTGTGGATGAAAGATGGCTGTCACTGCTGACTGCTCAAAGAGGAAGTCTGAGTGAGATGACAGTTACGCCTGCTGCTGATAGAGGACAAAAAGTCAAGCAGACAGCCATGGAGACACTGCTGACACTACGAGTGACTCTCCTGCTGCAGTGACCGCTGCTGGAGGTGAGAGCTCATAAACCTGCGGGCGGCCTGCTAGAGAGAAAGTGCTGAGCTGGGATCCTCCTGTCAGGGATTTCCTCGCTCTGATGTACGTTCCCCCATCCCGCAATCTAATCTTGGATTTATGCCACCTGAGCGGGGAGCGCTGGGACTCGATGCTGCGGCCTGCATAAGCAACTGCAGAGCCTTTGGCCATTAACGCGAGGGAGCAGTCAGAACGGCAATGCTTTGCAGTGGCAATAAAATGCTAATTGTATGCAGCGCAGTGTCACGTGACACGTGAGTGAGATGGAGCAGCGAGGAATTGCTGTTTATGACGGCCAGATGCAATTTCCTCTGTACGGTTATAAACCAGACGGAGCGAAATCCAACCTGAGGCGAATGAAGTATGTCAATTTATGTCCGCGTCCCGCAGTCTAATCAAACTCTGTAAGTCTTTCCAAGCGCTGGTTTATAGTCTTCAGAAGCACTCGGCCCATTTTCCTGCCAGTTTGGCTTGTATTGATGGCGTCTGCAGATCTGTGGAGCACTGAGGCATACGGAGCTGACGCTGCCTTTTGACGGAGCGACGGCCTGACATTTTTCTGCAGTGCGAAAGGGAGGAGAAGTTGCTCTTGTGTCTTAATAATGACTAAAGATGCTACACTGACAAAAAGGATTCTGTGGTGTAAATACTACAGAAAAGCAAATGGAATTTCTACATGAAAAAAGTTAGTTCAGTTCAATAATTTAAAAAACAAAGTGAATTCTATATTGGTAGCCTACTCAATTCAAGCGCTCCGAGCCTGCATAGACAGCAATGCAACAGCAATGTTCCCAGGTCCAGAAATGTAGCAAAGACATCGGTAAAATAGTCCATGTGACATCAGTGGTTCAACCGTGATTTTACGAAGCTACGAGAATACTTTTTGTGCGCAAAGAAAACAATAATAACAATTTATTCAACAATTCTTCTCCCTGAGTTACTGTCTTCACATTGCAAGTAACATCCATCAGTGCACACCAACATAAATAAAATAACAAATAACTATAAAGAGAAACAATGCATAACTACATCCAACAAATCATCTACAACCAGATGTTTCTGCCTCCAAATCATTTAATCACATAAAGACACACTTTGAATTTTTTTCACTCATGAATTCAACTTTAATATCAATTAAAATGATTATACATATTGTAAATAATGTGCAATTGTCTGAAAACCTTACATTTAGTTTTCACTCAAAGTATATTATTTCTGTAAGTATTCTTTTTTAAAGGATGCTATATGTATCCTAGTTCCAAAGTCATTTATTCATTCATTCATTCATTCATTCATTCATTCATTCTCTATTTAATTTGTTGTTTGTTTAATGTATATTGACAGAAAATCACATAATCATAGATCTGATTTTTAGTCTATTTATCCTAGCCCAAAACTTTGGTGGTTGCAGAAATAAAAAAATAAAAAATTGAAAATTCACCAGCTCATGCATTATTCATTTGACCTCCTGACGCTAACAAACAAATTTTCTGAAGGTTAAGCACCTCCTTTCACTGACCATTTGACAAGCAAAAAAAACAAAACAAAAAAACAACATTTCAGGCCCAATTTTGTACCCTGTTCATGGAAAGCGCCTTTTACATTATATTCCATTGTGGAAACAATGAGGACACACAAGCTTTGAAAGGCAAATTGGTCTGCACGACTGAGGCAAATGCAATGACTTAATTTCCACGTGAAACACTGCAAACTAAGTTGGAGGATTGTGTTGCAGAATACGGTCATCTTAAGTGTGCAGAAATGACATGTACTTAGACAACCAAGTAAAAACCAGCAGATGCATCTATCTTGCTTATTTAGATAAACAAATCCAAATGGGGTCACAATATTTCTGCACGCAAAATCTGCTTTGTTTGATTAATCTAAATAAAACTAAACTCATTTTCATTCGACTGCAATTTTAACCAGCCTTAGTTGAACAAAAAACTCAATTGCCATAAACAAATCCTATCATTTCTCATTCAGAGAATTTTCCTTTCCAATCCTCCAGCAAAGACAATAAAGAAGTTCTTTTATATTCTCTAATACATTGCAATTTAGAGCCAAAGTGTTGCCACTAAATCTCTTCTTCATCCTGAAAACTTGCAAAGTAGAAACAAACTTTTAGTATTTGACTTTCAGGCAAAGTGGCATGGAAATGTAAAGCATCCCTTTCTGTTCCAGACCTTTGTTTTGTGCCCAGCCTCTCATTTCTGCAGCTTTGAAAGCACCTGAACACGCTCTCCGACTTATAAATAAAAGAAGCCGCTGTAGCGGGAACTCGACGTAACTCAGAGGGACAAGCAACCGAGGGAAAACCCGAGCTAGCAGACTGTAACATACACCACCGTCTAAAATTTCTGCTATAGTGCGCTAGTCAGATTTCCTTCAGCCATTCGTCTTCCAGAATTTACAAGCTACAAATAGATAAGTGACACTGTTGCGTGCTAGCCTGCTATTGGGGCTAATAACTGAATGGCCTAATCAACTAATGAGTCACCGGATCCCAAAAGATAAGAGTTTATAGGTAGCCGGTTGATGCAATCTATTCAATAATGCAGGATTCGGCGCTTTAAGCTACAGACGTGTACATTTAAAGAGATATATTCATAGTAAGTGTACTCTTTATCTCACCTGAGACCACTGAGATGGAAATGAGTGACTCATCTGCTGCTCTTTGACTCTCTATGTTACATTCACTTGTTCTAGAGGCTGTACACTTAGTATGAAAATGGAGAGACTAAAATTAGTATGTTCAGCTGTGTCCAGCAATGTGTCATTTCTGACCAGTGGCGGAGATTGTGGGTGCAAGTGAGAAAGTCTCAGTGTGTGTTAAAGAAAACACATAAAGAGTTTGCTGTATGTGCAAGTCAATATGATTTTGTTTATGTTTACTTAATGGTTCTGAAAAACTTTTATCCATTTTCACTTTTATGCAAAACTTTTATAACATTTTCCATCAACCATTAAGTAAAAATTTATAACATATGTTATCAATTTTTACTTAATGTTTGATAAAAAATGTTATAAAAGTTTTGCATAAAAGTGAAAAACACGTTGAATACACGTGAGCTTACACAACCTAATCATTGTTTTCAAAAAGGTTTTTAAAAATACTTTTAAAATATTAAAATATGTTTCTGTTTCTTGATTGCACCACTTGACTTGATTTTTTTGTGAAAGGGTTTTTTATTTAAGCAGTTTTATTATTATTATTATTATTATTATTATTATTAATTCATACATATCATGATGTTTTAGGGGGAGCTGTATCACATGATATCTGAACTAATTTTGTCTTGTCATGTTGTTGTATTTGTTGTTTTTTGCCATGTCTCTGCATATTGGTTGCACCACTTGACATGATTTTTGTGAAAAAGGTTTTTTTTTTGTTTTTTTTTTTTTTTGTTAAACAAAAAACCAGTAAAAGATTATGCCAAACTACATTAACAGTACAGCTACTTAATAACTTAATAATAACATGACAGATGTATCACCTTGAAAATTACAGGACAGCTGTAATATTCAAATATTATCACAATGAATTTTAATTCAAAAATTAAAAACATGTTCATCATTGAAGGATAATTGTGAAAAAAACCTGTAAAAACACTGCAGTAAAAACCTGTTAATTGGTTAATTGTAAATTCCCTTACAAAATATGGTGACAAACTGTAATAATTCTAATTTAACAGTAAAACACTGTTAAATGTACAGATTTAAGAAGTGAAAAAGAAAGAGTAATCTTATCATTTACAGCGACGCTGTAATTTGACATTCCCAGAATTCCCTATTTGATGTTTTTTCATTGAATTAAGTTTCTTCTTAATTTTGTTTTATCAAACATGTAGCTACATAATATTTATGTTAACTATTGCATTATTTTAGTGTTGCGTGTTACTATGATGGTGTTTTGTATTTGTGTGTATAACATTGTGCTGCACTTTACCTAATATTTACCTCAACTTGCGGAAAAAAATAGTTGTGATTAATTTGATTCATCACATGTATTTTTCTTTACATCTTGTGTTTTTAAGATGATTGTCAGCATATTATAAATTTAAAAATAGATTTGAGTAATTTTGTATATTAACTATTTGCTATTTTACTGTAAATTTAAGCTTTTTACAGTGAAGTTCTGGCAGCCACAGCTTGTTTTTTATTGTAAATTTCACAATTTAAAATTTATATATATATATATTTTACAGTTTTTATCATTTTGTTTAAACTATGAAAACTATTTCTGAAGGCATGGACATCATGTTTCTGAACACATATAATTTGACAAATAGTCTAAAGATAAAGATATGGAGGAAATTCTGAGTAGCCTTTCCAAACTATTCCTGGAGTTCCAAGTTCCTGGAACACAGACATCGTTCTCTATTCAATTCAGCATTGTGTTTTTTCACAACAAATATGCTTTTTCCTGTAAGCCTAACATATCCTAAAAATATAATCCATAAGCATCCCTGCATTCACACCAGTTTCACTCTCTCTAAGCACTTCCCATTCAAAAAAAGGGACGTAGAGATCCTCTATTCAGCTGCAGGTTTGAGTAAACGCAAAGCTCTGATCCGGCCTGTCTTTGAGCGTGTGCTTCACAGCAGCAGACTTCGGGCTTCCTCCTGCCCTGCAGGCCAGCCAACACTCAAACAACCAGTTGAAGAAGGAGAGAGCGAGGAATGCTGTTTCTTTATTTCTCGCTTCTTTTCTGTCAGGGTTACGTAAGAGTCCGAGGCACGTGCAGGGATGTGCGGATGTCGCCGGAGGCTATGGGATGGGGGTGGGTGCTAACAGCTAATCTACAGTATAAACAGTTAAACCCTCAGTTTTTCTATAGAGATAAACAATAATGATGCAGCAGAATAAAAATATATTTGTAAAAAATTAGACATATACAGTGGTTGAAAATTATAATTAAATTTAACCTGGTAATAAACTGAAAGCTTTAGGATTAACCAAATAAGTTGTAAGTAACTAAAATGAATAATAAATAAATGTATTCATTTTATTCATATTACTATTTATAATAAATAATAATAAATAAAGATTCTGCTCTAGAAAAAGTAAAATGAAAGTATTTTGCCTTTATTGTACTGTGAGATGACATTGATTGATTGTGCATTTTATAACAGTTTATTCTGATCACTAAACTCAAATATAACAACATTAAATACTACGTATACGGAGTATAGGGTATGCATACCGTGCAAATTTCATGACAGCAATTTTATCTCAAAATTCAGATTTTTTATTTTTATGGCAATTGCAGGTTAACATTTAGCAATTCTTACTTTTTTCTCGGAATTGTAAGTTTATATCTTTAAATTTTGGGAAAAAATTAGAATTTTTATGTGAAAGTTAATATAAAACATGCAGTTTTAAGTTGTGAGATGAAAAGTTGCAGTTACATTTTTAATTTTACGTAAAAAAAAAACAATTGCGAAAAAAAGTCATAATTGAGAGAATGTAAAAAAGATGTAAAAAGTTATGTCAGCTTTTTATCAATTATGTGATAAAAAGCTGCAATTATCTTTTTTACTATTATTCCATTGCAGAAATAAGCAGACATGCACAGTCAGATTTGTCTTTACAATGTATGCTCAATTCGCATGTGTCTTGATTTTTTTCCCCCACTAATTAGTTTGTCCACACTTTAAAGACAATTGTTTCACAGGCGAAAAACGATAAGATGGAACAACAACAACAATCTACCGCAAATGGCGAAATTAAAAGATACTGTAGTATGAACGAGTACAGAGACTTTTTTAATCGCTCATAACTTCTGGAGAGAAATATCGCAGACACTGAACAAGGAAGTGTTACGTATGCAAATGGCGTAGAAGGCTGCACTTTTGGCTCATGTCCTGAAAAGGGAAGCCAAAACATTTCAATCGCCCCCTGGTGGCCGGCTGCAGTATAGGTCATAAACCCCACCCTCTCCATGTAAACAAATGGGACGCAAGCCGAACTAAAAAATCGAATTACACTTCAAATTAATTTTTCCCAAAGATGCTTTTCGTCAATTGGGTAGTTCATATCATGCTGATGGAACTTTGTTTTTGTTAGTTATTCGATGCTCACAATCACTGCGCAAACTATGGCTCCACAAATAGGACATTTTAGCTCCATTTTTCTAGTGGAAGGAAATAGCGACAAGTCTTCCATCTTTTTTTTTTTTTACAGTCATAGTTTGACTGTACGCATATGATAAGTGTTTGCATCAAAACTGAAGTACACTCTAGGTAATTGTTCTTTTGTATTTACCTCGCTGGTTTGCTATCTGTGTCAAAGGTTTGTCAGCAGTATCTCAATCAGCAGACTGGGGGCCTGTCGAAGCGTCGTGGGGGGGGGGGGGGGTGTTCAGTGCCTTCCCTTGGTCAGGATACAGTTTCAGCATTTTCATCATGTTTTGTATTGTTCACGGGCCATGACTCGGCTCATCTGGCCTGTGTGTTTGACCCAGAGTTGAACTAGCGATTAAATGTTAATTAACTCTCTATTTTTGTAACCCATGTAGCCCTGCTGAACAATTCAAGCCGTTTTCAAACAGACAAGGCAGTTTATGAATATTCAATGTGGAGTGCTGGTAAGGGGCAAAGCAGGGTTGTCTAAAATCAGCTTGAACTTTCAGTTCTTTTTCAGCATGTAAACTCTGACTGACAGACTCTTTCAGACACACACAGTTTGATTCATGCATAGCCTTGTGGCAACTCCCCACATGCACTGTTCTTAATATAAGGTAATTATTATTGCCATTTCCTAACCTTGGGTGTTCATTCTGATTGACAGGGTCCCTACGCAGTGTTCACTGCCCCCTACTCACTTGACAAAATGCGTTCATTTGGAACAACCTGCAAAGTCATCAAACACAGAGGAAACTTGAATCACACATATTACAGGAATTTGAGGTTTGATAATAATATACTTCTGTAAGTAAATATAAATTACCATACTTTAATAAATATACATGTGCATATATGTATAAAGGAATACAAGAGTGTTTATATAAATAATAAGTTATTTAATTAATATTAATTACCATTTTTGACACAGATTTTTCTTCAGGAGCCAAGGGAATTCATTTTATGTTGCCTGTATATGCTTTTTTGACTCTCAAAATGACAGGAGCTGCTGATTTGCATTTTATTAATCAAATTTCCATTGTTTAAGCTAAAAATCGAACCTGCATTTTGGATGGCCTGAGGGCGAGTAAATTTACAGCAAATTTAAATTTTTGGGTAGACTATCCCTTTAAGATGGCAGAATACCCTGTGAATCCACTTTGCATTGCATTTCGAATGGAACGCATCTTTGAGATCTTCATTCATGCTATTTGGTTCCTGAACAGCTTCCAGTCATTTTTCTAGTGAACTTGAAGACCTTGAGCAGGTTCAGATGTGTTTTATTAGAGTAGAAGTGCAGGAAGGATGGATTGTGTAATATCCTAGTCTGACTTTACAATAAATCTTTTAACAGTATGTGTTCATTTTAAACCATTTTCATTGTGGGGTTTTTGCAGGTCTTTCCTCCGAAGATGATCTCCATAAGTATGTATACAATATTCACAGAAGGACATAGGTAATATAAATTACGTAAAAACATAAAATAAAAAAATTGGTTAAATTATTTTAGTTAGTGATGAGTTGCTGAAAGCCATAAATAATGTATGAACAAGCACTGTGTCAAATAATGGCCCACAAAATATCTGAATTATTATTTTTTTAAATTACATTATTTTTGATTTCTTTGCGCACAAAAAGTATTTTTGTAGCATTTTTGGACGAACTAACCCTTTAAATATAAATATTAATAAATATTATTATCAGCAAAAAAACTAAAACAAAAAACAACAACAACAACAACTATTAAATCTATTTACACCATCAGGAATTTGTCATAAAAGATTCTCATTCAGTGTACATTTCCCTTCTGGATGGATTGCTTGCTTTGCATTTGCCCTTGAAGACGTGACGTATTTAACTTAGACTGGAACGGACTCAAATAATCTGATGAATGAACAATTGTGTGTATGCACAGTCACTGGACAATAATGCCTGTAAATGAGCAACTAACAAATGACGTTTTTAGGGCAAGACAGCAAAACACAGCAAACAAAACTCAGCAAAACATCCTGAACATGCTCGGCAATAAATAATGCTTGATCTGCAGTCACAGTTGCTCAAACCACCCGAGGCCACATAAATGCAGTCATGCATCTCTATTCTCTCCTGGAACACAAATGAAACTTCATCAGTCAGGGTCAAGAAGAGTTCACAAGACAGAAGTCAGAGAAATAAAACTTTTCCTGGAGCAAGACGCTTGTTTAAAATAGATAGGTATGGAAGCAATGCGAATAACGTTACATAATCTCCTCTTGAAGACACTTTCCTGATAACACCAAAGAAAGTTGTCCATTAGTGCTAATCTATGGCATTTGAGGAGCTCCACAAACGGTTGGCCGTGTCCGTTGATGATTTCAATATGATTTCCATATCAATTTCTCTGTACGGCGTAACAGCGACACATGGCTGGCCTGCTTTGAGTCTGGTGGATATCTGGTATGAGGACAGGTGTTGCTTTACATACCTCAGTCTGAGCGCTGAGAAAACGCCTGCCTCATTTGTGTGGGAAGCTCAACTCAGGACACAAAGCTTAAATGTGGGCCAACATTTGAGCAGTATTGGTTTGGAACATTACTTAATAGGATTTCATTGGATATAAAAGAGTCCATATTAGGCAATGTTACACTTATTCCCCGCTGAGTTTAAGTAATACTTACATTGTTTAAAGGTGAAGTGTGTAGTTTTCTCAACGTTAAATTACTTGCTTCCAACTCATTGTGGAGATACTGAACCATTTGTAGTTTTTTATTTCCGTTTTCCAGAAAAAGTCTAACACCTTTGGCTTTATATCGCTATCGGACCAATGGCGTGAGAGTGGGGGCGTGGCTACCGGTTTCTCGACCAATGAAAGACGGGGGTGTGCTCGGGAAACCTGTGTGCAGCAATCGTTATTTTTGCAGGTTCATTTCGTTATGCTAGTGGAGCAGAAAGCGCACACTTCAGTGCAATTTTTGTTGCGTTTGCAGGAAGTCGGTTCTGCTCTTGGCTGTGGATCGACACTTTGCTGCTGTAGTGTTTTTACCTTTTTTTTTTTGAGGTTGTTGCATCAGTCCAGGGCTACAAACGCATGTTCCCAAACACAAAGGCGGGTTTCAGCGAGCGTCTCATAAAGGTGTTCTTTGTCTTGTGCTCGAGCTCATTAGCTCTGGCCCTTGTGAAGGAGTGTCAGGTTCTGACTTATAAACAATTCATTATGAGTCCCACTATTAGTCACCTGCTGACTGAGGAGAATGTGCTGGCTGTAAAAACTTTTAAATATCAGCTGAGAAATATTACAAAGACTAAAGACTCCACAGTCCAGATGAGATTACTTGAGGAGAGGCTGCCACAAAAGTGCTGAAAGACCCTGTACAGCAGACATACGGTGACCCACAAAACAAACAACTGCAAGCTTCTACTGCCTCTACACGGTCATACGAAGACACTGCATCTAATAAACACTTTTAAACTGGGACTAAAAAATATTAGCCTGATTATAAATACGCAATTCTAAAATATTAGTATTACTATTAATTACTGTTTAAAATGACTAATCATGGTTAATGTCATCATTAAAATATAGGCCTCTTGAATATTCATAAAACTTGAGCAGAAGGAATATCTCTGAAGATTGCATTCATAAATCTTTGTGTATACATGACCCAAAGAAGAAAAGATGATTTATGTGAGAATTCAGATTGCAGAAATTAGTTCTGCAGGTCAAGATTGCCATATATACCTGAAAATGAGAATTCTGTCATTCGCTCGTCCTTTATGACTTTCTTTTCTTCTTTGAAACATAAAAGAATAAGTTATTCTAATAAATTTCTCAGTGATTGTGTGTCAGTGGGACAATGTTGTTTTGTTCCCAGTGTTCTTCAGACAATTTTCTTTTTTTAGGTGAGCTAAATTTGTTAAGTCTGTTTAACGCATAGTATTTTTTGAGTAATCAGTATCTACTATTGTGGTTTTTATTAACGATTTATTAGATTTTTAAAATTAAATATACCGTATTGACCCGAATATAAGACGATGTTTTTTTTCTTTAAAATACATCTGAAAAAACGCGGTCGTCTTATATTCGGGGTCTAGGCTTTGACATGTCAGCAATACACCCGCAACAATAGGTGGCGCCAAAAACACATAAAACGAGTGTGCCATGAAATATGTAATATGTCGTGACTGTCATGTTAGCCTGATGGGAACAAACTTCCTCTGTAAGTGGTTTTAAAACATAAGACAGTACCCAGATTTGAAGACTACAATAAGATTTCACTTCTACTGTTAATAAAATTGGTAACACTTTACAATAAGGTTCATTAGTTAAACATTAGTTAATGTATTAACTAACATGAACTAACCATGAGCAATACATTTGTTACTGTATTTACTAATCTTCGCTAACGTTAGTTAATAAAAATACAGATGTTCATTGTTAGTTCACAGTGCATTAACTAATGTTAACAAGATTTTAATAATGTATTAGTAAATGTTGAAATTAACATTAACAAAGATTAATAAACGCTGTATAAGTGCAGTTTATTATTAGTTCATGTTAACTAATGTAGTTAACTAATGAACCTTATTGTAAAGTGTTACCATAAAATTGAAAATTGAGATGTTATAAATGCCTAAATGTTATATAATTCAGATGGGCTACCTGTTATTTCAATGGTATATCAAAAAGTGTATATTTTCAATGTCATTATTGGTACATTTTACCAGTGTTTACCATACTTTCAAAACAAAAATAGGAAAAATATGCAATTTGAAAGTAATTTAAGAAAAAATGTTTTACAGAGAGAGAGAGAGAGAGAAAAAAAAGATTTGGTTTTCAAAAAGCCTTTTTCCAAAAGGTACATCTGGAAAAAGGGGGGTCGTCTTATATTCAGGACAATACGGTAGTTTTTATACATTTTTTTTCAGTTTTAGTTATTTTTTTGTAAATTCTTAAACTAAATTAATATGAAAAAAGTGTTTCCTTGGCAACTGTCTGAACTAAAGTGTTTATGTTTTTGCATTTTTGATTTTATTTTAGTTGAATGATATCCCGTACAAATGAAAAGGAACACATTTGGTGTTTGCAAAGGAAGGTTGGGAATCATTATGACTTTGGTTTCTAATACTCCCATCAAGCAGGCCTACAGGATAAATACAAACACAACACAATGCCATGCAAAATCACCTTTATAACAGAAGATGACATTTCCACTGTGAACTGAACAAAACCTCCAGTGTCGAATAAAGCAATATAATTACATTCTGTGAATTCAGTCCAGTCAGAGCTCTTTATTTGCTACAAAAATGGTCACATAATACTCAGATATGGTTGACTGATGTGAGATTTTATTAAAGCTGTGAACTGGATGTGTTGGACCTTTGTGGCTCTGTGAAGTCTGGAAGACATGGCTCTTTTGTCAGGATTGGTGTAGTGTTTGGTATCGCATCAAATAAAGCATTTTTAAATCAGTAATTAAAAAAAAATTAACTGAATGAAATAAGTCAAATCATGCAACTCGATACACAATTACAAAGCACTCAAGTGCTAAAACACTGTAAAATGTATGTGAACATTTGATAAATACTACAACATCATTCAGTACAACTGTTAAGAGACTTTCACAATTTTTTTTGGGGGGGGGGAATAAAAAAAATACAATATTTAACAGAAATACAGCCAGACATGAATCATATATTTGATCAAAGGCTCAGAGTATGCTACATTTGATTGGTTTAACAGAAAACAACAATTGTTACAAAACAAATACATGACTTGCACAAGCCCTGTTACGTTAATACTAAACTAAGACATTCTCCTAAATACTGCTATATACACTTTATAGACTTTTAGAGTGAATTCACAAGTTATTGTCTATTATTTTTTAGAACAAGTAGAAAAATAACACTTTGTGAACTGTTCTGTTGTTTAAAACATTATGCATCTCACAGACACAGAACAGGACACATGGCACTAACTCATTGCAGAACAGTACTGAGACATGCTCCATAAATCAAACTCTGTATTTCATAAAGGCATGGAAATTGTCATGTGTTCAGTATCAGCAATCCCAATAAATCGGGCTTCACTGCTCTTCTACTTTGAACAAGGCTTTACTGGCTCATCCTTGTTGTCAAGGCAGGCACACACTTTCACTTTTCCTTGGCAACCAGGTGTTTATTTAGCAGCTCAAACTTAGGAAGTGCAAACATGTGATACATGCATGTAAGACCAAGTCCATCCAGCATGAACGAGTCGATATGGTGACAAACGGAGAACGGCGTGGAACCAGTGAAACGAGGAACGGAGGAGGAGCTTTAAGAGTGTTTTATAGTGTATTTGCCTTTCTGGAGCTGAGAGATGTAAAGCTTTGATTTGCTGCCATCCAGACGTTTGTACCAAACCTCATCGTGGTTAATAGTGGTTATCGTGGCACTGGAGGAAATATAAAAGCAAAGCGTTACACGTGAAAGAGTGTAAAATAAGTTCAAGTGTGTGATGGTGTAGATCCTAAAATTATTGAACTTTTTGATCTGTAAACTGCCATCGCATTCTCCGTCACTTTTCATTTCCTTCATCACCTTCTTTAGATTAACTGAATTGTTCTTTAAAACATTTGGCATCATGGTAACTAGACTATAAAGTCATTCTTTGTTGTTATTTATAAAAAAAAAAAATGCTTTCTACGTAATGCTTTCCAGTGTTTGTTACTATATTAATATCAAGAACTATGTCAGTAACTTTTTTTTACACATATATAACTACATTTGTATTTTTTTTTCTTTTTCTTTCGTATTATTGATTGCTCGAATTTATGTTTTATGATTCCTGAGGCTTTTCTGTTAACTTTTCTATCTATTAGGTACCCCATTTTAAAGAGACTGCAGGGGGAGGGTGGGAAAGTTGAATTGATATGTGATATCATGTTGTTATTTCGGTTTGTATATTGTTGTTAATAATAAAAAAAAAAAGAACTATGTCAGTAACAAGCAGCTCGGAAAAATGAAATACCATGTACAGTTAATTAGAATTACTTTGTAATTATGTAAATATATGGCAACCTGAACTCTGTAAAATGTGACAAAACAGCTACATATTTGTGTAAAAAAATTTATTGCAAATGTGTTTTAAAGTTCTTATGTAAAGTGAAAAGTCTACTTTTTCATCATGAAGGAGAATTTCTTAACAACTGCATGTGGGAAAAGTGCAGAATAGACATTCTGGCAAATGTAACAATTCAATACACTTAAAAAAAAATTACAAATAAGTAAATGAAAAAAATATTATAATGATATATTATTATAATCGTATAAACTATTTGTAATCATAGTAAATAATTCATGTAATAAGGTTTTTTCATGTTTTTGAAAGAAGTCTCGTATGCTCACCGAGGCTTTATTAATATAGTCAAAAATACAGTGAACAGTAATATTGTAAAATATTATTACAATTTAAAATAGTTTTTATATTTTAAAATGCAATTTATTGCTGTTATAATAAAGCTGAATTTTTAGCATCATTACTCCAGTCTTCAGTGTCACATGATCCTTCAGAAATCATGATAATATGATGATTTGCTGCTCAAAAAACATTTGTTATTATTATTATTATGAGTGTTGGAAACAGTTGGCCAGCTTTATTTATTTTGAAAGTAAAAAATGATGGGGAAAAATGAATGGAAAACAACTTAATGTGTCCTTGATGAATAAAAGTATTAATTTAAAAATAATTTAGATTTCTTTTTTTTTTAAAGCAATTTAAAAGATAAATTCTCTTAGGGACAGAAAAGTTGCTGAATCACCCACATGTATAAACACACACACACACACACACACACCTGGTGGGGTATTCGTCCTTCCTGCTGATACATATGGCCTGACCCCGGCTGTACCATTTGTTGTCATAGAACAGGCGTCCATCCTCTGATCGGGCAACATGATGGTGTCGTTCTGGTTTCAGAGGAGCTGAGACACACATACAGTTCAGAGACCTGAAATGCTTTTCCACAACTCACTAAAGACTGTCTTTACAGTCAACACAGGCTGATACAGAGATTTTACACGCAAACATATAAAAACTATCCTTCTTACCATTAGGCCTGTCACGATAACAACTTTTTGTTGTGCGATATATTGCCCCAGAAATAATTGCGATAAGCGATATTATTGTCATTTTAAGACCATTTTATGCCACTCAATATATTGACCCTGGAGAACAAAACCAGTCTTAAGTCGCTGGGGTATATTTGTAGCAATAGCCAACAATACATTCTATTTTTCTTTTATGCCAAAATCATTAGGATATTAAGTAAAGATCATGTTCCATCAAGATATTTTGTAAATTTCCTACTGTAAATATATCAAAACTCAATTTCGTATTAGTAATATGCATTGCTCAGAACTTCATTTGGACAACTTTAAAGGCGATTTACTCAATATTTAGATTTTTTTTTGCACCCTCAGATTCCAGATTTTAAAATAGTTGTATATCAGCCAAATATTGTCCGATCCTAACAAACCAGACATCAATGGAAAGCTTATTTATTCATTTATCTTTCAAAAAACTGACTGGTTTTGTGGTCCAGGGTCATATATAATCATAATATAACAGCATAATAATGCAAGAAAGCCTACTACACACTTTCAAATGACAACAAAGGCTCAATTCTTAAGAATATTTTTGTAACATGGAAATTAAGTATCAAAATATTAGATACCTTAAATTTTCTCACAAAAAGTGCAAAGTAACAAGTAGAAAAATGCACAAAGAAGGCCTTCTTTTCTCTGTAAATTAAGGGTGCACACTATTGCTGAAAAACACAATCACTAGTTAGCAGTCAGATGTCTGTATGCACAAAGGCACAGATCCCTAAACGAGGCTAATCTGCAGATTAAACTTTTTTTGAAGAAGCACTTTTTAAATTTGATTTAGCACCTCGTGACTACACCACGTTATATACGAGAAGCTGCAAAAGACATAGGAGCGAGTGGAATGCAAAAAAACATGGTGACGTTCATTTTTACGCAAATATAAAGGGCAATATATTGCGTCACCAAAAATGATTGAGGTCATGTACATATACTGTGCGATAAGTCGATATATTGATTATTGCGACAGGCCTACTTACCATCTACTTTTACTCTATGAGGACCCATTGAAGCCATTGCCTATAGAAAATCAAGTAGTTTATTAATGGAAAACTAATAGCTCACTTTCAAATATTTAAGTAAATGAATAAAAATGTAAACATAAATATAAATGGACACCTGCAAAAGGATAGCAATGATCTTCAACACGATGTCAACCAAGTTTTTGCTTAAAACAATAATGTCTAATTTGCAGACATTTATTATTATTACTGTTATTTCATAGTTTAAGATTTTTAACATGTAAAAACTGAGATAAGAATGATATAAGAAATCTAAATAAATAAACAGTTGAAGTGAAATAACCTTTCTTATGGCAGTCCAGTCTTCAAGTATATCTAGGTCTTGCAACATGTAAACAATGTATGGTCGTAGGACGGCTCAGGAAACCAATGTTACAGCAATAAGACAGCTGCCATAAACACTCGCAAATGACTTCAGATGCGCAGCACTAGCTACTATATAAAGGATATCTGACACAACGACAGGCTTCTTCTTCTTCTTTCCAGGACTGAGGGGATCCTTCTTTTTATTCTTCCTAGACTGCAGACCATCATTCCACAGTTCTGGTGCAAGAGCACATCAATTAATAACATAAGTGAATCAAATATTTACATTTGCAGTTTACACGGTACAAGTTACCATCTGTATTTTACCTGAAGTTATATCTATACTGTGTCTGTCCTCCTCCAGTCGTCTGATCTTCTCTTCCAGTTCACTCTGAACCGTGTCAAAAAGCAGGAGCTTCTCACTCTGTGGAAACACATTGTGAATATTGTTGCATATTAACATTAAACCTCAGTGATAAATTGAACAAACTGAGGAAGCAGGGCAGTGTTTAAGCAGAAGACTGTGTGTGAATATGAATGAAATGTGGGGCATCACACATTTGTCCTGGGCTCTTTTTTTACCTCCCAGTGCTGGCTGGCTGCTTGCATCTCACAGTCGTATTTGTTTCTAACAGATTCCAAGCAGAGCTCACGATAGATCCCTGAAATAATGCATATGCGCAAAAAGTGACTAAAGCCATCACAATACCATCAGAAAATCAGACAAACAAACTGATGATTGTTGAAAGAGGAAGTACACTTGCTAAAATGCACCACTGTGTGCTGGGACTAAAACAAAGCTCTGCTATAAGTAGGCTATTAACACCAGGATTTATTTGTCTTTATAGCATGGGTCTTCGACACAATGTTTGCAACATGTTTGTCTAATTTGTATATTATTATTATAAATATTACTATAAATATTCCTATTATTATTAGGCTTATTCTTTACATTTTTTGTGAAAAAAATTAAATTGCTATGTCTAATTTGTAAACATTTACTAGTATTATTACTACTAGGTCTATGCATAATACTAAGTATGCATCAAATTGATCAAAAGTGACAGTAAACACACTTATGATATTACAAAAGATTTATAATTACATTATTATAGATTTTTACAGTTATACATTTGATTTTTATCATTATTATTATTATAACATATAATTATTAGATTAAATAAATTATATTCTTTTGAACTCCTGAAAAAAAAAAAAAAACTATTTAGGTTCCCACAAAAACATTAAGCAGCACAACTGTTTTTCTTTTGATAATTTCAAATCAGCAAATTAGAATGATTTATGAATGATTCATGAAAAAAAAAATCAGCTTCACATTACAGTAATAATTACATTTTTACATTTAAAAGTGTAAATAAACTTAAAAATCTAGTGGAAATTATAATAATATTTTACAACATTACTGTATTACTGTATTTTTGATCAAATAAGTGCAGCCTTGATGAGCCTAAGAGACTTTCAAAAACATCTTACAAAACCCAACATTTTACCAACATCTACAACCAGTTAACCAAGGTTAGATGTTTGATGTAGATGCAAAATATAGGCTAATGTTTATGACAGTATGTAAATATATTAATATGATACTACAGTACATGTTATAGGCCAGGCTTTAAATGATCAATACTCCTGACCTGAAACAGGTTGAAGGCCACTGCATTACAGTATAATATAACAAACAAACACAATGACTGAATTCCTGTAAACTACATAAACTACTACAGAGTTTAAATACTTCAGTTACGCCTTTACACAAACCGTATGTTTGTCTGGAGCTGACCTGCGACTTTGGTTCGGATCTGCATGTTCTCCTGCAGGGTGGCCAGGGGTTCGAGGTATTCCGGAGCACTGCCAGCTATCACTTCTTGCAATTTAAGATCCACCTGACTCAGCCTCTCCTTATACAACCTAAAGAGAGTCATAACACACCGGCTGGAGTCTTCACATGAAATATGTGACCCTGGATCACAAAACCATTTTACATCATCTGAAAGCTGAATAAATAAGCTTTCCATTGGACAATATTTGGCCGAGATACAACTATTTGAAAATCTGGAATCTGAGGGTGCAAAATAATTAAAATATTGAGAAAATCGCCTTTAAAGTTGTCCAAATGAAGCTCTTAGCAATGCATATTACTAATCAAATATTAAGTTTTGATATATTTACGGTAGGATATTTACAAAATATCTTTATGGAACATGATCTTAACATCCTATTGATTTTTGGCATAAAAGAAAAATCGATCATTTTGACCCATAGAATGTTTTGTTGGCTATTGCTACAAATATACCCCAGCGACTTAAGACTGGTTTTGTGCTTCAGGGTCACATATTGCTGGTTTTCTTGAAATCACTTACTGATCCTTCAGGTCTGTGAACTGCTTCTCAAGATTTGTCATCTCATCTAAACACTCCATTCGCCTTCTTTCACAGTCTTCATCATCCATGTCTGCAAGAACATCAGCTTCATCGTTATTTATTACTCTCCGACACACAACAAAAGGCTGTGTGTGTTTTTTTTCTTCTTCTCGTGGAGTGTCTGTCTGTAATGTTAACGTTACCTGAAGTGTCTCCATCCTCAGACGCGGTCGAGCTCACGGAGTCCTCTTCGTCGGAGCTGCTGGCCTCTTGTTCGGGGTAGTCCACGTCCATTTCTTCGTGGTTATTCTCTTTTCTATCACGCGGGTGAACTGGCATCCTATGTGAAATATTTAATACAGTAAACAACCTACTGAGACGAAGACGACACCACCGGCCGGCGAAGAAAATCGCGTTTCAAACATGGATTCGTGGATGACCAATCACCAGGCTGCTAGACACGTGACTTCATCAAACCGGTAAATTCATTGGTCAGATTCTGTTTACACATAATCCGCTGCATGATGGGATCTGTAGTACTTTAATTTGAGTATTTTGCGTAGGCCTAGCAAAATTGCTAAAGCATCACTACACACACACAAATACTTTTATAGATATTCGTGTTATTTTCTGCCAGGCAACAGTGCGTTAGTAGATTTAAACATGCATTTACATTTACTAATTTTAGCAGACGCTTTTTTTCAAAGCGACTTACAAAGGACAATTGAAGCAATCAGAATCAACAAAAGAGCAATAATAAGCAAGTGCTAGCCTAACGCAGTATAGCAAGTTTTCTTTTAAATTTATTTTTAAATTATATAATAGATAAAAAGAAAACAGATAGAAAGAATATAGAATATAGTGTTAGAGGTCTTTTTGTTGTTGTTTTATTTTGTGTTTGTTTGTTGTTGTTAATGTACGGAGACCTTGTTAGTCGCTTGATCTTCACTTTTTGTAATGATTTCGATTGATTTTTGCTTGGCGCAATGCTGAAAAGTTGCTGTGTGGCGTTCCGTATCTCTAATAAGTAAAAAATAAAAATAAAAACCCTATCTGAAGATGTATATACTGCCGAATAAACTGACGGAGGTAGCACATCTGAGCGGGTAGCACACAACATCAGAACTCCGACAGCAGTTATTATGGATATACAACGTATGAAATATATCAAGCTTAATATTCATATTTATATGCACTCCAGATAGCCTACACAACTTCAATGAGCTGTCATTAGTCCCGTTCCCCTGCACCGCAACCCAGTTACAGCAACCCTCCACATATTTTGTGATGTAAATGTCATATTAAAACATTTATTTTATATTATTATATACAATCCCTTACGAAAATTAACAATGGTATTACTATAGTAAATGTAGGCTATAGGCTAACCGTGTTTTTTGGGCGTTTTTATTACCAGTTGTAGCCTATAACCACAGTTTTACTACAAATACCATGGTTAGTGTAGCAAAACATGTTTAATTTGTTTTTACCATGGTTTACCTATAATAACCATGTTGTTGTTGTTTTTTGGTTGTAACCACGGTTAATTTTCGTAAGGGATATTTTCATGTTATTTTATATCTTTTTATTTTACGGCGTATTTGTGAAAATGATTAGGTTATAAGTTTAGCACACACCACATAATGCTGTGGTTTTCCCCCACGCTGACTCCGCCCACACAGCTATGACACGACACCGACCAAGTCAATAGAAAACAAGCAGTTAGAAAACAAATAGAGTGTTAAAGGGTCATGTTTTTCAAAAAATAATAATAATAATTAAATAAAATAAAAAATAGATAGATAAAATAGGAGTTAGAGGGTCAAATAAAGATAACATACTTAAAACAAATGTAATTTAAGTTGATCATACGTCCTCTTTGAAAATGTCCTGGCCAGGATTTGTAAATTGCCGAAAATGTCCGGGTTTGGATTTGTTTTCGTATTGTTTTAATACTTGCTGAAGTAATGACTGAAAAGCAGTTTGACCAATAGCGTGCAGGCATTGTGCATAATCGACCAATCGTGGACCGCGAGAGGGTGGGATCTATGGAGAACGGTCACAGCAATGCAAATATGCGTATTACATAATGTATGAGGACTGTAGAGTACAAGTCAATAGGAAAACAAAGCCAAAACTCGGACATTTAAGGCAACTGAGAAATCCCGGCCAGGACATATCTGGAAAAATAAGGTTTTTAGTCAAGCACCCTGAGATGTGAATGCGGTTAAATGGAAAATAGCGCCCTCTAGACGAAGAAACGTTTGTCTCACACACAACCTGACTGTCAACCAACAGAGGGCGCTGTCTGCAAACGTATTACATTCACAATTCATTCATTCACATTCCTTACATTGAGACAAATCAGGCAACCAGTGCACTGCAAAGTCCTCATAATGTAAACCGCCATTTTAAAGTTTCAATCAAATCAGAATCACTCACTCATTCTTCTATGTTACTTATTTTCATCATGTAGCTCAAATATGATACAGCCTTGTCCCGGAGAAGCCCACGTTGGCCTTAAATATGAATTCTGAAAGTACAAGGAGATGATAAAGATGATAAAGATGTAGCTTTGAAGAGGCGTCAGTATGACTTGTAATAAGGCTACATGGCCTCCTCCGCTAACAAGCCACAATCCCAGTCAGTTGCGAACAGTTTTATTAGTCAAATTAGTATATTTCACTACTGTTGAAACAAATCTTGAAAGTGCATCTTTTAAACGTTAAGGAATAGATGCATTTTTGCAACATTTGAAAAAGATTCACTCACATCTCGAAAGATTGACATCGACATCCAACAATGCTTTCACAAAGTGCTTCATCTACAGGTCAGAAATTAAAGTTAGAAAGAAACCTGAAGTCAATAACGCACAAAATATTGCAAATATGTTTCATACTTCATTTGAATACCTGCAGATCATGATCTAAAGCAGTGGCTCTCAGACTCTTTTTTACTACAAGGCCCATTATTGTCCATAACAGTTATTGATATTTGTAAGAAATTTCTGCTGCAACTGAAAACACTGCTTGTTTTAAAACGTTTTTGTAAAACATATTATTAACTGTAACTAGAAGTGTTAATACATTTCATTTAACGATAATTAATCAGATTCTATGCCCTTCAGTTAAAAAACATAAGTTATTGAGGGTGATTTAATTCAATTTTATATGGACGGCAGCAAATGATCTAAAGATTTCTAGTCAATTCTGCATTTTTTTTGTCTCGTTCAGCAAACTCCAGTCAGTATCTCCTGTCCAGCCATCAGCCTGAATGGAGGTCTTCATGCTCGCCTGTCGTGTTCATGATGACCAACAGTAGATCTTATGTTTATGTCATCTCAGGTAAAACTTAAGCACTGTACAGCATACATGATTCACACTTATTGTCCTTCAATATCATCCTGCATGATTGTTTTCTTCAGGCGGCTGCTGCTCTCTTCAGCCTACGGCTCAACCTGTGACTGAACAGGTTTCCTCATCTGTCAGGAGTGAGAGCGAGTGGAAGTGAGCACAGATGTTAGACATCAATGATATAGGCTACCTTTGTGTGTTAACCTTGGCTGGTGATTTGATTTTAATATCATGCGTCTTCTGCAGCTCAGAGGAGACTGTTCCCAGCAGCAGCATCGGTATGCTTTCTTTATGCTGCGGCTGCTGTAAACCCAACAGAGAAAACAGCGAAAATGACCCTGAACTCTGTGAATGAGACACTCACAAAAAGACATGGCTGGAGAGGGTGGACAAAGAGCCTGACATGCATCTGCGGTGTTGATAAAGTTCACTTGGATATGTATTTCGAAGTTATTATATGTCAGAAGCCGCAGTTGTAGACTTTTTACCTTGCCAGCTACAGATGTTTTTGTAACAGTTGAGTGAAACGCACATCTTTACATTAGGCTCCTGAACTGATGTCATGCATGAGGACTTCTTCTATGGATATTAAAAATGATTTTAAAAAGTTTACTTGAAAAAAATAAAAATAAAATAAAATCAGCTTTAGTTGGCAAAGCAGCATTTCTAATTCTAAATTATTTTAACCTGATGTACTAATATAACTAAAACTAAAAGTAAATAATTAATAAAAACTATATAGACATATGTGACCCTGGAGCACAAAACCAAAGTAGCACAGATATATTTGTAGCAATAGCCAACAATACACTGTATGGGTCAAACTTATTGATTTTTCTTTTATGCCAAAAATCATTAGGATGCTAAGCAAAGATCATGTTCCATGAAGATATTTTGTAAATTTCCTACCGTAAATATATCAAAACGTAATTTTTGATCAGTAATATGCATTGCTAAGAACTTCATTTGGACAACTTTAAACGTGATCTTTTCAGTATTTAGATTTTTTTGCACCCTCAGATTCCAGATATTCAAATAGTTGTACATCAGCCAAATATTGTCCGATCCTAACAAACCAGACATCAATGGAAAGCTTATTTATTCAGATGTATAAAAAAATATATATATACAGTGAGGAAAATAAGTATTTGAACACCCTGCTATTTTGCAAGTTCTCCCACTTAGAAATCATGGAGGGGTCTGAAATTGTCATCGTAGGTGCATGTCCACTGTGAGAGACATAATCTAAAAAAAAAAATCCAGAAATCACAATGTATGATTTTTAACTATTTATTTGTATGATACAGCTGCAAATAAGTATTTGAACACCTAAGAAAATCAATGTTAATACTTGGTACAGTAGCCTTTGTTTGCAATTACAGAGGTCAAACGTTTCCTGTAGTTTTTCACCAGGTTTGCACACACTGCAGGAGGGATTTTGGCCCACTCCTCCACACAGATCTTCTCTAGATCAGTCAGGTTTCTGGCCTGTCGCTGAGAAACACGGAGTTTGAGCTCCCTCAAAGATTCTCTATTGGGTTTAGGTCTGGAGACTGGCTAGGCCACGCCAGAACCTTGATATGCTTCTTACAGAGCCACTCCTTGGTTATCCTGGCTGTGTGCTTGGTCATTGTCATGTTGGAAGACCCAGCCTCGACCCATCTTCAATGCTCTAACTGAGGGAAGGAGGTTGTTCCCCAAAATCTCGCAATACATGGCCCCGGTCATCCTCTCCTTAATACAGTGCAGTCGCCCTGTCCCATGTGCAGAAAAACACCCCAAAGCATGATGCTACCACCCCATGCTTCACAGTAGGGATGGTGTTCTTGGGATGGTACTCATCATTCTTCTTCCTCCAAACACGTTTAGTGGAATTATGACCAAAAGTTATATTTTGGTCTCATCTGACCACATGACTTTCTCCCATGACTCCTCTGGATCATCCAAATGGTCATTGGCAAACTTAAGTCGGGCCTGGACATGTGCTGGTTTAAGCAGGGGAACCTTCCGTGCCATGCATGATTTCAAACCATGACATCTTAGTGTATTACCAACAGTAACCTTGGAAACGGTGGTCCCAGCTCTTTTCAGGTCATTGACCAGCTCCTCCCGTGTAGTTCTGGGCTGATTTCTCACCTTTCTTAGGATCATTGAGACCCCACGAGGTGAGATCTTGCATGGAGCCCCAGTCCGAGGGAGATTGACAGTCATGTTTAGCTTCTTCCATTTTCTAATGATTGCTCCAACAGTGGACCTTTTTCACCAAGCTGCTTGGCAATTTCCCGTAGCCCTTTCCAGCCTTGTGGAGGTGTACAATTTTGTCTCTAGTGTCTTTGGACAGCTCTTTGGTCTTGGCCATGTTAGTAGTTGGATTCTTACTGATTGTATGGGGTGGACAGGTGTCTTTATGCAGCTAACGACCTCAAAGAGGTGCATCTAATTTAGGATAATAAATGGAGTGGAGGTGGACATTTTAAAGGCAGACTAACAGGTCTTTGAGGGTCAGAATTCTAGCTGATAGACAGGTGTTCAAATACTTATTTGCAGCTGTATCATACAAATAAATAGTTAAAAAAATCATACATTGTGATTTCTGGATTTTTTTTTTTAGATTATGTGTCTCACAGTGGACATGCACCTACGACGACAATTTCAGACCCCTCCATGATTTCTAAGTGGGAGAACGTTCTCCCACTTAGAAATCATGGAGGGGTCTGAAATTGTAGGGTGTTCAAATACTTATTTTCCTCACTGTATATTGACCCTTATGACTGGTTTTGTGGTCCAGGATCACATATTAAAAATCTACAAAATCAGCAATGACATATAGGCTAAATTACAAAATTACTAAAACTTGAATTAAAATTAAAAAATGAAAATGGAAAACATACAAATAATAATAAAAAAACAACTAAATATTAAAATATTAATAAAAACTATAATAATATCTCAGTGATACTAATTTATAACTGGCTGGGTGCATGGACCATTTATGGCTATTGATACATATAAAATTGGATAGCAATTAAGACAGCAATTAATACAATATATATATATATATATATATATATATATATATATTTTTTTTATATTGAAATATTTGTATTTGAAACACAATAAATTTCTCTTTCATAAGTCACCGTTTACAATTTAATGGGTTTATATAAAGCTGAACACATATTCATAAACTTTTTCACACTATTTTTTTGCATAGCTAAACATTTTATATATGAAAATGTGTGATTGTATAAGAAAAAAAGTGTTTACTGCAAATAAATATTATTTGAAGTTTTGGACAGTTAGATGTCTTGTTAAAGGCATGGAAATATGGTGGATGAAAAATGAGATTTGACATTACATAACTTAATCAATCGAACATTTTATGTATAATATGTAACACTTTACAATAAGATTCATTAGTTGACATTAATCAATGCATTAATTAATATTAACTAATGAGCAATACATTTGTTAAAGAGTTTATTAATCTTTGTTAATGTCAATTAATAACAATACAACTGTTCATTGTTAGTTCATTTTAGCTCAGGTCCATTAATTAATATTAACATATGAAACTTTGGATTTTAATAAAGTATGTTGCAATTAATATGAATGAGATGAATAAATTCTTTACAAATATGTTTCATTGTTAGTTCGTTAACTAATGCAGTTAACAAATGGAAACATATTGTGAAGTGTTACCTACAGTCATGGCCAAAAATATTGGCACCCTTGGTAAATATGATCAAAGAAGGCTGTGAAAATTAATCTGCATTGTTAATCCTTTTGATCTTGTATTTAAAAAATTCACAAAAATCTAACCTTTCATTGAATAATAATAATTTAAAATGGGGGGAAATATCATTATGAAATAAATGTTTTTCTTAAATACACGTTGGACACAATTATTGGCACCCCTAGAAATTCAAACACAAACCTAAAAAACAACACAAAAATGGGTCACTGAGAACAAAACCAAGCTTCTGCTGGCCATTCCAGTCCTCTGACCTGAACCCTGTAGAAAAGTGGGTGAACTGAAGAGAAGAAGCCGATATTTTTGGCCATGACCCATGACTGTATATATTGTGTATTACTGAATATAAAATTACATACATTAATATTCTATATACTAATATACATATACTGTCACATATTTACATGAAAAGTGGGAATTCCTTATTATTTAATATATTGTACTATATTAATACAATATGTTATTGAGTATATTTTCAATATACATTAAATAATTTAATATATTGTTTATTAATATATAAGGACATATTTTCTTTGTTTAAGGGATTGTGGTGTAACATGTAATGATTTTTACTTTATGATTTTGTTGCACTTGAAATAAAATAAAATAAATAAAACACTGTCAGAATGTCTCACTGTTCTGATGCTGCTGTTAGGTTAGTGTGTATGTAAAGACTGAAACAAAACTATAGTATCTATAAAATCTACAGAAATTCTCATAGAGACCCCGTAAATGGAAAGTCTTTGTGACCTTTGCTCCACACTGCATCACTTACAGCACTTACTGTATAATGTTTTCCTTCATTACAACAATTGACAAATATGAAGACCTTTATATTGTATCGTACACAAATCATAAGATCTGCTCTTGCTGACTCATATGAAGACACTATGGCAGGCGTAAAAGTGTGGAAAAGGCCACTAGGGTTTTGTTGTGTCATGTAGAGAATACTCGAAAAACAGCGTACAGATCAGACCAGCGTCACCGATGCTCATTTAGTCCATTTTGCATCATCACACCATATTTACAGGAAACTGCTGTCCATTTTGAGAACTGAGCACTGTCTTGAACTGCTAACCGCTGACGATAAATTTCATATAAAAAGTTGATGTGTAAGTGTGACGTGTATGATGATGTGTTGTGCAAGATGTGATAAAATATGCGTAAGGCAAACAAAAACTGAAATTAAACAACACGTTTTAGGATTTTTTAAATATTTTGACAAAGAAAAGTTGATGTTAAAATCAAATGCAAAAAGAAAGAAACTGATTTTCTATATTTTCACTCAATGTGCATAATAATAATAATAATAATAATAATTGCCCGTTTACTTGATGCACAAAATGAAAAAAGAATGAAATTGGTGTATATTTTCCAATTCAACTTTTTACTCATTGTGAATAATATTAATAATAATAATAATAGTTTTTCTTATTATTATTAATATTTACAAACAAACTAAACCTCCCCCTTCCCCATGTAGTTGTGCACAAAATGAAAAAAAAAAAAGATTAAAATGGATGTATATTTTCCCATTCAACTTTTTACTCATTGTGAATAATAATAATACAATTATTATTATTATTATTATTATTTACAAACAAACAAAACCTCCCCCTTCCCCATGTAGTTGACATACAAAATTAACAAAAAAGAATGAAATTAATGTACATTTTCCAATTCAACGTTTTACGCATTTGAATAATAATATTTTTTATTATTTCTTTCTTTTACAAACAATCAAAACCTCCTCCCCCATGCATTTGATGTAAAATTTAATAAAAGCCTGAATTTTATTTTTATTTTCCAGTTCAACTTTTCACTTAGTGCGCATAATAATTTAATAATAATACCAATACTACTAATACTGAAGAAGAAGACTACTACAACTACTACTACCACTAATAATTATTATTACATTTGAATAAAAAAGAATGAAACTGAAAATGATTTTTGAAAACTTTTTTAAAATTATTTTTTAAATAATAAAACAATTTTTATTTATTTGTTTATTTATGCATTCATTCATTAATTCTAGAAAACAAAACCCTTTTCTTCCTCATGTAGAAATAAAAAATAATAATTCAATTTAAAAAATGTGTGCAAGCCAAGCCAAGCCAAGCCTTTCTACACTGCGTCAGATGACGGCATGAAAAAGCAAAACAAAAGTAACTTATCATGCTACATTCCTTACGAATTAAAAAATGTGACATAATTAATTACTATTAGTAACAAAACATTCTAACACACAGTTGGTTGTTAGGAGGAGACGCGTGGGTGGATCTCACACAACAGGTTCTGGAACAAGTGGGTTTTTAAGGGTTTTCCTGGTATGTGTATACACTCTCAGACATTCACAGGATTCTCACTCATTGTTTATTCGTGGACTTGCGCAGAGAGTCTCAGAGACAGAAGCTGGACTGTGACTCAGTGTTCAGGCTAAGAACAGGTCTACCCCAGATTAACACAGCCCACACGCTGCTCTTTAAAGTGTTGTCAGACTAAGAATACTGGGTCAAACTGTCGTCCCACACCTGGACCTCCCAAAACTCCCTCCATTCAGAACACAACTAAATCCTCTGCATATGCATGAAAACACAGAGGCTGAAAAAATCATTTCACACATACCGTACATTCAGTACAGCAACACCAATATGGACTGTAGCCACATTTTCCTATTGGAACAGTATGTGCATTCAAGTTCAAACCTGTAACAATTCGTGGAATGTCCTTCTGTGTATCTCCTTTCGCTGAACTCCAACTGAGGAAACAATGCTTGGATTTCATAAGCATCAATTCAATGATGCAATTCAATTGCTTCATAAAAAAGCAAGCAGAACACTACAAGGTGCGACTATCTTGACGCATGTCACGGTATCGCCATAGTGACATAGTGGCTGTTGGTAGAAACGGTTGCTATGTTATGGCTCCTCCTTTATGCAAACAGAGCCCCAGTGGTTTCCAGTGCAAATGTCAGGTGAAGAATGGTACAGTAGACAGTATCGCATTAATTCAAGCTTTATTTACTTGGAGTTTCCATATCTTTTTTCGGCCTGTCCATCTGTCTTGCTCTGTTTGAAGAGGTGGATACGAAACCAGACTGCAGTTCATGCCTTTGTTCTCTACTGAAAAGAAGGCAAATGCATCTTTTCTGTCATGCAAATACGTGTAGCTTAGTTTCACTGTAACATGATTTTTCAAAGTTGTAGGCATATATAAGAGCATGCTTTACAAGAAACTACCTTCTACTTCAAAATGTCATTGTGAAATTATTTGTCAAATTTACTAGCAATTTCAGAGGTAAAATTGTTAAAATTCCAGTCCTTTTTGTTCAGTGTTTGAATGGTTTCAATTTGTTTTAAGTGCTGTCATGGAAAATACTAAAAAGACGGTGAAATGTGATGGTTGCCACTAGAAAATTTGAAGGGGGAGCCCCAGAAAAAAAGTGCAGGGGAATATGGTGGACCCCCCAAACCTGCATCATGTGGAACATCGAGGGGCCTTCCATGTGGGATGTTTCACTTCAGTTACTTTAAACTGACTCAGCCCTCTTCACATTCATAGCATACTGTATATTAATTCTGAAAAAGTTTCAAAAATTTGCAGAACACTGTAAAAAAAAAAAAAACAGGAATTAAAGACAGGCTCCAAAAGTATTTGAAGTCACACAAATCATTTCTGAATCTAAGCAAGTGGCATCTACAAGCAAACAAACACATTAGGGTTTTATTTATTTATTTCTAGGATTTTGTAATTGCATGCAAAAATTTAATTCTTGACACCTTTCATTTTTAAAGGAAGACTAACAGTGTTTCTCAGATACAAAATTTGTGTCAAGGTGATTTTTAGTGAATGTCTGAACTCAGTTCCCCTGTAAGTTCCCACATGCGTCCTGTAGCAGAATATCACATTAACCACATGTTCCACTAGCATTTGCAAATCCGGGGGGAAAAAAATAAATAAAATAAAAATATATATATATAGAGAGAGAGAGAGAGAGAGAGAGAGAGAGGCTATATATAATGAATAGCTTGAAACGTGTTATATTTATTTATATAAATAAATGACAATTGGTATGTTTTGTTATATAATGCAAAGACGTTCATTTTTAGGGTCACTGTACCTCAGTATGAAAACAAACAAACAAACAAACAAACAAACAAAAATAACTTTGATATCAAATGCTATTTATAGCTGCATATATATTTCCTGTATTATTAATAGCCCCCTTCCTCATGGTTTTCATTCATGAGCTCTCTTGTCATTCATTTTCCCGTGAGTTTGGCTTACTGCATATACCAGGTAGATTTGAATGTGTAATAGGAAAATACAGATTTTCATTCTTACTTCGCGGAGTCATCTTGAGGGAAATTCTCTAAATAAAAGCCCGCTACGAGTTCCCCTTTTCTGTGCAGAGTTAAGATAGTTACGAATGGAAATCCCCTGATCTACAGCATGGAACCGGAGGCGCAGCTATAAAAGCGACGTTGCGCCGCCCTCCGCACACTTCTCTGCTGACTGCGATACAGCGAGCGTCGCGATGGATGTACACAGAGCTGGCATGATAAACTTTCAGGATTGTGATATGGATGAAATGGATATGAAAAACAGGAAAATACAACAGCTGGAGGAACGCGTCGACAGCGGCGTGGATTCGCTAAAGGAGGACGAGTATATGAAAATTGTGGAGGAATTGGAGATTTTGCGTTTTGAAGACCCAATTGCGAATCCAAAGGGGACGTGTGAATCTTGGACACAAGAAGTCACTGAGGATGGAGATACGTAAGTGTAACTTTTTTGTTTTAATTTTTTTTAAAGATCCAATTAATGCAATGCAAGTTTCTTATATAGGCTAGCCTAAAAAAGTGCAGAAATCGACCCATTTAATGCAACTTGCAACAATTGTGGCCAAAACCTACTTTAGAGTGTCTAAAATTGTTGTTGATTACATTAAATGAAACAATTAAAGCATTTATTGTTGAATTACTTAATTCCCTTCGCTCGATAAAAATGAAACAGCTACAATATTTTTTGAAAATTTTCTATTGGGACCAACTGCGCAATTTTGACTCAACAGCTGTAATTGTAAACAGAAAAAAACATGCATTAAATAACCTTTTAGAGAAGTTATGCAAAATCTCGCTAAAGTGCGGAAGTAAACAAATATCGTTTTGGAGCAGCGCCCAAAGTGGGAGGCGCTTGAGAAACAAAGTGCGCAGGCAGGAAAGTCCCTGGCGCGCGGCCAAGCGCAGATAATGTATCAGATGTGTGGAGCCACACTGGTTGGAAATAACCTTAAAAACTCCATTCTTGCGAAACGCCGCCTGCTCGTACTGTGTGTGTCTGCTAAACCACATCCTCTGAGAGTGTTCTTAAAATATTTTCTAAAAAAAACCCTCCCACATTATTTTCCAGGTATCTTCACCTTGCCATCATTCACGAGGCGGAAGATTATGCCATCCAGATTATCAAACAGTGTCAGAACGACCCGTTCCTGAACAGACAGAACAACCAAAGACAGGTAATTGAGCTCCCACACACAACTACTCACTACTACTACTACTACACACAATTCATCTCAAAGTAAGAGCTGGTTTTCCAAACCTGACTAACATCCACCCTCCATCTGCAGACTGCACTGCATCTCGCCGTCGTCACAGAACAGCCACACATGGTGGACAGACTGCTAAAGGCCGGCTGTGATCCACGACTGGTCGATCAGAGTGGAAACACGGCCCTCCACATCGCCTGCAAAAGAGGCTCCCTTGCTTGCTTCTCAGTACTGACTCAGATTCAGACCCAGCATCTGCACTCCATTCTCAGCTTCCCAAACTACAGCGGTAAGTCATAGCCACTGTCATTCTTTTTATCACCAAAACAAGTCTCATCATTTTGAGTAAAAAAAAAAAAAAAAGCCGTTTTTAAAATACAACCCTTCTTTTTCAATTACAGGACACACGTGTCTCCATATAGCAGCCATAAACAACTACCTCTCAATGGTGGAGAGTCTGGTCCAGCTCGGGGCGGATGTAAACGCAAAGGTACGGTATAAGTTTAAAACACTCTCCAGCTTCACAAATGACTCTTATATATGCTTGAAAGGAGAACTAATGTATGATTTATTGCGTTTAGGAGCAGTGTAGCGGCCGTACATCACTCCATTTGGCCGTGGACCTGCAGAACCTGGATCTGGTGCGCACACTCATCGCTTTGGGAGCAGATGTTAACAGTTTAACCTATGGTGGATACACGCCGTACCACCTGACCTTCGGCCGACTGAACAGTGAGATCCAGAGGCAGCTTTACAACCGGACGGCTCAGGAGCTCAGAGCGATGCCAGAGAGCGAGTCCGAGGAGAGCGATGAGGAGTGTTTGTCTGATGAAGATTGTGTAAGTTTCTTTGAGAAACCTCTCCTACATTTTACATCTGGATGTTGTGAAATTCATTTTATATAACTATATCATTTATATTTATATATTTCTCATTTATTTTAACAGATGTATGATGACATCCAGTTCTGCGGGAGATAGTCTGGCTCTCAGGACAACATTCCCCATAATGCAAAGCAGCGAAGGCTGTAGGTGCTGTCTCTAGGTCTGGGACGGGGTGCGCCATATCCCAAGACGTCAATCCCTTGATGGGACTCCACTAAAGTGGAAAATAAGAGCGGAGTCCCTCACGGGGGCATGATAGCGGTGGTGCTGTTCAACATGGAAAGAACCCCAAAGATCGCTGGACCAAAAACTTTACCAATATTTTTGAAGCCAAAGAGTTGGGAAAATATGTATATTTTGTGAATGTATATATAGAGAGAGATATATTTTTATACTTGTAAATATGTGAAATGAAACACTTGTCGATAATGTTTATAGTCTATATATGACACTGTGAAAATATTTTTACATTAAAAACAAAAGAAGTGACCTGAATTCTGAGTCGGGGTGTTTCTTGTATTGAATGTGATGGAGTGATTTCAGAAGGCCTGGAAATTTTCTGAGTTGTGAAACTTGTGAAAGAACATGTAAACCCCTGTAGTGGTGGAATACCAGCCCATAGTGTCTGTTCAGAAAAAAAGCCCTCAGTGTGTACAGTAACTGTATCATTTCCTTTCTGGAACGTATGAGTCACGTAGATGCGTCACTATAGTTTGAATAAAATTCCTTGGGTCTGCTAAAGTGGAGTCCTGAATATCTGACTCACGCTCAGTAAGAAGTTTCCCACAAGAAAGAGAAATGAACAACCGACCACAAGAGGTGTGAGGTTTATAAGCATTATATATTCATTGCTAGGATTACATTATGTGTGTGTCTGTATGAACCGATCATTCATAAACAAATGATGGATCAGTGCAGTTTATGGATTATTCAGATTGCCACCTAATTTGAAGTCACAGAGCTCTTGTTAAAAAGGCATTAATCATGTTTCTGGAGACGGATGAGCCAGGGATCACGAATTTTAGGGAAATTCCATAGCTTTGTTCTCCTGACAATGAGTATCATACTACTAAAACCATTGGAAAGATTTCAATGTGACATACATCATAATCATCTTCATCACTGTCACATGATGAGAGGTGAATTCCAACTCCATTCTGTATATATATATATATATACAGTCATGGCCAAAAATATCGGCACCCTTGGTAAATATGATCAAAGAAGGCTGTGAAAATTAATCTGCATAGTTAATCCTTTTGATATTTTATTAAAAAAATTCACAAAAATCTAACCTTTCATTGGATAAGAAGAATTTAAAATGGGGGGAAACTTCATTATTTGAATACATTTTAAAATGTAATTTATTCCTGTGATGCAAAGCTGAATTTTCTGAATCATTACTCCTGTCTTCAGTGTCACATGATCCTTCAGAAATCAGTCTAATATGCTGATTTACTGCTCAAGAAACATTTTATCATCATAAATGTTGAATATAGTTGTGCTGCTTCATATTTTTTGGAAACAGTGAAACATTTTCTCAGGATTCTGAATTCTGAAAAATATAAATCTTTTGTAACATTATAAATGTCTTTACTGTCACTTTTGATCAGTTTAATGCATCCTTGCTGAAAGTATTAATTACTTAATCTTATTATTTTTTTTTTAATCTAACGTATTTGAGGATCAGATTTACTATGAGAGCTCCACAGAAATAGATTTAAATTCATATTTGTTCATATTTTCAGTTAAACCACAAAGTTGAGTAGTATCTGGTTAAGGAAAAACACTTTAAACTCAGTGTGATTAAACTCAAAAGCACGTGTTTGACGTTCCTTGCGTGCCTGCCCTGATTGACTCTTGTTACACGCAAGACGCTCAAAGTCCACAAAGAATTCCACGCAATGAAAAACAGGTTTGTAAAAGATTTCCTTGTTGTCAAATCAGCTAGGGAAAACACAGGATGCAGCGAAAATGAAAGATGTGCATGATGGGGACTCCCCAGTAAAACATTCACTCCTGAGGCATTCTGCTATATCAGAAGAAAAAGAGAAAGGAAGAGAGCAGGAATCTTAACAATATTTTTCTCAAAATGTATTTAATGGAACGGGGAATTTACATAAGAACAAAATCTCAGAACGGGATCCTATGTATCTCAATACTGTGAGAAGCACCATGGAGATCTCAGTCCCTCTCAGCCAGAGACACCAAATGAGTGTCCACCTCTGACTCTGACAGAATCCTGGAACAGAGCAAAGGAGCAAGTCATTTTAGGTGCCACAACCGTGTAAAACATTAATCCGTGCGCTCTAATTATAACACGCATCTGGCATTCGGACACGTCAAATGTGACATAAATGAGCCATGTTGCATCATTTGATGAATACCAATACTGAAGCCATCGACTGCCTTTCTAGAAGTGATTTTCTGTAGAACAGAGTGCAGATCTCTCAGTGTACATGGTGAACACGGTTCTTCCACCCACCTGAATTTCGGATCCTCTGCTGTGATGACGCCTACCTCCAACTCAGATGGCTTGAAATCGATCGACAGAACAGTTGCTAAACAAGTGACCGCCGTCTGTGGATGGAAATGGTTTATTAGTGCAAATCTACTAATTAAATTAAATGAAACACACAGCTAAAAACAGATTTTTGGCTTTAGGATGTATATACAATAGTTCAAAATATCAATAATACATTTTTAGTGTAAATTAATTATTTCATTTTAAACGTTCACCCAAAAAAGAAAATTCTGTCATTAATTACTCTCAGAATTCATCAAAAATATCTTAATTTGTGTTCTGAAGATGAACGGAGGTCTTACAGGTTTGGAACGACATGAGGGTGAGTAATTAATGACTTTTCATTTCTGGGTGAACTATCCCTAAATAGCTAGTAGTTTATTGATATAACCTTCCCTTGTTTCGTAGATTTCAAAATACATAGATTAGCAAAGCTGTCTACAAAGAGATTGTGTAAGAAATCAGGAAGCAAGCATATATAACCAATCCTTTCTGTAATATCTTTAACTACATTATTGAGCAAAGCAAGTTTAGAGGAAGTTGATATTTCCATTGCAAAGAACCGGTGCTATGGTAACTAGACAAAGATGTATTAAACACCCTGGGGTGCAGATGTGGGCAATGTTACCAGCTGGAATTCATTTTGATGAAGCAGTATCAAATGTTTTCTTGAATTCTAATTGTACCTCAACTGTCTGCTCAAAGGTCCAGTCAAGTTTCTTCTTCGCTCTTTTCTCCAGGAAGCTTGTAGCCTCTGTCTGCTTGACACCTGCAGCCGTGGCCTTAAAGCCACAGTAATAACCTGCTGGGTCACACTTATACACCTGTGGCCCGAGCTCCTCATCTACACCAATTACAATCATACCTGGAAAAGATACGACAACACAACACAACAAATAAAGGAACTTTGTACAGCAAGTTGTGCACAAACAACCAACATGCAATATTAAATCTTGAGGCTGTACAGTGTTGTACTTCTTTTAACAGGGTTTCTGCAGGTTTTATGAAAGTAAATGTAACACCTTTTAAAACCAAGTAACGGAAATTTAATTAATAAATGGAAGGGAACAACATACCAAGGTTATGACAGTTAAGTAAAACTAAAAACAATTTTGTCAATTGAAATCAATTAAACACTAACTGAAATATGTGACCCTGGACCACAAAACCAGTCATAAGTGTAAATTTTCGAAATTGAGATTAATACATCATCTGAAAGCTGAATAAATAAGATTTCCATTGATGCATGGTTTGTTAGGATCGGACAATATTTGGCTGAGATACAACTATTTGAAAATCTGGAATCTGAGGGTGCAAAGAAATCTAAATACTGAGAAAATTGCATTTAAAGCTGTCCAAATTAAGTTCTTAGCAATGCATATTACTAATCAAAAATTAAGTTGATATATTTACAGTAGGAAATTTACAAAATATCTTCATGGAACGTGACCTTTACTTAATATCCTAATGATTTTTGGCATAAAAGAAAGATCAATGATTTTGACTCATACAGTGTATATTTTTGGCTATTGCTACAAATATACCCCAGCGACTTAAGACTGGTTTTGTGGTCCAGGGTCACATATGTGTATATTTCTGTGGAAAACAGTGATCAAAATTAGAGAACAGTAACCACTGTAGCATGAAAGAAGATTACAACAAAAATTTTGGAGGGTTACAGCGGTCAGAAATTAGTAGGAAGTTAGAGGCCCTTGCTTTGAATGACTTCAGCGCATCTGCGGCCGCAGGACATCACTAGTTTCTCACACTGCTCTGGTGTGATCTTGATCCACTCTTCTTCTGTAGTGGGTTTCTTAGCCATAACTTTGTCATCAAGCATTTTACAGAGATTTTCAGTCGGGTTTAGATCAGGACTCTGGCCTGGCCATTTCATTATTTCAATGTTCTTAGCTAACCTACTTTTGTTTCGCAGTGTGATGGGACATTGTCTTGCATGAAAATTGCAGGCTGTTTGGGAGATGCTTGCAGGTAAGGAACTGCATGTTGCTGAAGGAGGTTCTGATAATCATTTTAATTCACTCTGCCATGTATTTGTATAAGAGGCCCAACTCCTGCTGCAGAAAACATCCTCCAAACAATGACACTTCCTCCTCCACCTTTGCTTCTTTACACACTTTGGGTTCAGTCTTTCCTCAGTTTGATGCCCAAACATAAAATTTCCCATCAGACCCAAATAAATTAAACTTGCTCTCATCACTAAAGTGAACTTTGGACCAGTTCTCCTCTCTCTACACAACACGCTCCTACCCTATTCAGAACTGAACTGGCAAGCAATTCCAGCTGCAGTGCTGAACCGATCCCCCATTGAGAATCTCTGCATTATCCTGTCTTCTCATGCATTTGTCTTACGTGGGCGACCAGCTTTTTTGGGGACTTCAATGAATTAGTGTCATTGTTAACCTGCAATATTATAGAAATCACAGATTTGGAACGACCAACTTCTCTTGCAATGGCTGAAAGTGTTATCGCTTTGGCCTTCATTTGGACAATCTCCTGTCGCAGGGTTTCAGTCACCTTAGAGCACGATCACTATAAAGATAACGATATTAGCGTCCAGCAGTGTTGGGCACGTTACTTTAAAAAAGTAATTAGTTATAGTTACTAGTTACTTCTCACAAATAGTAACTGAGTTACATCATTATAAAAGTAACTAATTACCAGGGAAAGTAACTATTGCGTTACTTTAAAAAAAAAAGTAATTAGAATTTAGTAATTAGAATAACGAAGTATGAATGCATATTTGTCATCAATATAAAACGCATAAAGATTAATGAGCTGCTGGGTTCATGAATATTAATCACGTTACCTGCGTTCGCTTGAATTGATTTGCTGAAATCAAAACAGGGACGATAATAGGTGAGCGCCAGCCAATGAGATTGTCGTTTGCGCATTAGTTCCGCCCACTACCAGAGAACCCGGCAGTTCTTAAAAGCTGAAGAATTCCAAAGGAACTCCGTTATTTTGACAGGAAAATACAACAAAGAATATCGTTTACATGTACCTCGTCAATTCTGCATGTTATGAAATACTCTCTTGCTCTGTATCTTTCTTTGCGTGCGTGTCTGTGAGAGAAAGTGACGGCGAGGCGTGCGCGTTCACACTAGAGTTTATGGTACGTCAAATACAGCTACACTGCGCATCCATTCAGATGAACTGAAAAATTCAATTCTAATAATATAATAATAACGCCACATTTTATTGTCAGTAACGGTAACGGCGTTTAATTCGTTTGATTACTGGTTACTGAAAAAAATAACGCCGTCAGTAACGCCGTTTATTTATAACGCCGTTATTCCCATCACTGGCGTCCACACCAGCAGACGATATCGTTTGTATATCTAAGCGCATGCTTGTCTGCTGCTTTAAATTCTCCAGCTCGTTATAGCAGGATGGATTCTGATTGGCTGTCAATGTTTGTATCATTCATCAGCTGGAAAAAATCGTTCTGAAAGTTATTCCAACGATATCGTTTCTCTATGCCTTTATCATTATAGTTGTGGTGTGGACTCTGCTATTCTCTAATATTGAGAACAATTTTTAGAACTATATCTTTATAGTTATCGTGCTTGGTGTGAACGGGCCTTTTCAAGCTGTTTGTGCATAGATGAGATCCCTAAAGTTGCAAAGACTAAAGTCTCAAACCCAAAGAGATATTCTTTATAAAAGTTAAGACTCTGCCATGCCCTCCTAAAACGGCTCATTCAAACACGCCCCCACATGTCTAAGTAATGGTGTGGGAAGATTTGCATAACTCCGTCCAAATTTTTCGCAATGAAAGGGGGCATGATTTTTATTCTCGCTGTAGTATTGTTGCTGCCGCCGGCACCGTGTCCTGGAGACGCTGTGTTTCGTTGGGAAAGCGAAACTACTTTGTTTGGGCTCCCAAAAAAGGACACAACTAGAAATCAGTGGTTCAGTTGTATTTACAACACTGTTCCAGAACAGTTCAACCCAAATATTTGAGTGTGTGCAGCGCATTTTACAGAGGACTATTTCCTAAACCTGGGAGTAGCCTGCCAGCTGTGCTCAAAGACTGTTTCTATAAAGTGGGGCAATTCCATCTTTGCAAGGACAGTCTGGCGTTTCTGACTCACAGCCTGCAAGTATGTTTTCATATTTAAAGAATTTGCCCTGACTATTCAAACGCGAGTTTTGAGCTGTGTAGAGTAGTGCTTGCAGTTTGTCGTTTCTCCGATCACAAATGCAGACATGGTAACGTTTGCGCGATGCAACGCGACGTGTAAAAAGACAGTATAAGTCATTATAATCAGTAATTATGTCCACACTGGATGCAAAATATGCCTCGTTTGTAATGGGTTTTATTGTTTCTGTGTCGTCGCACCGGGACACGGCATCACAATACGGTAAGGGGCGTAAAATTTCTCACGCTTGAGGTATTTGGCCAATCACAATGCACTGGATAGTTTTTCAGAAAGCGTTTTTCAGAAAGCGTGTTTCAGAAAGGCGGAGCAACAATAATTTACAGTATGTGGAAAATAATGTGTCTTTTGAACCTTAAACCACATAAACACATTGCATTACACCAAAATACACAAAATAATGTTCGTTTTAACAACGTCATATGACCCCTTTAAAATTAAATTAAAAAAATACAACTTCTAACAGATCTCCATTACTTTTTAATTAATTTCACAAAAATAATTTAAGACTTGAATACATCTGATTCCAACCATTAAATATGGAAATAATGTTTACACACTGCAAAAAATGATGTTCACTGTACTAAAAAAAAAGAAAAAGAAAAGAAAAAAATGAAAAAAAGATACTGTTCTCAGTATCTTGTTTTCCAGTGCAAATGCTTATAGATTCTCAAATCAAGATTCACTTGAGAAGCAAAATGACAAAAGATAAGAACTTGTTTTCTGTGAAATTCATCAAAATGAAGTGAGAGTATGATTAAAACAAGAACAAATATCTGCCAATACGCTCAGAAAAATACATTTAATTCAAAGGGGAAACATGTTTTCTGATCCCGCTGACAGATATTGGTTCTCTTTCAAGCATAAACTCACTTAATTTTGTTCAACTTCTCAGAATACAAGACTTTATATCTTATTGTTTCATTTCAAGTAAATGTATCTTGATTTAGGGATGTTTAGATATTTGTATTGGGGAAAAAAAATATATAATTGTTTTGAAAACATGCAACATTTAATGCCATTATAAATTTATAAATTTAAGATTTTCTGCTCTGATTTAAGATTTTTCTGAATAAGGACTGTTTTGGCACAAAAACCTTGAAAATCAGAGTGAAAAATGAAACAAAAAAATATGACATTCTCCCTTTAAACTACTTCATGTGTGTGTTAATAATTCAGCAAGTGTTGACTTACAGCAGCCGAGCGGCCTCATCTCTGCATTCTGTGTATAAACCTGAGAGATGTCAGCGATCCTTTTACAAAGCATGTCTACTGGAATCTCATAACCATACTTGTACTTCCAGTTGGCGGCCTCATAGCGAGCTCGCTGCACTTGAGACCTGCTGTCAGCTGAACACAAAACACAAGCCATTAATAAGCGCATCAGTTCCAGCAGACTTCATGAAAATGACTATGTGGATGAGATCTGTACCTGTCATTCCTGACATCACGCAGCCGATGTTCTCAGTGATTCTGAATAAATGTGTGACAGTGGAAGAATCAAGCAGCTTGTCCTGGAAAACACAGATTGTCTTAGATCACCAGTAACATTAATAAAAGTCACCCTTTCCACCAACAGTTCTGCATGTTTCCACCAAAGAAAAGACACTTCAGGTTAGAAAAATTTGAATGAAAACCAATTCAAATGAATGTTAGAATGTGTTGCTCTATTTGTGGGCAGGTTATAACAGCCAATTACAACATTGTTTATTGTGAAACGGCGGGCGATTCTGAGAGATGTTTTTCAGACAACCAGACCTAATTTCGGTGGAAAAAGGGTACATGACAGCAGACTTACTGGGACTTTTTTCTGTGTGACGACTACTGCGCAATCTTTCCCCCGAACAGCAACTGATGTCAGACCACCCTGGTTTATGGCCTTGAATGCATATTCTGTAAAAAATTAAATGAAAGTTATTTAGAAAAGTTAATAGCAAAGTTATTTTATATCAAAAAAGTTTATTAAATATCAAAAAATAAACAAATTAAATAAAACTGCTTCTCAGATTGTTTGAAAGAAATACAATATTCTACCATTATGCTTTAATAATCAAAACAATGTACTAACTACAGTAGTTTGTGTATTTTACAGTTTTTATCTTATACAAAATCAACGAGAAAAAATAAAAATGTTATCAAATACAATTTATTCATTTTTATCATAATTATTATTATTATTAATGCTTTTTATGCAGCTGATACAACAGTGCTGTTTCAAAGATATTGTTACTGCCAAGTTGTTTACATAAATTGTTCAATAAAACTGCGGTATTTTGGCGGAAACTGCGGTTGCCATGGTAAATTTTTGTAAAGAAAACCTCACCAACCAATATGTTGGTGCCTCAGCTACATATGTATCAATGCACATCACTGTCGCATTAGATCAATTACTACATATTTATAAGACAGTTTATTCAATTGAAATCTGTAAATATGTGATAAAATTATTAACGTTAACTTACATTAAACATCATTGAGCCTATTCTCCATCACTCACTCTCTGCTAGTGCTAACGGTCTAGCTACTAAATTAATGGGACTTTATATATAAAAACTAGAAATAAATACACACATACAGGTAGAAGACATTTTATGTGACAGAATAATAATAATATGAGTTCATAATAACTGTTGGTGTAAGAGAGAGTGAATGTGAGCTGCTCTGTAGGCGACATGACTGTGCACTTACTAGCTCTTATTCAAGTCAAATAAAGTCGTCCGTACTCACCTACTTGATAAAGTCTTCCCTCCGGAGAAAAGATGGTGATGTGACGGTCAAACCCCGCGCTAGAACCCCGGGACATGTTTAAAAGAAATTTCTTAGCCGTAAAATTGCAAAAGTGTTGCAGACTACACAGAATAGCGACATGCAGAACGAATGACCCGGAAGCAGTGGATTGTTTTTCCGGGTCACTATCGGACTCGATGGCGTGCAGTCATTGTTTCCTAATTAAACAGTTTTGCACTTCTCTAATGTGTTGCTTTGTTTACAAGACTGCTGGCCCGCTCATTTATGTTTTATTTTTTAACTGTACTTGCAGGTAATATAATACTGATGAAATTAAAAGCCATATAAATATGTGTTGCCTACTTGAAGAGAGTACAGGCTACTTCCATGACTATGGCTTTTTTTTTTTTTTTAACGTACTTAAGTAGACTTTTATAAAGAGCATTTTGTGAAAATGTCAAATTAAAAAGTATTACTTTAAAGTACATTTGAAATCATAGTTTTAATATTTTTTTTATGATGCGATAACACTTATTTTCATTTGTTCAACAAAAGTAGGCCTAATTGATTATAGTTTAACTATAGTGTGTAATTATATATTTTATTTTAAGTTAATATGTTTTTAATGCCCTAAATTGCAACTTGATCATTACAAATTGACATTATTTATTTATTTTTGTTTGTTTGTGTACCATAAATGCTTTTAAGTACATTTGGCAGCAGAATTTAACTATATTTCAAAGACAATTCAAGTAATTATTAAAATGTAAATATAAAGAAAATGTGCTATCAAAATTTTATATAAATTTAAAGTACTGTTTCATTTGCAGTTAACCTGAAGTGTTTTTCCAGTGCTCTAAAAACTTTGCAAAAACAAATATTGCCACGCTATAAACATTTTTATCTCTAAAAGTTTTTAAACTCTGATTAGAAAATTTAATTAACTGATTTAAAATTGATTACACATCAGTTTAGATATATAATTTGTGGTTGTTTTTCACACTGTGCATATTCTCAGTTTTACAAGGAGACCTTTGGACCTTTATAATCTTATCAAAGATAAAGTTAATAAAAACAAACTTTTATCTCTTAAATACATATTTATGAATCTGAGGTGAAATGTTCTTGACCCCAAACCTCTGAGGTACATGTTTGGCTGTCCTGCATTTCAGAAGGTGCTGATCACACGGTTGTGAATGTTATCTTATCTAATGTTATGTTTCGGAGAAAATGGTTCAAACCTATCTCAACTCACTTCCTTTAGGTTTTGGTATTTGATTCTTAGAATAATAGCTCATGCAGAGAAACAACATGCTTTAAGGCAAATAGATTTGGCAAAAAAAAAAAAGAAGCATTGGATGTGTATTTTTATTATTTTCAGCCCAGTAATAGAGCGGTATTTTTCTCATAGACAAAGGCAGAAAAGAAATGTACCAAAAGTATTTGAAGTGCAGAAATTGGTAAGAAACAGGGCCATTTCTAAAACACCTACCACGCTGAAATCCCCTTGTGACCCAATTCAGCTTTGGAGAGTTAAACTGTGGGAGTATGTCAGAGCTGTTTCCTGCTCTCTCACAGCCTTCCCACAGGTACCAGCGCAGATCGCGTTTTGCGATGGTGTCGATCTGGAGGTGTGTAAATACCAGAACACTCATAATGGTCACTGTCCAAAATAAAGCCACTATAAATAGAATGTGGGTGAAAATAGATAAATCAAAGATTAATGACATTTTTAACAATCAACCTGAAATCACCAAAAGAAAAGTCCCAGTCACCACTTCCCATTTTATTCATCTGTAATGAAAAGAGTGAATGAAGTCACTTCTGTTACAGCAAGAGATTTGTACACACAATATTGACTACACACTAAGATTTATAATTGGTGTTAAAGGAGTAGTTCACCCAAAAAGTAGGATTTGCTTAAAATTTATACTCATCCAAGATGTACTGTAGATTAGTTTGTTTCTTCGTCAAACAGAATGGAGAAATTTAGCATTACATCACTTGCTCACCAGTGGATCCTCTGCAGTGAATGGGTGCCGTCAGAATGAGAGTCCAAACAGCTGATAAAAACATCACAATAATCCACAAGTAATCCACACCACTCCAGTCCATCAGTTAACATCTCGAGAAGAGAAAACCTGCATGTTTGTAAGAAACACATCTGTACAGATGAAAAAAAGGGAAAAATGTTTTGTGTTTTGGGTGAAATATTCCTTTAAACATGCAAAGTTTTATAGGTTTTTTATTAGTTTTAATGCAAAAGTTTTGCGAGGGCTCTGCAGAATTGAGATTATGGCTTAAGGTGCTGCAAATTTAGTTGTCTACAGATATCACATTAGCTTGAAATTGGTTGAATACAGGCTTGAAAACCAAACCTCCTTTTTGATTTTCAAGGGATTTGTTTCTGCCATCCCATCAAAACACTGTAACTGACTTTGCTTCATTACATGATCTTGATTGCACCTATGAAATATGACAAATACTGTTATGCTTTGGTGGAGTCAAGTATGACGAAACATGTTCTTTTTCACTGAAAGTCATTACTGAGTGGACATGTCCTGACATGTTATGGATGTGACATGGCAACGCTTAGTAAAGCCACTGCGAGTGAATCACGAATATCCCAAAATTCCCCTCACATAGTCAACATGAAGTCATTATTGAAGCTCTGCATGCTGCTGGAATTTTGTTGACCGTACATGGATTGTGCCAAAAATAAATGTGTGGTCACTTCTTGTGTTCTATGGGAATTTTAAAAAGGGAATTTAGTGGGAATATATATATATATATATATATATATATATATATATATATACATTAATAATAATATTCTACAACAATATAAACAACATTAACAAATGCAAACATGGGAAAAATATCTTTTTAACTGTTAGAACTATTTCACATAATCAATTTTGACACAAATTATTGAAAATAATATTTACTGTATATCATTATTCATTAAAAAACAGCAAGCAACGTCAACTGAGCTCTGAAATTAATGTAAAGATTAGTTTGCAACATAACAATTTGATTTAGTAGTTTATTATATATATATACATTAATAATAATATTCTACAACAATATAAACAACATTAACAAATGCAAACATGGGAAAAATATCTTTTTAACTGTTAGAACACTTTAATAATATAAACACTTATATATAAACACTTTACCCTTCTCAATATAACACTGCAATATCTACCACTCATCCTACCAAAACCAACAGCACAACATGTATTATAAAAGTTAAATAAGGTGTCCAAATCATTTTAGCAAGGTGTAGTTAGTAAGTCTGTGAAGTGTAGTGAAGGACACTTAGAATGTTGAATAACATTCACTCTTTTACATTTCACCAGCTTCCCTTAAATAGTTACAGTTCCTCTTTTCTAAAGTCCCCTGAACTTTCCCTGTCATGTCTGGCCCAGGTGCGTGATAATGGGTATCCCAGAAAGCATGCAAGGCCGCTAAGCGCTTCAGCAAAAAACAATAATATTGCTGATACAGACCTACGAATTGATCACGAGTTTGTTTAACTCGGTGAAAGGTCTTTGGTGAAAGTACAAAGCTGCTTTCAGATGAGCAGCCATGCTGCTTCCCAGAGCAGTGAGAAGATATTGTGCTCCTGTCAAAGGGAGGAGATTGGCCTAGGACATGGAGTGGGGATTAACACATCTGTAATTGTTCAGCGGCTCAGGGGAATTCCCTCATGCATGTATCTATTTGCTTTTTATGGCCGAGGCGTATAATATAACATGAACCAAACCTCAGCGGGCAAATGCTTTTCTACTGGTGTCAACATCTGCTACTTCTGTTACACCTTCACACTGACGGCAAATTTGGATTTTGATGGTTTTTGTAGAGGGCCGACTCGAAAACATACTTCAAAAAGCAAAAAAGCCAACGCTTACAGCACGCTCTGCAAAATGTGTGAAAATGGGTATTTGAGTTATGGGAACGGGGCTTTTGGTTGATGCAGTGCACAATGTAGCAAAAGCATCTACCGCAAATCTTTGATGTGGATATGCACATTTTCCCCCAAGACATGAAACAAGACTCATCGCTTTATGTTCTACATGTGACAATATGTAAGAGGAACTGTGCCTCTCCAGGGGCTCTTTTTAAGGGTACCGATCTAGTGGCGTCAGCATTACACGCATGTACCACATTAGAGATAAGGGGAGTTCCTTTCTTTCCTTTTTTAATGGTAGCGGACTTCTTTTCAATAAAGTTTCCATAAAAAAAAAAAAAGTGGTGAATTCTCTGAATGAAACAACTGACTATTTTTACATGTACCCTTATGAGGCAGTTAAGGAAGTACTGCAATTAAGGTGAAGTGCATGTAAACAGATGCTGCCTATACTTCCATACTAGTATATGAAAAACAGTACAGCAAAAGAAGTCCGAATTCATAGTAGCAATAGGTGAAACATTCCTACTCCTTAAAGGGATAGTTCACCCCAAAATGAAAATTCTGTCATTAATTACTCACCCTCATGTCGTTCCAAACCCGTAGGACCTTCGTTTATCTTCCAAACACAAATTGAGATATTTTTGTTATGAAATCCGAGAGCTTACTGACCTTCTATAGAGAGCAATGCAACTGACACAATCAAGGCCCAGAAACGTAGTAAGGACATCAATAAAATAGTCCATGTGCCATCAGTGGTTCAACCTTAATTTTATGAAAGAAAACAAAAATAATGACTTTATTCAATTTCTTCTCTTCCATGTCAGTTTTCACTGTGCATTCATGAGAGTACCATGAATGAGTACCATGAAGTACAAAAATGAATGAAGGTCTTACAGGTTTGGAACAATTAATGACAGAAATGCCATTTTTGGGTGAACTATCCCTTGTGTGCATTTGTTGGACACTTTACTATCCCATGAGGCCAGGGGAGGTGATTTTGTGATGCAACAACATGACAGTACCTATTTTTTATGCACTTGGGATATCGCATTAAAAAAACGAAGTTGGATAAATTTCTTATCCGGTAAGAAAAAATGCACATAAACTATGATGGAAAGACTTTTACCGAAAGAAATTCCTTAATGCGCATCAAAAAAGACATGTGACTTGCAATGGGACAGCGTAAAACTAGACCAGCCGATGGGCCAAACTCACAGCATCTGAAATGCTAGTTTTGTCATTCTAAAATGCTTGACCAAAGTCTCGTCAAAGTGCTTTGTTATAATCAAAGCACTTTGATCTCCCAACTCCCAGATCTGCGTTCCCAAACAGCAGGCTCCGAAAATAAGATAATATGACCGTGTTTCGTCTGCGCGCTCTGAAGCACGTAATTCATTGTATACAAAAATTATTATATACAGTGCCTTCACCTACTGCAGCAAATTTTCTTTTTCTTTGTGATATTTAGCGCAAATGAATCAGGAAGCGATGATTTTGTTCTCTTCAACTTCAACTGGAAACGATGCGTTATTCGCAAATTTTTTATGCGATATTCCAATTTTGCACATAAGTTTAATTCGTAAATTTGGATGGAAACATAGCTTGTGACACAATTAGTATATCCAAATTTCTTACATGCAATCCATTTTTTAGACATACAGTCATGAGGTAAGTTTCAAATCGATGTAACCAGCTTCAGCAGATTTTTGAGTTTTCTCAACTTGTCGTTTTAAGTTTATACAACAAAAATTTGAGAATCTCCCACAAAAATAAGTTGAGCAAACTCAAAAATCTGCTGAAGCTGGTTGCCTTAAAATTTTAAGTTGGCTCAACTTTTTTTTTTTACAGTGTAGATGCAGCTAGAATGTGTGATTTATGCTAATTATTAACATGCCTTTTTACTATTTCTGACATATTATTTCCAAACATAGTGTGGCTAATCAACGTAAATAATTATTTTAGACATAATTATTAATATCTGGCCATTGCACATAAATAGTGTTTAAAAAATAGCATTTTAGAGCAAAAATATAAAATAAAATAAAAACTCACATCACTCTTATAGTTTTGATTAAAATACATAACATGTAGTCAGATGGTTGCATATGATCTAGCCACAAAACTTCAAATATTTCAACACACCCAAAGCTCAAATGATCCCGTACCACTCTCCATTGGAAATAGATGACTTCCGATGATGAAAAGGCAGCTTCAGAGCTTCAGAAGCAGCTTCACATTTACAGCTTTGCGTTACATGGTTTTATTGCTGGTTGGATACATTTGAATTGAGGTGTTTTAAATGTGTTGCTGACAAATTTGAAAGTAAGAAAGTCCAAAACCCTAGAAGTGAAGAACATTTAGTATTTGCGGCCTATTACAGGCTGATTTAACCAACCTGAGAATTTGGTCTGGTATAAACAAATATATTGCGGTATAAATGGCAGTAAAACAACCTCATGTCTTAGGGAATGATACAAATAATTATAGGTAGCAGGTACTGCAAGTTTGCTCATGTCTCAGTAATTCCTTCCTCTAATTATACTGGCAATAATCGGACTACTGGTGTACATGTAAACATTGCCATTGATAAACTACTACAAACAGAAGACTTGATCCAGCTGGCTTCAACTAAAGGCAAAGTGTGTAATTTCCACACCTTTTGCAAAACCAAACAGATTTGCAATAATAATGACTCGAAAACCCCCTGTCTGTCATTGGCCGTACAAACAGTTAGCCCCACCCCTAACTCACGCCATTGGTTAAGTAAATGTATCAGTGTTGGGCTGGTCAGAATGCTTAAACAAACACAATACTGTGATAGAGACAGTATTTATACTGTATAAATAATTGACTTTGAATTTTTCTGCATACTAAGGTGTGGCAAGAGGAACAATTTGTTTATCAAATAAATTACACACTTCACCTTTAAACATTGTGTTTAAACATGAAAGCAAAAACAAAGTCTTCCTGTTCTCATAAAGCTTGCATGCTGTGCTGGGCTGTTGAAAGCAAAAGGTTAGACAGGAAGAGGAAATGCTGGTATGAAGGGCTGGAACTTCGCTTAGTGCTGTACAAAATGTCCCTGAATTTCCCCAACTAACAGCCCTCTATGAATAAGCTCATTTATGTCTGGAGTGACCACACCAGTATTGTTAAACACAACTTAGTCAATAGAGAGGTTTTGATGAATGCATGAAGTCAACAGTTATGTAACAGAAGAACCCAAGATAAAAAACTCCTTACATCCTCAATTTATTTTCTTTTTGCAGTTATTGTTGTTCAGAATTCCTTCAGATAGTTCAAAAGTGAAAGGTGGGAGACCTATTTACACTTGCAATGACATGAATCCTGTGTGATTCCAAATTATGAATCAGGTCATTATACAACCAGAAGGGCCTTGATGAGGGCTACACATATCTTAAATTATATCTGTTGTACTCTGACATGCACATGATTGCGCATGATGCCTAAACCACAAACAAAAATACAGGACTGAAATATTTCATGGTTAGCCCAACTGAAAAATACCAGAAATCTCCCCAATATGTGTTCATTATCAAAGGAAGAACCCATTCCATTTTTTTTCTTTTGGCTTGCCTACTCACTCAAGCTTTGAGGTTTACACCCTCACCGTGAGGGCAGATGTGACCTCTTGCCTTTGAGGTTCTTGTTCATAGAGCAGGCAGCGCCTGGTGGGGACTTTCCAGAGCTCAGGGAGAAACAGCGTTTTATCTGCAGTGCTCTTTTTTTTCACAGCATGATACAAGTAGCCTTCACATATGCTTGTTTGGTGCCTTTAATACCCTTGCATGCAAAACTATATATGTGACCCTGGACCACAGTCATAAGGGTCAATTTTTTTGAAATTGAGATTTACACATCGTCTGAAAGCTGAATAAATATTAAAAATTGTTAGGATAGGACACTATTTGGCTGATATACAACTATTTGAAAATCTGGAATCTGAGGGTGCAAAAAATCTAAATATGGAGAAAATCACTTCTTAAGTGATAAGTTCTTAGCAATGCATATTACTAATCAAAAATTAAGTTTTGATATATTTACTGTATGAAATTTACAAAATATCTTCATGGAACATGATCTTTACTTAATATCCTTATGGTTTTTGGCATAAAAGAAAAATAAATCATTTTGACCCATACAATGTATTTTTGGCTCATGCTACTTATGACTGGTTTTGTGGTTCAGTGTCACATATAGATAGACAGATAAATCAACAGATAGATAGATTGATGCCAGAATCAATGCCTTGATTCTACATTTTCCTAAGAGATGAAGGTAGAAATGACTGTGCATGTTTGTAAATGTAGAAATTTTAAAAAGTTTGGCAATACAGTAAAGTCTAGTAATGATGAAATTGTAGAATTTGATCTGTTCTGGTTTTAGCAGCATTGCCATTTGCAGTAATGTTACAAATGACTGGGAAAAGTCTGTGGCTCTGGTGTGCTGAAAGAAGAGATCTGGGTTTTTGGGCAAAGCAGCAGGAAGGAGGATGGGTGGTGGAAATCCCCGTCAGAGCGTATCTGTGCAGGCCAATCGTGCTGTATTTGGAAGTCAGCTGCATTTTTGGACTAGCAAAGTTGTCTTTTGTTAAAACCAGTTTTTGTGGTTTCTCCTGTTTGGAATTTGGCAGATTCATTTTCAGTTGTTACAAACTGTCATTGTTTGCTTACACTGTATTATATATTTAAATATATCTTCATGTGCAACAAAGTAAATCCCATATAGCTATAATGACAGATTACACTTTACAATTAAGTTCAATTCATTAGTTAATGATTACGTAACATGAACTAATGATAGCTACATTTAAATGTAACCAAATAATCCTTTAGTAATCAGAATGATGGTCTTCATATAGTCTATACATGCATGATTTGAAGGGGTAGTGTAGGCCTGGAATAATATTATCAATAGGAAAAATTAGGCATGTAGCCTAAATGCTTGAATCCAACTTCAGTCAGATTCAAAAAGCAAGTTTACACACATTTTATGTCTTATGAACAGCTTTATCACTAAATATTTACTAAATATTCGCTAATATTTGCTTAAATATTCACCGTAGCTCCAGTGACATTATTGGGAATACATGTACTGCACATGTAAACTTGTGTAGATATGTGAATTGGATTGCAAAGTTTAGGGTTTGTATGAACAGAACTTCAGAATCTGAAAACACATTGGATTCATTCAGTCTGACGACATTTTAATTACAAAATATTCTTGTTTCATGTTTGTTCATAATACATTAACAAATGTTACTAATGCAATTGCATTAGTATATGTAGAAATGAATGTATTACAAAGTTTTTTTTTTTTTTTTTTTTAAAGGAGATGGCAACTTTGGTATCATTAAAGAAAGCTCAATAGTCATTTTGAATCACGTGCAGCTCATAAAACAATCATGCTATGATCTTGATTTCATTAAATCACTTTTACACATTTATGACTCTCTATGGACAGAAATGAATGCGTAGTGCAATAAAATGAATCATATATATAAAATTATCTGTAACTTCCCTTATAAAACAGCTTTTTTTTTTTTTTTTTTTTTGCAGGCTTCAAATATAGCTCACTCCAAAATGATTATGTCATATGAAAAATGTTGTGTTCAGCACACAGTCAATTTATTATGCAAGCATAGATTGTGAAATTAAATATTTCTTGTTGTTTAACTGCTCAGCATCTAGCTTAGCATACTGTTAGCCTGCTAGCTTAATCAATGTCATATTACATTTGATTATTTGGTAGGAACATGCAAATAATAAAATAAGAAACAATAAACTTTTATATATATCCATTAAATATATGAATAAGTACAGAAGGTAAAGTAGCCTAGTGCTAACATACTATAACAGAGAACTGATAGCATACCTTATAGGCCGCTACAGTTACAAACCACAATCCCCTAGGTCATAGTTTCCCAAACAAACTGCAGGGGGTTTGTGAGTTGATGAAAGGCTACCAATTATATTGAATGTAAAATTGCAATAAATAGGGAGCACTATAATTGTGATATAGTCTGATATGCTGGGTGTTTCAGAGAGAAGCGCGGCACTGTGTTGAATGAACACATGAGTGGCTCGTGATTTCAGGATCTCAGAATGGCTCTGCTGACAGTAAATGCAGCAAACTCCATCTCTGCTTGCACTGAGAGTTTTGGAATGCATTGTGTGCAAGGATCACTTTATTTACATTCACATTTACACAATTTCCAAGATCTCTGTGGACAGAAGTTTACAGCATTTCACCAATATGCCTCCAAAAAAATGCTTAAAGGCATAGTTCACCTAAAAGTGAAAATTTTGTCATTAATTACTCACCCTCATGTCGTTCCAAACCTGTAACACCTTTGTTTGCCTTCGGAATCCAATAAACAAAAAACACTTACTTTAAAAAATGTTCTATTTATGTTTACCTGCATGTTATGTGACCACCGAGCGACATCAGACATTGTGAATGTGTCATTTAACTATTGGAATAATAACTTGAAATCTCAGGGGTTACTGGAAGTAAATATTTTCCATCAAAAGTGTTCAGCTAACAATGATAATGTTTGGCTACCTCTGCCCAGGTCCTAGTGTGGACACGTTTGTGAGGGGGACCCGATTGTTCACGAACACCGACTGCTGCTTTATGCTTGTTTTTTTTTTTTAGCTAACTTTGGAGGCTCTGGTATCACAGCACTGGGACGTTGTTGGAGTGGGTCTTTTAAAAGCAGCATTTGGCATCACAACCGAATTGGACAACATCCAGACAGTTGTTGGACATCATTGTGGGATCAGGACAAGGATTTGAATAAAAGGAAGTTGCCCCTAATAATGCACAGAGGGCTAGTGACTGTGCAGAACTATTTTCAGCCTGGGAGTCTCTGCAGTGTACATTCATGTCTATTTTTTCCTGGTTTAAAAAAAAAAGCCCAGACTCACCCACTTTTCTGCAGCTGTCTGACGCAAAGCCACGGCGGAAAAGGTGAACAATCTCTGATGTGTGCAGAGTCTAGACGGATGTAACAAATAACACAGAATACCCCCGCTAGTTTAGAAACAAATCTTTGTGAAGGGTATAATCACAGAGGATGAGGGATGCGGTGTGACCTATTTTTGGAAGTCACTAGCTGTGGTATGATGCATTCAGGGCACCGAATACATGTATGTATAATGAAGTAAACCACAAGTGAAACTAGAAGCAACGGTTAAACATTTGAAGCACAAAAAGAGACTGGCAAGCATGGTAGAAAAAAGTATTGTTTTCCCACTGTAACAATACAGAGGTTCACAATAGCTGTTAGCCCAGATAAACACAGCCATCAAGTGTTGCTAAATACTATCATCTAGAGATTTGTGTAATCTGGGTTTTTCCACTAATTATAAACAATGACAGTTTACTTGAGCACATTTAAAATGATTGGTGCAAACTACTTACAGGCTACTGTGTGTAACTAACTAGAGGTTGACACACAACAGTCACTAATCAGAATCAGAATCAGAAATATAATCTTAACAGCAGGTTTGAAAAAGAAAGTGTTGTATTATTGAGACCATATGCTTAACCTCCCACCATTACACGCGTCTTTGCACCCATGTTGAATAGATACTTTTACATGTTCTACCTGAGATGTGGACATACTAATACATGTGGACATACTAATTCAATCACCGATGGATCCTCAGCAGTGAATGGGTACCGTCAGAATGAGAGTCCAAACAGCTGATAAAAACACCACAGCAATCCACAAGTAATCCACACCAGTCCAGTCCAGTCCATCAGTTAACATCTAGTGAAAAGCTGCATGTTTGTAATAGACAAATTCATCATTAAGATGTTTTCAACTTTAAACCATTGCTTCCAGCTAAAATACTCTATCCATAATATCGCTTTCTCCAGTGAAAAAGTCATCTTGTCTGAATCAGCAGAGAAATATGCACATATCAAGCAGTGTTTACAAGTGAAAACAGTCCAAAACAGTTGTAAACAAAAATGTTAGTGAATTATTAATGTTAAAAGTCAATGGGAAATGAACTTTTTCACTGGAAGTGTTAGTTTAATGGTTTAAAGTTAAAACACCTAATTGATGGATTTGTTTCTTACGTTTTTCTCAGGATGGCCAGGGTACATTTTCAGCAAATTTGTAATATTTAATATTAAAATAAACCTGCAACAGGCTACACAATTATTAGTGAATGCACAGCTTTCTGTGAATGAATGTTTGAAGTTGCAGATTGCCTTCAAAAAAAAAACAATTGTTAATCACAATTAATATTATTCTTAATTTGTGTATGTGTTTTACATAGGCTAGCTCATGTTTTTTTTGTCAGGATCATGTGCCTCAATCACATTTCTTCTTCATCATTCTCAATTATAATATATTAAAAGAAAGAAAGAAAGAAATATTTTACCCCAAAATAAAAATAGTTATCATCTATTAATGCATCATGTCATTCCAAAACCTTATTCTGACACCACACGGTTAACATTGCCATCTGCTGGCTCTTTTGAAGAACACATAAAATATAACTTTATCCTCAGTGTCTTAACTATGAGGTCCTATCTGTTATCTTTAGCAGAAAAATAAATCTGTTTCTTTTCCATATAAGACCCTTTTTCTGTTAGTAAACATTGAGACGTTTTTCTGTGGGCGGAGCTCAGGTGGAGGCAGAAAGATTCTGACCGCTTCACTAACGCTAGCTTTGAAGTTTGTTAGCTTGTTGTTTTAAAAATTAGTGGAGAAAATCAGATTTTACCTGCATATGTAAGATCACTCACTGTGTAGGACCGTGACTGTTATTTAATAAGTTAACTTGGCCGACCTGTACTCTCAAAGGATGGACGATCTGACAGGATTACCTCCGGTTGAGTGACTCACCCCTGTGTCTATCATGAAGATGTGTGTGTGTGTGTGTGTGTGTGTGTATATATATATATATATATATATACATATAAATTTCAGCAGGCAGTTATTTTTACAGCTACATGAGAGTGAACTGGGCCAAAATACAAGAAGTTAAACATTCAATGTGATGGATATATTATTTGAAGATGTATGTATCATTTTATGGCCAAATAGTTATTTTAAAGTATATACATGATGTAAGTTAAGTTTACATACAGTACATTTAAAGTAAAATGTGAACATTTTCTAGAAATAAAAATTGCAGAAACTAATTTTGAACCTTCTGTGTTTGATTATTCTTTCTTACCAAGTTCTTAGAAATTCCAGCCACTATCAATCACAACTATGTACATTACATATAAATCGTCAGTTTGTTGTTTTACACACATGTACCCAGACATAGAAATATTTAGACACGTAACAAACCATAATCCATAACAACAAAAGACAATATTTTATTGAACCTCTTCTGATAAGAAGTGTGCGCTGCAAACGCGAGCATTTTTGACGATCGTTTCTGTCCTGTCCGCTCGTTTTATCGCGTTTAACCGCAGCTGTCGTCGGTTTTTTTGTCTGGTAGAGGCAGCAGATATGCGATAAAACGCGATTCTGGCACCCAACATCACAAGATGATATTTTAAGGTCCTTATGTAGCCGAATCTGCGCTGGTTTGAATGGGCCTCCAGTTCTCCCTTTGTTTTGCCTCCAGCTAGCGCTGTGACGTAATTGTTACGTCGGCACAAAAAAGGTCTTCAGCCAATCAGCTGAAAAGAATCTGGTTGTCATGACAACAAATTGGCGCTTTCTGCTGCCTTCTGTTGTCTTTTGAAAACATTGCGTTTTCGATTATATCATGATCTCAGTTTGTTGAAAAGTGCAGGTTTTGTCCACTCCATATGTCTTGTAGCCACATAAACATCATGAGGAAAATCCACATCTTACATATAAGATATGAAATTTTGTGCCAATAAGGTGAGATATTGTGAAAATGCACTTTCATTTTTGATGTTAGAAACTGTTGTATGTTGCAGACTTAATAAAACCAGCAATGATGATTTTGAGTAGGTTGTACACTTAATATGTCCCAAAATTAATAAGATATATATTTTTTGTGTGTTTTAAAAAACAAACCGCAACCTTTGGATGGACGTGGAGGCTGGAAACTGTCCTGAATCTTTCATGGGATGATTTTCAGTTTCAGGTCAGAAAAACAACCTATTTTTAGGTTGTTAACAGAACTTATAATTTACACTATTGTTCTTTTTTTTTTCTTTCTTTTTTTTGTATTGAAACAACAAACTCCACCATTGGAGGAAATCGGCCTGAATAGTTTTTGGGATGAGACTGACTTTTAAGGTAGGAAGAAGAAGTAATTTTGGGGTGTTAGTAGAACAGTAATTAACACTATTGTGTGTGTGTGTTTTTTTTTTGTCTTGAAACAACAAACTGCATCATTTGAATGAAGGTGAAAATCGGCCTGAATCTTTGGGATTAACACAGTTGTTCTTTTTATTTGTACAAACTGCACCATTGGAGGAAACTGTCCTGAATCTTTCTTGGGATGGTTTTCAGTTTCAGGTAAGAAAAACTACCAATTTTTTGGTTGTTAACGAAACTCATAATTAACACTATTGTTCATTTATTTTGTATTGAAACAACAAACTGCACCACTGGAGGAAATTGGCCTGAATCGCCCTTGGAATGATTTTCAGTTTTAAGGTAGGAAATCCCACCAATTTAAGGTTGTTAGTAGAACACATAATTAACAGTATTGTTTTTATTTATTTTCTTCTTCCTCATATTGAAATAACAAACTGCAACATCTGAATGACAGTGTAAATCTTTCAGGGATGAATTTCAGTTTCAGGTAAGAAAAACTGCCTATTTTTAAGTTGTTAAGAGAACTCATAATTAACACTATTCTTTTTCTATTGTATTGAAACAACAAACTACACCATTGGAGGAAACTGACCTGAATAATTTTTTGGATGATTTTCAACTTCAGGTAAGAAAAACGTCCTATTTTTAGGTTGTTAAGAGAACTCATAATTAATGATATTGCTCTTTTTTTGCATTGAAACAGCAACTGCACCATTGAAGGAAATCGGCCTGAATTGTTCTTTAGATGATTTTCAGTTTCAGGTAGAAAGAAGTACCAATTTTTGGTTGTTAATAGGTTTATATCAGAAAGTCTGAAATTTGAATTGCTAAATTATATAATATCAAGGACAGAGGTGGGTTGCGGGTACTTATTTTTTAATTTATTTTTATTTTTTATAATTATCATTGAAACTGATTATTTTGCTAAAATGTTCAGTGGACATTTAAATCTGCAGTGAGGTACATTCATGATTGAGGATCAAAGCCAGTGTCTTGCTTTTTCTTCTTCTTTTTTTTTGCAAAATAGAACTACCTAAAACTTTATAATACACCATCTGTGATGATAATTTGTCATTTGTTTTGTGTTTACGTAACAGAAGTATTGTTGTTTACATGTAAGATTGATTATACTCCGCTCTTTCTGTCACCAGACGGTTAACATTGCCATCTGCTGGCTCTTTTGAGGAACACATTTGTCCCATTAAATGTCCTCAGTGTCTAACTGTTGTATCTGGTATCGTTAACAGAAAAAGAAATCTGTTTCTTTACCATTTCAAGTTTATTTCCTGTATACTCTCAATGTAGAACATCTTTCAGCCAATCAGCTGAAAAGAATCTGGTTGTCATGACAACAAATTGGCGCTTTCTGCTGCCTTCTGTTGTCTTTTGAAAACATTGCGTTTTCGATTATATCATGATCTCAGTTTGTTGAAAAGTGCAGGTTTTGTCCACTCCATATGTCTTGTAGCCACATAAACATCATGAGGAAAATCCACATCTTACATATAAGATATGAAATTTTGTGCCAATAAGGTGAGATATTGTGAAAATGCACTTTCATTTTTGATGTTAGAAACTGTTGTATGTTGCAGACTTAATAAAACCAGCAATGATGATTTTGAGTAGGTTGTACACTTAATATGACCCAAAATTAATAAGATATATATTTTTTTGTGTGTTTTAAAAAAAAACCCTCGACCTTTTGGATGAACGTGGAGGCTGGAAATCAACCTGAATCTTTGGGATGATTTTCAATTTCAGGTCAGAAAAACTACCGATTTTTAGGTTGTTAACAGAACTCATAATTAACACTATTCTTCGTTTTTGTATTGAAACAACAAACTGCACCATTGGAGGAAACTGACCTGAATAGTTTTTGGGATGAGACTGACTTTTAAGGTAGGAAGAAGAAGTAATTTTGTGGTGTTAGTAGAACAGTAACTACCTATTTTTTGATTGTTAGTAGAACTCATAATTAACACAGTTGTTCTTTTTATTTGTACAAACTGCACCATTGGAGGAAACTGTCCTGAATCTTTCTTGGGATGATTTTCAGTTTCAGGTAAGAAAAACTACCTATTTTTTGGTTGTTAACGGAACTCATAATTAACACTATTGTTCATTTTATTTGTATTGAAACAACAAACTGCACCACTGGAGGAAATTGGTCTGAATCACCCTTGGAATGATTTTCAGTTTTAAGGTAGGAAATCCCACCAATTTTAGGTTGTTATTAGAACACTATTGTATTGAAACAACAAACTGCACAATTGGAGAAAACTGCCCTGAATAATTTTTTTTTTTTTCAATTGATTTTCAATTTCAGGTAAGAATAAGTACCTACTTTCAAGTTTTCAGCAGAACACATAATTAACAGTATTATTTTTTAAATTTATTTATTTTTCCCTATATTGAAATAACAAACCGAAACATTTGAATGACAGTGGAAATCGACCTGAATCTTTCATGGGATGATTTTTAGTTTCAGGTAAGAAAAACTACCTATTTTTAGGTTGTTAAAAGAACTTATAATTAACACAGTTCATTTTATTTGCATTGAAACAACAAACTGCAACATTTGAATGAAGACGGGAATCTGCCTGAATCTTTGGGATGATTTTAAACTTCAGGTAAGAAAAACTACCTATTTTTAGGTTGTTAAGAGAACTCATAATTAACACTATTGTTCTTTTTCTATTGTATTGAAACCACAAACTGCACCATTGGAGGAAACTGACCTGAATCATTTTTTTAATGATTTTCAACTTCAGGTAAGAAAAATGACCTATTTTTAGTAGAACTCATAATTAACACTATTGTTCTTTTTTTGCATTGAAACAACAAACTGCACCATTGAGGAAATCGGCCTGAATTGTTCTTTAGATGATTTTCAATTTCAGGTAAAAAGAAGTACCAATTTTTGGTTGTTAATAGGTTTATATGAGAAAGTCTGAAATTTGAATTATCGCTAAAATGTTAAGAGATCTCATAATTAACACTATTGTTCACTTCTTTTTGTATTGAAACAACAAACTGCACCATTGGAGGAAACCAGCCTGAATCATTTTTTTTTGGATGGTTTTCAATTTCAGGTAAGAATAAGTACCTACTTTTAGGTTGTTAGTAGAACACAGAATTAACTCTGTTATTTTTATTTATCTTTTCCCCCCGAAAATAACAAACTGCAGCATTTGAATGACCTGAATCTTTCATGGGATGATTTTCAGTCTCAGGTAATAAAAACAACCTATTTTTAGGTTGTTAAGAGAACTCATAATTAACACTATTGTTCTTTTCTATTGTATTGAAACAACAAACTTCACCATTGGAGGAAACTGGCTTGAACTATTTTTCAATTTGAGGTAAGAAAAATGAAGTATTTTTAGTAGAACTCATAATTAATGCTATTGTTCTTTTTTGTACTGAAACGACAAACTGCATAGTTGGAGAAAATCATCCTAAGAACGATTCAGGCTGATTTCCTCCAACTATGCAGTTTGTCGTTTCAGTACAAAAAAGAAAAATAGTAGGTTGAAAAAGAAAAACCAATTGTAGGTTGTTAATAGAACTCATGATTAACACTATTGATTGTTTGTTTTTTGTATTGAAACAACAAACTGCAACATTTGAATCTGAAGTGGAAATCAGCCTCAGTTTCAGGTAAGAAAAACGACCTATTTTTAGGTTGCTAGTAGAACTCATAATTAACGCAGTTGTTCTTTTTATTTGAATTGAAACAACAAATTGCACCACCGGAGGAAACCGGCCTGATTCGTTCATAGGATGATTTTCAGTTTCAGGTAGGAGGAAGTACCAATTTTAGGTTGTTAGTAGAACTCATGATTAACACTACTGATCTTTTTTTTTTTTTGTATTGAAACAACAAACTTTGATTTTCAGTTTCTGGTGAGAAAAAGTACCTATTTTAGATTGTTAACGGAACTCACAATTAACACTATTTTCCTTTTGCAATTGATACATTTCAACAACAAATTGCAACATTTGGTGGGAGCTGTAAAGTTGGAAGGAGGCTTGAATGGGATGATTATCAATTTCTCAAGTCATAAAATAACATCTTACATTTTAGACTTCACAAGATGCAATGAAGTGAAGTGACGTGAAGGCCAAGTCTGGCAACCCAAACTCAGAATTTATTCTCTGCATTTAACTAAGAAAAATGACTGGCCTCCAAAAAAAAAATGTATTTCTTGTTATGCCATATTACTACCAAATATTGGATTGAGCTCTTTTTATAAACTTGTTTTCTTTCATTTAGCACAGTTTCTGAGTGAATGTTGACACAATTATCCACAAATAATGTATTTTTCACTTAAAAACACAGACCAGTCTGTTCCAAAAAGAAATACAAAACTCGTGCTGAAAAAGACTTGAATCCAAGATTTGGTGGTAATATAGCATGAGAGACAACAAGAGATTTACATTTCATAAATAAAGGTTGTGTGACCAAATAAAAATATGAAAATTTATTCAAAATCGTCCGTTCGTTATTAGCCATTTTATTGCCAAATGACATGCCTTGTGTGCTTGCAAAGTGATTTTTTTTGCAATATACTGTAAATGAACTTAATGGAGTTCATGCTAATTTGGATCATGTCGTAATGAATGTCTGAATGAAAGCAGACTTACTCCGATGAGCAGGGTTACGCTGAGGACATGCTCAACTGGCCTTCAGTACCACACAGACATTGAGACCTTTGTTGCCCAAGACAAAACCGTATCTATCAGTGAGAGAGCACAGCTCTGCCCACACAACACATACAAACCCATCCAACCGACAGGCTTCAGAGAGCTTAAAGAGTGAAATTCAAGCGCTTTCCCAACAATTTCAAGCTCTTAGTGATTTTCAAGGGTGGGGAAGCTGTTATAATAAAATATAACATTTATAAACTTACAAAAAGTCAGAAAAACAGCTCAAAAGCTTCAGCAGCAAAAAAAATCAAAAACAAAAAAATCAACAACTACATTTCCATGACAATCCAAAAAAGGAACAAATCGAGAAAAAGATGTCAAAGTCACTCTCTCAACAGCTTAACTAGTTTTCTGTAATGTAATTCCAGTGTAGTATAACACAAAAGTATAGTGATACATTTGTACTTAAAATATACTTAGTTAACTAAACCAACATTTTCATTACTTGAAATAAATAAACTGAAATAAAATATAATATTAAAAACTTGTCAGTCGATCACCTGCAGAACTTTCCACTTTCATTTTTTTATGATTGGCTCTCACACTAATTTACCCTATTTAGTAAATTGGGCCCATAATATCTCAATAATACTAAAATAACACTACTAATAAACACTAAAACATTTAAGTCACATACTGTAGTATTTTATTCATGTTAAACACAAAATGGTAAAAAAAATTTAATTTCTTTTTAAAAAACATTTAATGATTCAGTACAAACAATGACAAGACAAATATCAAGCATTACCAGTATATTAAATACAAACTGAAAATTCAGTGTGAGGTATGTGTCTCTGTATTGATGCAAGTGCATCAAATCCTTCATAACACTAATAATAATTCATACATTACATACTGTACAGAGTCAATTAAAAACATAGAAATGTTCAGTGTAATCATGTTAGTGTAGTTTCATTTCTAGAAGAATTCATTTTTGGTCTGAGGCTAAAGAATTGGCTCATCTCATTAGCACCATGATCAGTATATATAGTTTCACTGGCCCAGGATCAGTGCATTAAGGCAGTCAAAGACACAAGTTAATATTCAAAATAAGATCCTGATTATGTCTCTGTGGTAATAAGTGCTTTAAAGAATAGAGGATAATGTTTAAACCACAGTTAGTTGACAAACTATACTTGTAATTAAGTGCTAGTAACAAGAGCAGGTATGTGAACTGTGTTGGGTGCAAAAGAAGGGTGAAGGTCCAGCTCATTGGTCACCTGTACTTGAGTACTGTTAGCGTCGGGCTGATTGGTCTTTGGATCCTCATCTTCATAATTCTGCTGCTCTTCAAACAGGTGCTCTGCCTCTTCAGAGAGCCGTGTATCTTTATCTCTTTCTTCTTTCTGTGAAAAAACAACAACAAAAACATTATAATATGACAATTCTGATTTTTAGATATTCCGATTATACTAAGATAAAGGACTGCCGTACCTCCCTCTTTGACCGGCTGTATTCATCTATGGCATACTGGTATTTAGCTGAGGTGATGCCAAAAAGCGATGCCATTCGCTCACCGAGGTAGTCACAAGCTGAAAGATGGGACAGGCAGAATTTGAATATGAATATTTATGTGGCGTAATAAAGGGTGAGAAATAAGTACTTGTACATTTTTGCTTTAATTCTTAATGGATGTTTGTGTATGTATTCATATACAGAGTCATTAAAAAAAAAAAAAAACTGTCTTTTTAGGGTGCTTAGTGAATCTCTGGAGTCGCAGGATTTCAAATGATTAAAGAAAATCTCATGATGTGGTGCCTAAACTAGACAGAACACAAAAAATAATCGTATATTTAAAATGAAAATGTTCCTGCTGTTTTGCCTATTTGAATATTAATCACCAAAACCAACACGTCATAATCATTTAAGATCATCCACAATGGCCCGAGGAGGATTTCACTGCTAATTGCGCAGACACAAACATAAATATGAAAAAAAAAAAAATTAATCCCCAGGCATGATTATGCACATTTCTGTCATTATGCCTGTGCACAGAATATGATTTTTAAGTTTTCTCCAAAAAGAAAAGCTAAGATTGTTCATTTTGCAGAAGCTGGAGTGATGTTACGGTGGAGATAAAATATTGTGGATAGGTGATAAAAAAATTAAGTATATAATGTATTTGTATAGTGATATGTACTAAATTAAAAAAAGAAAAAGAAAGAATATATATACACACACATGTAATTGTAGATAGGTAGTAAAAACTTTTTTATTCATAAAGTCAAAAGGTTTGACAAAAAAACAAATGTTTGCACAATTTAAAACTGACATTCAAATGTATTTGGAAATAATATTTAAAAGTGTTTTTTGTTGTTGTTTTTTTTTTACCCTGATATGTATGGTTTTTGGTTTTGTATCAGGCTTACCAGATATAGTGGATGTAGCTGCTCTCCACATCTGAAACCAGACATATGGGCCCCAAGTCAGCTTGGACTTAAAAAAAAAGAGAGAAAATAAGTTATATTCAACTCTTATTCTGATGTTTTCATTGTATAGAACATTACAGGTTTGGAATGACAGAATGGGTGAACTGAAGGATCCTTCAGGGCATTTGTTCAAACACACATACTGTGTCTATGGAGGACAGAAGGTCTTTCTTTGGGTTCTGTGTTTTGTCTTCCTCCTCCTCATCTGTGCTGTATTCTTCCATGGTCTCCCCGCTGGAGAAATGAATAATGCGGCGTGGGGTCTTCTCTTTTCTGTCCAGATCACCAAGCTCCACACACTCATATTCCTTCTCTTTTCCAGAGCTCTGTCCACAGGCACACAGCAGATATATTACAAACAAGTTGGTTATGCACAATATGATTGACTTTTAAACTGGAATGAGGGAAGAAAATTGGCCTAGTGCCCTTAAACCACAACCAAAGTTTTCCACAATACCACAGTAAGTATTGCATCTAAATCATAATAAATGTATATGGGTCTGCTTTAAAAAATATGTATTGCTTCAAACCATTCTGACATTTTCAATTCTTTGTTTAACGTCTATTACCACATTATCTTTCCCCTGTAGTAATATAGTAACTTTTGGGTGGAACAGACCTACAGTAGATATAATCTGACCGGTTTAGGTTTATATGTAAATATGTAACAAACAATTAGTATATTAAAAACTAAGAAGTTTAGTATTATTTTAATTTGTTTTTAGCATTATGTTAGAGGTGACCATGGTTTAATTCCTGGCACAATGTGAATGCTTAAATTAAATCCAAAATGATAACAGTGCAATAAAACTGCAAACTTTCATTATAATTTATTGGGTTTTAAAATAAATGTAAACATGTATCCGAATTATTCAGACGTGTAATGTTACGCATGATTTAAATTGTCAAATATATAATTTACCTTGTCAGAGTCCATATCATGAGTGACAGTTATACTGACGCTGGATAGATAAAGCGGTATTTCTGCCATCGCTATTGTGTACAAACTCCGCTTTCCACTGCAGCAGCATCAACCCAAGGTCCAGGCGGAGACATTTGTTCATGCCACCGCACAACAGCAGCCTCCAGGCGGAGCCAACGGGAAATTACTATATTTGCGCCACCTAACGTTCTGGGGTGTAATTAATTTTTACTTGCAACAATTTGCCTTATTTATTTCTAATGTGTGTGTGTCTGGGCCATTCTACAGAATTGGTGCAAAGTCAGAGTTGGAAAAATCTTGACAAAAATGTATTTTTCCATAAATGTTGTGTGTATGCAAATTGTATAATATGAATAATAAAAGTTACTCATTTCTAGTAATTGTCCAGTTAAGTCTCATACTGAATTTTCAGAAAGTTTTGGAATTTGTCCTCTCCCCAAATTTGTCACTACCAAAACACAGTAATATATAATTTAATAAGAAGGGTTATATTGACCTGTTAAGATTTTGCTAACATCTCCCTTGTAAATGTATATATATTTTTTTGCTGTTTTATTAAAAGGTTTTCAGAGATACATCAATAACAATTACAACTTTAACAATATTTCATTTGAGAGTTGTTGTATTTTGAATCAAATTTTTTTTTTTTGTAAAAGGCAAAAAGTTGATCATACTGATTTCTAAGTTAAGGATTCATTGGTTTGAATAGACATTGAACCAAAAACTTCGTAATATCATAAAACATACCATGTTTCGGTAGTGACTGCACATTTTCGGTTGTGACAGAAATGTTTTGGTAGCGACCACATCTCATTACATAATTTTAACTCGCATACTAATTAAAATATACTAAAATTTAGTTTATTCCCCCAAATAAAGAATTATGTGTTCTCTTTTGTCACTACTGAAACAATGATGGCATGTTTCGGTCATGACTGTTACTGTGGTGACAATTTTAGATGCTTTTTGGCCCAGCTCAAAGATGCTAACCAGCACATGGTTACCTAGCACAGTTCTGAACAGTTGTATGCACATAAAAACTACATTTTATGGAATAACAGCCAAAAAACAATGATGTCACAACCGAAACTTCACCAAATGTTTCGGTTGTGACTGTTTCAGTAGTGACAATTTTAGATACTGTTGAACCTAGCTCAAAGATGCTAATCAGCACATGGTTAGCTAGCCCAGTTCTGAACAGTGGTACACATGAAAACTAAATGTTATGCAATAACACCCAAAAAAGTGTGCTTAATTGCAGAAAAAAAAAGGTGTTTGGAAGTGGCATTCCTTAAAGTTACAGATTTTCAGATTTTTGAACACTATCTCAAAATGATGGGACCAATCTATGTAGTTAAAATCAGTCTCAGCCAATGGACTAAAATGTGGACACTTTTTCGATTGTGACATGAAAATGTGGGACATTTTTGTTTTTAAAAGTTTCACAATTTACAAACAAATTTACAAAAGACATTTTTAAAAACAAGAATGGAATAAAATGCAAAATCTTTCAATATAAATTTCATAAGTTGAAATGTAAGGTTAAGGCTCAGGACAGCTATATATAAAACAACTCTACGTTTGTGTACACAAAACAGATATTACTAAACAAAAATTCAACTTTTTAAAATAAAAGTTAAAAAAAAATATTAGATGTGTAAAATAATAATACAATAATATAATGTAATTCTCTTCTCGTTCATGATGTTGCAAACAGTAGTAATAAGACAAAGTATATTTGTAGTCATGTGTGTTTAATTATATACAATACAAAATAAACATTCCATAAAAAATTCTAATAAAATATTTCAATTTCAGTACTGCTTTAAATAAAACTAAAAATTTAAGCATCACAACTAAAGTACTCAAACAACATATTTAAACTATATTAACACTCTGGCAGAAAGTGACCAAAAACTCATCAGGAGGCAGTTCCAGTTTTATCAGTTTTGAATTGAAAATTATTCTAAATAGAAAAAACAAGCAATTTGCAGACAAAAATGCAATGCTACATTATACTAGTGACAAAAATAACCCAGTATCTAATAAAAATAAATAAAATTGGTTTTAACGGCAGGTAACACAGTCATTAACATTTCAATTCATTATTCAAGAATAATGATTTGAGAATATAGTTTCAACTCCAATAGGTTGTTGGTACTGAAGGCCCAGTCAAGCTAAGAGAGAGAGACAAAAACACAAACACATTCAAATTTTTTGTTAGATTCATATGGCACATATGCGCTATTAGGACATAAAAAAACAAAACAAAACTATAGTCTATGTACCACTGCTGATTGTCCATGACTTCGCACTCTATTAGAAGGTGTTTGAAAACAACATTAGGATAATCATTTAAATATCCTTTATAACCAGTCTCAGGACAAATAAAGGCCTTTGTGATTACACTTAAATATAAAAACACTTACCACTGCCGCTCAGGACCATCAAAGATGTCAGGATTGTGTCCTCCATCACATCATCTGTGCTTCTGGTTAAGGATTCTATTACAACAAACAAATCTACAGTTACAAGCCCAATTTTATTTTAATGTAATTTTGCCAATGCCTTTCCACTTCATTTCAGATGTTGCTTAATATTACATAAATCTAAAATTTACCCGACACTGCTTCAGTCAGCAAGTTGGATCCAAAACTCTTGGTTGATCTGGTGCTCAGTTTGTTGGCCTTGTTCTCATTATAGTGGTGAATGATGTTCCTCATTTGAAACAGATGTGTAGACGGCAAAGACATGTCCAAAAAGTAGTCGTTCTTCTTCATTTGAGCAAACAGTTTTTCTGAAATCTCACTATTGACTTTGTCAGCCAGCTGAGGCACGAGGGTGAGCTTCCTCAGAACATCTCCATCTGTGCTGCCTTCATGAAAATGGGCACAAAGTACGTAATGATCAGCTGAACCAGTCACTGGGTGTCCGTGAGGAACTGTCCCTCTGGTTTTTTCATCCAGCCAGGGCAGGGACGCTTTCAGCTGTCCACATCTGGCCAGTTCTTTGTTAGCTTGAGTGGGTTCCACCAGACATCCTTCAAATGGAGAGAAGGGTAACTTTTCTGGTGCCCTTAGATTGGTGTGTTTTGCAAGAGCCTGTGCAGAGTCATAAATTATGACATTAGGCATATGATGCCATGATAACAGCAAATCGGCAAAATCTTGAGGGCTCTCAGCGCAAAGATTGCATTTTAGGCTGTAAACAATTCCACAGGGGCACATAATGACTCCCCAGCCTCCTAATAAAAGAGAAAACAAGAGAGAAGAAAAAAAAAAAAATTAATAGGTTAATGACTGTAACGTGTCTGCCCCGTCTGAAGTCCCCGTTGTCCTTATTTGGTTTAGTTCCGTTCCTTGTTAGTTAATTATCTGTCATTGTCCCCACCTGAGTTTGATTACGTTGTTTGCTCTTTTGTTCTTTCTCCTTTATAAGTCCTCAGTTCTCCCTTTGTGTTTGTCCGTTCTTGATGTTAAATAAATGGGATAAGTGTGTTGAAGCCGTTTTGTTCTCCTGCCTTTCATTTACATTCATTTATATTTTTTTTGCTTACGCCACAACCACAAACCCGTAACAGAAGAACGGACCGAGAACAGAAATGGAGTTTGTGGATGCTGTCGCCGCCCTAGCCCTCCTGGATCTCCCCTTTTATAAATTTACCTGGGAGTTTTGTGAGCTCGCCGCGACAACTACGTTGGCTGACTCCACCATCATCGAGATGTTCTGGCTCGGGGCCACTTTCCACCGTCCCGTGGACCTCCCAGACACCACGGGTTTGAGTTGGACTCTCCCTCGTCTGCCATCATCCCCGACTCCTCCTCACCAGCCGCCGTCCGTAAGGCGAAGACGAAGGCGCCTCTCTACCTCCGCGCTACCCGAGCACATCCAAGAGTCCGCTCTTCAAGAGCGCCCCCCTGTGCCTGCGCCACGAAGGCGCCTCCCTGTCTCCGCGCTGCCCGAGCGCCCCCAAGAGTCCGCGCATATGAGACGTTCAGCATTGGCTTCACGCCCGGGTCCCGAGATGGGCTTGGCGACGCGGCAGGTACCGGGTCTCTGTCACTCCGTCCTGCCGTCAGACCTTCAGCCCGTGGTCGGATCTTGCCTTTCTTTGGGCAGGAGTGCCCCTAGTGCAAGTGTCCAGGCATGTTGTTGTATCAACAGATGCCTCTGCCATGGGCTGGGGTGCCATGTGGACTGCAGTGGCATATCAACTGCCTGGAGTTGCTAGCAGTATGGCTTGCTCTGCGCCGCTTCAAATCGCTGCTACACGACAAGCAGGTACTGGACAACACTGCGACCGTTGCGTACATCAACCACCAAGGCGGTCTACACTCCCGTCGCATGTTGCAACTCGCCCGCCCTTCCGAGAGAATGGCGACTCCACCCCGAGACAGTCCAGCTGATTTGGAGACGCTTCGGGGACGCTCAGGTAGACCTGTTTGCCTCCCCAGACTCCTCCCATTGCCAGCCGTTTTACTCCCTGTCCGAAGGGACCCTCGGCATGGACGCGACAACACTGCGACCGTTCCCCTGTAGATGCCCGATCAGGGTCGTGCTATCTTTTCTGCAAGATGGGTTGGAGCGAAGGCAGCCTCCCTCCACCCTCAAAGTGTATGTTGCCGCACATCACGATGCAGTAGACGGTAAGTCTGTCGGGAAGCACGACTTGGTCATCAGGTTCTTCAGAGGGGCGAGGAGGTTAAATCCTCCACGCCCTCATCTGGTACCCTCTTGGGATCTCCCCTCAGTCCTGACGGCCTTGAAGGAGGAGCCCTTCGAGCCTCTGCAGTCAGTAGAGTTTAAGTTTCTGTTGTTGAAGACAGTGCTCCTCACAGCATTGGCCTCGGTCAAGAGGGTAGGGGACCTGCAGGCATTTTCGGTCGACGATTCATGCCTTTAGGGATCAGGTGGTGAACTTGCAAGCGCTGCCCCGGGAGGAGGCAGACCCAGCCATTGCTCTGCTCTGTCCCGTCCGCGCCTTGCGCGTTTACGTGGACCGCACGCAGAGCTTCAGGACCTCAGACCAGCTCTTTGTCTGCTTCGGAGGACAGCAGAAGGGAAGGCTGTCTCCAAACAAAGACTTGCCCACTGGATAGTGGAGGCTATAGTCCTAGCTTACCAGGCCCGATGCTTGCCGTGCTCTCTCGGAGTAAGAGCACAATCTCAGAGAGGCGTTGCTTCTTTTTGAGCATTAGTGCGGGGCGCCTCGATAGCAGACATCTGTAGAGCTGCCGGCTGGGCGACACCTAACACGTTTGCGGGATTCTATAATCTCCGTGTAGAGCCCGTGTCCTCCCGTATACTTGCCTCAGGTGGCCAGTAACACCGGACCCGCTTGGTGTCGATCACGCTTGCTGTGCTAGCTGTGTGTAGTGATTCCCCTTCGGGTGATCCCACATGTGTATTTTTCCACGGTATGGCTCCCCTCACGGTGAGCCCGTGTCTTTCCCTGGCAGAGACCTTCTGCCGTCTCTGCTGTGTAATGATCTCACTGCAACATCTCTTTTTTTATTGTAATATTTCACAATATAAGTGTTTTATTGCATTGATAATAAAATTAATGCAGTCTGTAAGAGTGAGAATAAGAGACTTTGAAAATCAAAAACATAAAAATCTTTCTGACCTGAACATGCATTCTTTAGAAGGTAGAAAGTGCTTTTACAAAAGCTATGAATATATATATTTTTTAAATACCTTTGCCTTGTCATTAAAAGGTCAACATCTCTGCATGTTGTTTACACCTAGTAACTTTGATTTGGCAAATAAACTTTTTTTAAAAAATGTTAGAAGCACTAATTCATTCCACAATACCACACATTTACAGGAATAGAGTTAAAACAGTAGAATAAAAATTAAACTCACCAGAGGCACTCCTGATTTTTGAATAGATTTTGACATATGTTTGCTTGGATTTCAATTCTTTGTACAATCTAAGAAGGAGATCGCTGCGAGATCCAGTGGAGTCCACACCGCATTCAATGCATAAAGTTCTAATCACGTCATCCTGTTAAAACCAATATTATTTCATAAATGTTCATTTGAATGTAAATAATTTATTCAAAAACATTGAAAGTGTTGTTCTACTAATAAAGCAAACCTTCTGTTTGAACAGTTCTTCTCTGAGTCTTTCCTCTGTAACTGTCATATTTAAAATCTCTGATGAAGTGTGGACTTTCTGAAACTCTGTGTTTAGCACAGTGTCTGAATGCCGTGTGTTTTTGCCAATCCAAGGAGCCCAAAAGTGATAACTTGGCGGTACTGCAAATGGATTGTGTTCGCCATCTAAAACAGCAGAAGAAAGAAAAAAAATCAGAAGATGCATTCTTTCCAAAAGTTTACTATATAGTGTAATATGAACTATATGCATGTACTTGCAACAAATCCTCGACAGATCATCTCTTTTGACAGTGACTCCCAGAACTCTTCCAGATTGACCTCCCCTTTAAAATTCTCTGGAGGTTTTTCAATGTCATTTTCTGAAAACATAACACGAGTATTTTACTATGAAAAGAACAACATGTCAAAAAGTATTATAGGATTAAACAGGCGAACAGCATTACAATTTTTATACCTGATAATGGAGAAGCAGTCTGTTTGTGTACACCCATGATAACCACCGGAGGATGATCGCCACAGGTGGGGCATGAATACTTGTATTCATGATCTGTGAGGGCTTCAAACTGCAAATAAGCATCCAGCATTGTGTCTGGAGGTGGAAACTCCACTCCTGTCGTAAGTTGTAAAAACTCAACTGCTCTGCTCACTGAAGTATGGACCTAGAGAAAATATTGGTTGATAGCGATACACCCCCCCCCACACACACACAAAAAAAGTTCAAACACTTTCAACATTTAACATATAAAAATAGCATTTGACAACTAAACACATTCATGATAAGGAAAAGGAATTGTCTATTTTAAAAAACGTAGAAATGTTCTTAGAAATGTACTCTTTGTATACCTTGTGAAAAAGAAGTACACTTTAACATACTTTTGAAAAAAGTATTTACTGAAGTGTGAAGTGACTGTAATATTTTCAGACAATTGATTGCATGTTATTTACAATTAAATGAAAATGTATTATAGTTACATTTTACATTAAATGCTAGTTAGTTAAAGTGATCTTTTGACCCACTTAAGTCCATCTTTATATGTAATTTCATAATTCTTTCTGTTGTCTTTGTAACAGGGTTAAAGTGTAGTGCCAAATGGTAAACTAAAATATCCAATTAAACGTGTATGTCATGTATCTAAATATATTTTCTAATGACGTTTTTAATAATTACAATTTAGTACATTTAAAATATATAAACTTTAAATGTATTATCAAATAACTTGTGCTTTAGTGTGTTAGTCAACACATTAAAATAACATTTTCATGCATGAGAAAAGACTAAAATAATGATTTAAAATGTATTTTAAAGTAAAACTCTTAATTTGACATTATTACTGTACTTAAGCGTGTTAGGAAAGTCATGAAAGTGAACTCTCTTTGAGTACACCTTAAAGGCCTTTTACTTCATATTACTTTATTGGCTATTTGAGTGTTTTAATAATCTGAAGAATACTAAAAGTGCACATTTAGTAGAATTAAGTGTACTTCTTTTTTATTATTATTATTTTTTTTACAAGGGTATATCATGTTGTGTTCATATTATTTTGAGAAGCTTTTATATAATTTTCAACAAAGTTTAAATTTAATGACTAAATGTCATGTGATGTATCCAAGTTAAAAACAATTAAATACAAATCTGATATTATAATACACTTATTGACCTATTCTATAATTTTTTTCCAAAAAAAGGGTTAAAATATTAACCAGTTTTGCTTAAATATTTTTAAAGAAATAATAATAAAAGATTGTCAAACTAATCAAGGTTTTATTTTCAGGAATTTCTATCTCTTAATGATGCTTTTTTCATTATAATGACAGTTGCACCACCCTGTTATTTTTAACTTTAATATATACTTTAGAATGAATTAATATACAAATGAAAAAATAAATAAATAGTGTCATGCCACTGATCCTCATATAATCACTCTGAAGATTACCTGCAGAAGGTTTCTCAATGTTAAACATAATGGTATGTCAAGAATGATGTGATCATTGAAGTTATGGAGGCGATCTTTCCACTCTTGATAACGATAAAACATCCCACACTGCGGGCACTGCTTACAGTAAGTGGCGATATCTAACAATTGAAACAAGCATACATTACAAAACAAAGTAACTGAACAGCACACAAGCATACGGACAATATAATCTACCTTTAATAATGCACCAATTGGTCAGGATTTTGGCGTTCGGTGTAATTAGCATAGGATCGCTGAGGAGCACATCCCCTGGACATTCCTGACACACGTTTTCATTTGCACAAAGGTTTTGTGGATAATCTTTGCATGGCGATGGCACCCGCATATCTTCAGGAAGAACGGCAGGTATCTTCTTGTTCTGAAGAATGTAATTCACCATATACTTCAATCCCCGACCTTTCGGTGGATACACATGACTGTTGTCTGTAATGTCCTCTTCTTCTGAATATGGCTTATGTGGCGACCCCTCAGTTCTGAAAAGCTCTCGTTGCGTTTGAAACAGATGCCATTTGGCGACATATTTATGCAGACATGAACGTCGCAGTTTGGTACAAGGACAGTGCCAAGAGTCTAATTTTGTGTTATATACAACCATGACACGACCCAAGCGACTATAAGACGATACATTGGGTTCAAAAACTGAAATGAACTTTTTTGCTGGCGAGATCCCAATTGAGGTGTGAACAGAAAGCGGTACGCAGCTACTATTAGCAAGCTGTTGCAGAGCGAGGCATTCTTTTTTCTTTTTCTCGCTGAACCATTTTCCTCTCACCATCTCGGTTAAAACGTCTTCCTCCAGAGAGACTTGATCAACCAAAGACTTGCAAAAGCTCGCTGCACTGATATGCATGCACTGGTACGATGTGATGCCGCTCCTCTGCGCTACATCTATGTTAATCTGGCACTCGTTCGATTCGCAGAGGACTCTGTTGTTTTCTTCCAATGTCTGGTATTGGACGTGAAGCGGGATGCCGTGGCCTTTTACGACTTTGAGAACTGCAAATATCCCATTTGTCTCATCTATACATTGGCTTGTAAGCTGAAATGTCTCACCGATGTCCAATACCGACTGATCTGTGTGTTTGCGCTCCATATGCTTTGGTAGGTTGTTTTTATTGATGAGGATATTGCACGATGGGCATCTTTTTTTAATAACAGGCCGCACGCGAAACTTTCCTGCTGCTGTGGTGGTTGATGGTGTGTCTGTGATCGTCAGAGCGGTCCTATCTGTGCTGGTGGTTGGCGGTGTGTATGGGATTGAAGGAATGGACTCTGCTGTATCGATGACTGATGGTGTGTTTATAACTGTCGGAGAGGTCACTGGCGTACTGGTGCTTGACAGCGTTTTTGAGGCTGATTCTGAATTCGGATTATGTTTACAGACTTGTAAATGGTTTTTAAAATCGCCTCTCCTAAGAATGGTTGTTGGACAGTACATACAGTGATAATGAAGTGATGCTCTACAGCCCAGTCCACATCTGTGAATAATGAAATCTTAAAACAAACAAACAAACAAACAAACAAAAACCTGCATATTAGGAAAATATATTTATACTACACATAATATATATATATATAAATTAGGGGTGGCAACGTTAACGCGTTAACGCATGCGATTAATCAAAAAAATTTAACGCGTTAATATTTTTTTTTGGATTGAATGTGTACATCTGAAATACTAATTTGTGCAACGATATAAAAGGCTATAAATAGCATATTTTAACAACAGTAAATGACCAAATTCCACATGTGATCGTAAAAGGAAGTTATTGCAAACACTCGATGGTGGTTTGAAGTGAGTTCTGAGTAAAAGTTTACTATTATCTCATAAACTGTCTTATGTAGCATGATGCTAATATTAGCTCTAATGCAGCTGCAGAACAGGTCCAATTCTTCTTCATAATGAATTTTGTCATAATACTTCATAAGGTCGCAAGAAAATGTTTTGTTGTATTCATTTAGAAATACTTTTGATAATAGTTGGGTAAATGTATACTGGGATTGAAGCGATGTGGCTTGGTAAACGTTTTATTGCCAGTTTAAAGGCTGATAATGGCTGAATAAAAACAAAAGAATAACGATAAAAGAATAACAAGGATTATGTCTCGTACCTGGCTGAAGTGTGTAGTCCTTAAACTAGTTTCTCATGCATTTCTTTTTCAACACATTTACAGGTAAATCCTAGTATTTTAAATTTGCGATTAATCATGATTAACCACAGCCCATGACTGTGATTAATGCGATTACATTTTTTAATCGATTGACAGCACTAATATAAATGCATGTGTAAAGAAAATGTTTATACCTCCATGGACAACTGCTTTGTTACAGTGGCTTTTCATGTGTAATTTGACTTTGTCTGGTCTGCTGGGCTTAAATATACTGGCCATACAAAAGGGACAATGAAAATTCTTGCAGCATTTTGTGCATCTCTCCAACTGAGGAAATTTTTGATCTTTCTGAATGGTAATATGTCTCTGCAAAGGAAAGAAAAACAGAGTTAAGATGACATAGCTAGGTTTTCTAATCAGGCACTGAATTGAGCACCCATTAAAGAGATAGTTCACTCAAATATGAAAATTCTGTCATCGCTCAGCCTCTTGTGTTTCCCATAACCCATAATATTTTTATTTCTCTTGAACGGTTAACATAAACGAAGATATTGTTAATGTACGTAATGAAGGTAACCAAAACTATGATGCTTCAAAAGTTCATAAAGAGATTGAATCGAGCGTTTTAATCAACGTTTTCTAAAAATGACACAAATGCTTTAGGCTTTTATTTACTTTTAAACATTAATCAATGCACATGCACAGAGCAAGAGCACAGAATATGTAAGAAACTCAAACATGCTTGTGTCGCATGCGAGAATGTATGTGCATCAATGTTTATATATCAAGGAATGGACTTTGAATGGAATGACAGAAATAATTCAAATTTCATGAAAAATCTTCATCTGTATTTTAAAGATAAACAAGAGGTCCCCCCCCACCCCCATTAAATGGTGACAAGTTTTATTTTTGGATGAACTATTTCTTTAAAAGGTCTGTCGCACCAGACCGCGGTACTTTTTTTCTTTTTAAAATTGAGTTAACAGCAGCAGTTTGCAGCAGCAAAGATGCCTTAATAGTTTTAAGATCTGTGTTGAGATTAAAATATTCATAAAAGATCGTTAAATCAGTGGAAAACAGTCATCCATTTGGTACAGTTGACGTATTTTGCTTTGTGTATATGATATACATTTAATTTACATAAACATTCACATTTAATTTACAGTAATTTACCTCCTCAGTCCCTAGGCAGGTGCATACAAAAACACATTTTATTAGAAATTTTATATCTGACAGTTCATGAACAAAAAGATTAATCATGCTTCCACTTCATGACAGCATTAGAAAAAACACTTTTTTTTCCCTCTGTGGTTAAAATCTTTCTAATATAAAAGTTGTTACATTTTTTTTTTTTTTATCCTTGATGGAAAGGCCACCAATAGTAAGACTGGGAAGAGAACCAATTACAGGTTTACACATCTTTTCATCTTTGTTGATGAAATTTTAATTTCCAATCCACACATCCAAAGCTTGTTAAAACTTGGCCGACTTAATGGGCAGTTTGGTGCATTTAATTAAAATTAACTTGAGGATTACGACTGAAAAAGACTTTAATGTTTGATTAATTTCATTACTTTGTTAAAAGTAATGAACACACACGGAGAGAGAGAGAGAGAGAGAGAGAGAGAGACGCGCATGCGTATGCCTTGCAAGATATGCAGGAGGTGTCTAGAAGCTTTGAAAAAATACATTTACTACAGGATCTGCATCGAAACCAGTTTAATATAATCAAGAAGGTTTGCACTGGTCGCGTACAAATCAACACACAACCGCACTCTCCAGGCCACCTTTTCCAGCAAACCCTGTTGTGCACCAAAAGCGCTGGTGTTCACCGATAATGTTAAAATGAATAAAACATCACAGAAGAACCAACTTACCGTCGTCCCCGCCATAATTCTGCGCTATTTTAGATACTCTGTCCGGAGACCGCTGTCCTAGCCCTGCTGTCCTGAAATTGCTGCAAAATGGCTGCAGTATTTCGTCGTTTCCGGTGTCTTCAAGCTCAGAGGCGTCTGGCTGCTTGGCAACCAGGAACCGAAGCCAACAACAGAAGCAGGACACGCGGGTGAGTGTTTAATGTTATTGACATAAGTCTTCTCTTCTGCGTCAATGTGCCGAGCGTTTAATGGTGAAAATGTTTGAAAAGTTTTCGCAGACTCTGTCTGTTTATAAAGTTGTACAACTTCAGAAGCGTCGCTTTTGAAATAGAAGTGTAGGCTTGCTTAATACTGCTTTTAGTATGCACTTTAGTATGGGTTGTCATCTTACCCTACTATTTTTATACGTATAACGTTACTTCTCAAAAATTATATGACCACTTTTGAAAAGCACATGAAATGATTCCTATATTGGTAAAAAAAAATAGCCTGCTAACATACTAATTTGCCCAAATTATTTATATGGCACAAATAGTAAGAGTAGTGTACTAATATGCTATTCTGAATTCAGCCACTCCAGCCTCACAACTAGAGAAGACAAACATTTGCATTTGTATTTGGACTCAAAACTGAGATAGCAGTTACTGAGAAAAGCATATTTTGACAACTTCCCCATGTGTGACAACTAATAACTAAATTATAATTAATTTATAATCTTGTTTATTCTACATTAGGATGGTGCATGTTCCAAAAGTGAGCTAAGACTGCATTATTTGGTGTCCTGTCCTGTTGCTCTGCCTCTGGCCCCATGGTTATTTTGATTTATTAATTTTTTTCCCCGGAAGGTAAAAGACCATGCGTCGCTCAGCTGCCAAATCACGGGGCGATAAAAGCCGCACTGATTCTGTCCCAGCTAATGCTGCTTCGGTCCAGCCTGTTGAGACCGTGGACATTGTCCCAGGCCGCCTCACAGAGTCTACCTGGACCAGCATGCTCTCCCAGGAGGAGGGTGAGGAGGTGGTGGTGGATATTATAGCAGAACTGATGGAAGGAGTGATGGACAGATGCTATCAGGTGTATCTACAAAGACAGGTGAGCATAAAATTCACAGAATTAATGTTAATATGTCTATTTATATAGAAATTGCTTTATAAAAGTTCATTCCATATGCTTTTGTCCATATGTTTTATTTATTCATAAGATCGGTTATGTCATGTTATTATGGAAGCCCGTTTCCGCCACCTTGAGAAAAAATATAATTCTATAAGTCATTATAATGAGAAACTTTCTCGAAATAATGACTTATTTTCTCGTAATAATGAGGAACTTTCTCGAAATAATGACTTAACATCTCGTAATAACGAGAAACTTTCTCAAAAATTATGACTTATTTTCTCGTAATAATGACTTACTCCACGCATGCGCAATGCATGAGTGACGGCACGCTAGCGACATCTGCTGGTCAAAGCCATGCAGGAACACTGCAAACATTGCTTGTTCTGTAATCTAAAGTGTATAATATATCATTAAATAACGATTTCAGATAAATTATCTGCATGTAGTCTTGTTAATTTGTAGCACTTACCAAGTTACTCTGCCAGATAGTTATGGCTTCAAACATTCCAGACTAATATTTCAGTTAAGAAATACAGGCATTTTATGAAGAAATGAAAGCCATTACGCATATCAACTTAATTTATAGATGTTTATTTCAATGATTTATTAGTTTTATTAGCTGTCCCTTTCATGCATCACATGCTTCATACAGTAAGCCATCTCATTCCAAAAGCACAAATCATCGTTGTTCGTTACCATGGCAACCGCTTGGTGTTCAGCGTCACACACCGCTTCTTCAGGACAAACGCTTAACGTGAAAAATGCTTAAGGTAGCTTTAAGTACAAAGACAGATTGAACCAAATTCAGTACACAACTTAATGACATGCATACTGTATATACAGGCATTCAGGTGGACCCAAAATATGAATGCAACGCAAAACAGCAACGCTTATGCAGCATTTTCTATAACGGTTTTCTAAAACGCTTAACATGCAACTTTGGGTGTTGTGTTCAAATTCTGTGCTCTTATGCTTGCCTGTATACATGATCAATAATACTGTATCCTGAATTAGTCATTGTACTTTAAGCCACATTAAGCATTTTTCACGTTCACATGTCCTGCAGGAAGCGGTGTGGGACGCTGAAGACCAAGCGGTTGCCGTGGTAACGAACAACTACGCTTTTGCTAGAGAGATGAGATTGGGCTACTGTATAAACATTGTGGGTTTATGCATGTGATGCATGAAAGTGACAGCTAATAAAACTAACAAATCATAGAAATGAACATCTATTCATTATGTTTATATGTGTAATGTCTTTCATTTCTTCATCAAATGCGTGTGATTTTTGTTGGAATATATTCCTCTATATCTGTTTCTGCTGGTAAGTGTTACAAATTAACAAAAGACTACATGCAGATAATTTATCTGAAATCGTTATTTAATGATATATTATACACTTTAGATTACAGAACAAGCAATGTTTGCAGTGTTCCTGCATGGCTTTGACCAGCAGATGTCGCTAGCGTGCCGTCACTCATGCATTGCGCATGCGTGGAGTAAGTCATTATTACGAGAAAATAAGTCATAATTTTGAGAAAGTATCTCATTATTACGAGAAAATAAGTCATAATTTTGAGAAAGTTTCTCATTATTACGAGAAAATAAGTCATTATTACGAGAAAATAAGTCATTATTTCGAGAAAGTTTCTCATTATTACGAGAAAATAAGTCATTTTACGAGAAAATAAGTCATTATTACGATAAAAATTCTCATTATTACGAGAAAATAAGTCATTATTACGAGAAAGTTTCTCATTATTACGAGAAAATAAGTCATTATTTCGAGAAAATAAGTCATTATTACGAGAAAATAAGTCATTATTTCGAGAAAGTTTCTCATTATTACGAGAAAATAAGTCATTTTACGAGAAAATAAGTCATTATTACGAGAAAAATTCTCATTATTACGAGAAAATAAGTCATTATTACGAGAAAATAAGTCATTATTACGAGAAAGTTTCTCATTATTACGAGAAAATAAGTCATTATTTCGAGAAAATAAGTCATTATTTAGAAAATAAGTCATTATTACGAGAAAGTTTCTCATTATTGCAATTTTTTTCCCCTGAATGTAATATTACTTACTAACTCATTATTATGAGAAACTAGTCATTATTACGAGAAAGTTTCTCATTATTACGAGAAAGTTTCTCATTATTTCGAGAAAGTTTCTCATTATTACGAGAAAATAAGTCATAATTTTGAGAAAGTATCTCATTATTACGAGAAAATAAGTCATAATTTTGAGAAAGTTTCTCATTATTACGAGAAAATAAGTCATTATTACGAGAAAATAAGTCATTATTTCGAGAAAGTTTCTCATTATTACGAGAAAATAAGTCATTTTACGAGAAAATAAGTCATTATTACGATAAAAATTCTCATTATTACGAGAAAATAAGTCATTATTACGAGAAAGTTTCTCATTATTACGAGAAAATAAGTCATTATTTCGAGAAAATAAGTCATTATTACGAGAAAATAAGTCATTATTTAGAAAGTTTCTCATTATTACGAGAAAATAAGTCATTTTACGAGAAAATAAGTCATTATTACGAGAAAAATTCTCATTATTACGAGAAAATAAGTCATTATTACGAGAAAATAAGTCATTATTACGAAAGTTTCTCATTATTACGAGAAAATAAGTCATTATTTCGAGAAAATAAGTCATTATTTCGAGAAAATAAGTCATTATTTCGAGAAAATAAGTCATTATTACGAGAAAGTTTCTCATTATTGCAATTTTTTTCCCCTGAATGTAATATTACTTACTAACTCATTATTATGAGAAACTAGTCATTATTACGAGAAAGTTTCTCATTATTACGAGAAAGTTTCTCATTATTTCGAGAAAGTTTCTCATTATTACGAGAAAATAAGTCATTATTACGAGAAAGTATCTCATTATTATGACTTACAGAATTATATTTTTTTCTCAAGGTGGCTTCCATATGTTATAGTTAAACAGGTTACAGAGTGTAATCATCCAGACAGTACACCAGTGTTATTTAAGTATCAGTGAGATATTATTATAGTTTTTATCAATATTTTGAATGTTTTTATTTTTTTTAAATATTAAAGTTTTACTTATTTTTTGAGTCCGTTTTATTATTTATTTTTTAATAAATATAACTGCATGTTTGTCATTTTTATTTCAGTTATAGTTTTAGTTAGCTGTGATGGATTGAAGTACCATGGATTGTATTGTTGTTTAACCATATACCAATTTGTCAGCTGACGAAACATCTTTCCAGAAGACTTTAACTAGACAAAAACTCCATAAAAGATCTTTGAAAGTTGTGAGTTTTGACAATTACATGGTCTAGGACTTTTTACAGCAACATAAGCCTATCCATCACAGCCTCATTTTCATCCATGTAAAGTTCAATATGGCATCTAAACTGATTAAAGGGGTCATATGACGTTGCTAAAAAGAACATAATTTTGTGTATTTGGTGTAATGCAATGTGTTTATGGTTTATGTTAAGGTTCAAAAAACACATTATTTTAAACATACTGTACATTATTGTTGCTCCTCTATGCCCCGCCTTACTGAAACTGTAGAAGATTTTTATTGATATTAATCAGAATTACTTAGACGTAATCAAAAATGTATCTATTGAGTATACCATTATATTCTAAGGCCTTTCTGTGTCAAAATGTATACGTGGCAGGCACATCTGGAAGAAATGAGGAGTGGGCTTTCTCCCCCTTATCATAACAAAGTCTAGAGGGTCTCTTCTCCTCTGGGACAGATAGAATTACATACCCAAGTGAAATAATGTATGCATATGACTTAATGTATAGAAACCCGCCTTAAAATCTTGTATATATACGAGAGACAGGACTATCGAGAAGCTTTTCTGCAGAGAGCTTCGGTTTTATTCCTGTCGAATAAAATCTAATTTTTTTCTGGCATCAAATCACCAAGTCTTCGTTTCATTCTTCGAACTGCGGGGCACTACACTACAAAACGCGACGATTTTTAAAAAGCTCATCATTCTGAGAAGCGAGGCGTGCTCTGATCGGCCAGCTATCCAGTGCGTTGTGATTGGCCGAATACCTCAAGCGTTGAGACGGAAATGTTACGCCCCTTAACGTATTGTGATGCCGTGTTCCGGCGCTACGACACAAAAACAATAAAACCCATTACAAACGAGGCATTTGTTGCATCCAGTGGGGACATAATTACTGATTATAATGACATCTTTTTACGCGTTGTGTTGCATCGCGCAAACATTACCATGTCTGCATTTGTGATCGGAGAAACGACAAACTGCAAGCACTACTCCACAAAGCTCAAAACTCGTGTTTGAATAGTCATTGGCAAATTCTTTAAATATGAAAACATGCTTACAGGCTGTGAGTCAGAAGCGCCAGACTGTCCTTGCAAAGATGGAATTGCCCCACTTTATAGAAACAGTCTTTGAGCACAGCTGGCAGGCTACTCCCAGGTTCAGGAAATAGTCCTCTGTAAAATGCGCTGCACACACTCGAATATTTGGGTTGAACTGTTCTGGAACAGTGTTTTAAATACAACTGAACCACGATTTCTAGTTGTGTCCTCTTTTGGGAGCCCAAACAAAGTAGTTTCGCTTTCACAACGAAACACAGCGTCTCTTGGACATGGTGCCGTGTCTAGATCTTTTCTATGCACAAACAGCTTGTAACACTCCAAAGAGAAAGGAAAACTTGAAATAGCATCATATGACCCCTTTAAGGTCTATAGGTTTACAGCATATGAATAGCTTACTTACAATGGAAAAGTTTTGAAGCATTCATTTAGCTCATACACACACTTTCTATCCTCCAACCAGTTGATACCCTTCTCGGTGTGGTGGGCACAAAGTAACCTGGTGGAGACGCTAGAATGCCTTCTCCTGAGGAGAGATGAAGGGGATGATCCAGAACATGAACTCTTTTGGCAAGAGGATCAAGAACCTCAGCCCTGTGCGATTGATTGTTGGGCTGAAGGATCTGTACCTGTGCTTCATGCTGCTCAGGGATAGCGCAAGGTAAGAAAAGGTGGGATGTAGACAGTAGGGGGTCAAGGCAGTGAAATTCTCTGACTTTATGATGATTTCTTAACATGTTATATCTTAGGTTTATATAACATCCCAAACAGCCTAACATGAAAAGACTGGTGGACCAGACAGCGGTTTGTTATGACTGAAACCAAATTCCTGTTGCTCACAAACTGTCATTTGTTAACCCAGAAATTAAATAAAATATTTATTCTGTATATTAATATGTAATAATTTATTTTATATCTAATAAATAATTTCTGAAGACACTGAAGACTGGCATAAAGATGCTGAAAATTCAGATTTACATCATAGGAATAAATTTGATTTTAAAGTGTTTTAAAACAGAAAACAGTTTTAAATAATATCAACAAAATACAAACTTCAAAAGATTATTGTGGTAGGTACTGACTATAATATCTCAACAGAACTACTCCACCTTCAGCCTGCTACCGCTCAATGTCAATAGGGTGATCATACCGAATTATTCGCGAAAACTGAAAAAAATCTGACTTCCTTAAAACTCCAAACATAAGCAAAGGAACTCAAAGGAAGCAAGTCCCTGTTCCTCTTACAGTATAATTGCCTCTATTGCTTGCCAAGTTTAGTCCTAATTCACTTAAGAACTAAAAAATTATTTCATCTGGGTCTCTCAGCCTCAAAACAATGACTTGTCAAACGCAGCTTGGGCCTGAGGTGAGGAAACAGTGATGCCATGTGCTCCAGAAACTCATGAGCTGATGGGTGAACCAAGGCTGGAAAAAAAAAAAAAAAAAGTAATCTTACCCTACTATAAATTATGAAAAAATAAAACAATAACATGTACTGGAGCTTCCCTCTGCAGACAATGTAAATAAATTTCTTACTGCACTATTTTTGTATTGAGTAAATCAGTGCCTTTTGTCTGCATTTTCATCTTCGACATCTGCCTGTTATTCATACCTGCAATTTAATGAATAATTGAATGAATCCACCCAATATTATTAATAATATTAACTTAATTTGGTGGTATGCCAAATTAATTTAATTAAGTTTTTGTTTGCATAGTGTTTTTTTTTTTTTTTTTCTCCGTCCAGCCTGTAACTGGTAAAGTAAAAGTACTGGTCATTTTCTGCCAGGATATTATCCATTAATTGTATAGATATTTCTATTAACCCTAAAACTCAATGCAGTGCAAAATAAAACACAGTTAAAACACTTTTAAAAAATCTATATGGAAAACAGTTCCTTCATATTACTACTGTACATTATGCCCTATTTTTATGGATTTTGACTGTCTACACTAATCTAGAAAAAATATATAACTCACCATCATCTAAGCACTCTTCTGTTTTAATGAGCAATTTTATATCCATTTCCATTCATGATACTGACTCTTAAAGTGGACGAGTAATGCAATCAAGAGGAACAACAGTTGTCATGGGAACCTCACTGGAAAATAAGTCACTGTGGTTTCATGTGTTTTATACAGGCTTCTATGAAAAGATAAAAATATCCTCAGGGACTCATGAATATTCAGTAAACAAAATCATATTTATGATTTATGTACATTTGTAAATGGAGCCCAGAAATCCAGACGACAAGAAAATTGGTTTAATGGTTTCAAAGGCCTTGCTTAGCTAGCCTTAGATCTCATCTAAAATTCCCAGTTTACACCAGTGAGGTTGATATATCAAAAACACTTGCAAAATTAATATTGGATTAAAACATTTCTTGATTACATTTTCATAAGTTTCATAAGTTAAATTTAAGTTTTCATTCCGGTCACTACTTTAAAAATATGTCATAAACATTATTAAAATACCTGAAGATTGATTCAATCAGATCATGTTAGTAAATGTTGTACAGTACTTATGTTTTTGATTTAACTTTTACAGTTCATCACCGATGTAAAGTTTTCTTTACTTTATACTTTTATTCACCAAGGATGCATTCAATTGATCAAGAGTGACAGTAAAGACTTTTATATTGCTGTATAGTTGTTTTAAATACTGAACTTTTAAAGAATCCTGAAAACCTTTATTAAACTAAATTTTTTTAAAATATATTAAAAAAGAAACCATTTGTTTTAAATTACAATGGTATTTCATATTATTACTGGTTTTGTACTTACAAATCTTACAAGCCCACAACATTCTCTACAGTTACAAAATTAAGGATGAAAACTATACAGTATAATAATTATTTAAGAGATTTTATTGTTTTGATGCATTCTTTTATTTGTGGGACAATATCCATTTCATTTTTTAAAAACTTTACATCAACCCATGGGGCAAATATAACATTCTAACTTGTTTTTATTAAATTCAATATTATTATAATATTATCAGGTCTTATTCAGTGTAAATATTTCAGTATTTTAGGTACTATTACTATTGGCACATACATGCATCCATTTCTTTTCCAAAAGATGTTATCAAGGAAAAATGTATAATTGCAACTAGTCTTCCCTCCTTTCAATCTGTTTTTGCTGCCTATCAAACTAGCTATAATATATAAGACAATTATTAGTGTTGGAACCATTATGGTGTAGCATTAAGTTTCCACAATAATTCATAATTTCCACCACAAGATGTTGCTGCAACACCATAAACAGTCCCCACATGGCAAAACCATGACAGAGTTTTAAACTGACAACATGGAAACTACTCAGTTACAAAATGTACATTAGTTCAGTTGTGGAAAAACAACCTCATGATTATTAACTGCATGATCATTTTATACCTGACTGAATGACACAAACTGTCTGGTTCTAGATGGAGCCAGTTTGCTTTAATATTTGCACAAAACAAGCAACATCAGTATGAATGCCGTAATATCATGAATATTCATGCAAGTAAATGCCTGTGGGGACTGGAGCGTTCTTGGAAATGGAAACATTGGGTTGGAAAAATATAACCCACCTTTTCTTTACAGCGATTAAAGACATTCAAGTGAACTAAATAAAGAGCATCACTGTTAGAAGCTCCTCCGTCTTTATGCTGATAGACTTAATGCATCAATCTTGAGTCTATATTACCACACAGGCCTAAAATTAAATGCTAGAAAAGTTCCAGCCAAAATTAATGGAGTGACTCACAAATGCTGGTTCCACGTCAATGGAAAGGATGATATGAGATTAGAAGAATTTTGGGTAAAATCATAAAAAGATATTCATGCAGACTGTGATCTCAGCATTGAGACTCTGATACACGGGCTGCTGCATGTCTTCCTTGCCCTTCGGCTGCCAAAAATAAGAATGAAGTACAAATGTAAAATGCTTTTATTCCTCCTGTGAGAGTAAAATTAGAGCCAGAGGGCCTATTAAGGTGAGTTTGCAAAAGACGTCAACGAGACCTCCTGCTGTTTTATTCTGTTACTGAAGAATAAAAAAGAAGTTCCAAAACGTCTAAAAACAAGCGTGGCATACTGATGACTATTTAAAGGTCTGTCGGCGCTCAGCCATACCTGCGCTGTTCTGATCATTACACTCTCTCATGACCTGATTTTCTAGCTGGTTTACACTCTCGTTTCAACTCTCAGTCCTCAGCGGTACCGGAATTGTTTGGAAATGCCTTTTTCTGCACTGCAGGGATCTTTTAAAAACCCTTTTCCTTATTTTACCCCATCAAACTCTCAGACGTGTGAGTTTACAAACGGTTTTTAATCAGTTTCATTTTTGATTCACTCAGCGGGGGCTTTAAAGGGCATCACATAAACGTTTTTAGATCACATCTCATCTTTGGATGTGTAAATTCCAAATGATAACAATCACATTTTGATTTGATACTGGCCACGCATCACTTATCCACAATTTGGGGTCACATTTATGTTCTCAGGTAACAGATTTAGGTTATAAAAACATTGTGGGATAACTGTTTTGAAATGTTTTTGGAAATGTCCAGTTTTTTTTGTTTTTGTCATGATTAGAGCTTTATTTAAAGGTTACAAAAGCATTCCACTAACTTTATCTTTAGCCAAAGTATAATGTTATTTGAGAGTTTACTTTTAAAGATTTACCCAAAAATGAAAATTCTGTCTTTTCAAACCTGTATTAATTTCTTTCCTCTGTCCAACACAACAGAAGATATTTTAAAGAATGTTGATAACCAAACAGTTGACGGTAGCCATTGACTTCCACTGTTATTATTTTCATACTATAGAAGTCAATGGCTACCGTCAACAGTGTTGGGAGTAACAAGTTATATGTAACAGAGTTACATAATTTCATTACAAAATAAATGTAACTCTAACTGTTACTGAGCAAAAAAAAAAGTGTAATTAAATTACAGTTGCTTAAGAAATTGTTAACGGTTACAAAGGGGTTTAAGAAAAGTAATCAGAAAGTAATCAATTGTAATCAGTTACATTATTTTAATAAAGTAATTTGAAATAGTTACACTGCTTATTACATTTTAAATAGGGTAACTTGTAACCTGTAACCTATTAAATTTCCAAATTAACCTTCCTGACCATCAACTGTTTGGTTACCAATGTTCTTCAAAAATTATAAGTTAAAGTTCTAAGAATGTTCCACAAAGATTACTTTAGAACGTTTTGTCCTAACATTTATAACTTTTAAAAAAACATTAGTGAAAGTTTGAGAACTTTCCCTATCGGCTGGGTTAAAGAGACTTTTGAGGGAGATTTCCTTAAACCGATGTCTTTGCTTGAAACATCACCGTCAAGGCAAAGAAGAAGAGTTCTGCTGGTAGTGCATGACGAGGCAGGCGCGATGCTTATCATGTCTTGTCACTGCTGCCATAAATACAGTATCTTTTCTCTCCATTGACACTTTGTGGAAGTTCAGGTGCGGTCGCAGCAGACAACCTGACCTTCACGTCTCCCAGCTGACAAGCATAGTACGCCCCTTTTTCATTCTACTCATGGGCACTTTTATTTGTATCTGTCTATTTGCATTTTTTAAAGCCTCTCCAAGACCTGCCAGCGCAAACCCCCACTGTGTCAGTCTTCACTCCCTCACAAACATCTAAAAAATTATTAGTTACCTGAGGAGCACAGCTGAAGAGCCAAAACAGTCCAGCACTAACATCCAGAGATGTCATTCTTTTTAAGAAATGCCAGCTGATGAGCCATTTAAAAATCACTTCTTTCTCTAAATGTAAGTGTAGAGGCTGTACAAAACATTTCTGTGATGGATCGATTACCTTTTTAGAAAACCCTTCACCCAACAAGAAAAATCTTCTTTCAGAGGCAGATGTTACTCACAGCCAGAAAGAATGTAGAAAAATGTAAATATTCTAAGGTGTTAAAAGCTTTCAAAATGCCATCAGATAAGGAACCCTAAAAATAATTTTTATACTTACCTGTTCTCTTTTATTCATGCTAACTCTAAATCATCTTTGTTGGTTGAAAATCACATTCTATTGAGTTATTGTGGCTTTCTGTCTTTTTTGTCCATGGTGACCTTTACTTGTTTTCTTTGGATCTTTGTTCTTGACTGTGCAGTGAATATACCGCTTATTACATTACTGCTGCAGTTTATAGCCTGTATTCTTACCTCATTCACCTCAGACCACAGCAAAACCCTTTTGTCAAGTGAAGGTTGTCAAACAGAAAATCAGTTATTCTTTGGCAGCCTTCACGTAATCAATGAATGAGATACTAAAAGCGGTCAGATGGCAAACAAAACTATTATTTGATTTCTTCATAAATCAAATCATTGACTTGTAGTGCGGTCATTAAAGATTTGATATTTTCTTTGAAAGCCTGTGTGATTTCTATTTGAAACAAAACTGCAAAAATAAAGACTTCAAACAGGTGACCCTGAACACTTCCCCTGTCTGTTTTTTTTTTAATTTAATTAAATTTTATTATTATTATTATTTTTTTTTTTGGTCAAAGAGACAAATTATTAATTATTGTTAACTAACACAATTTTTTTAAATTGTATTATTAAATTAAATTGGACTAAGTATAAATATAGAAATATGTTATCATTAAATATTTTTATAATTTTTTAACAAATATATTTTCTAAATATAATGTTACATTGGCAACTAACAAAAATAAAACATTTTTTAAAATGAAGTACTAAAAATTAAAACTGACAATATAAAAATAAAAAGCTAACATAACAGCATAATTTATTTATATAGCACTTTTCATACATAAAAGTGCTTCACAAGCAAAAAACAAATATTAAAAATACAATATCAATATAAAATAAAGCACAAAATGATTCAACAAGTAAACAAATATAGAAGAAAAAAGAAAAGGCACAAAAGATAAAATAAAACAAATGCAAAATTACACACTATTATACTCATAAGCTACTTTAAAAAGATATGTCTTAACCCGCCTTTTAAAACTATGCATACTAGTGGACTCTCTCACATCTTTTGGTAGACTGTTCCAGATTTCTGGAGCATAGGCCTAATGACTAAAAGAGGTACCACCAGATCTCTTAAGATTTACTGTATTGTGCCAAAAGACCAGTGCTATAGAGGATTGTAACATTCTGTTAGGAATATATTTAGACAGTCAGAAATGTACGATGGTGCCAGATTATGCAATGTTTTATAGACTAATAAAATAATCTTAAAATCAAACCTTTGATGAACTGGTAACCAATGTAATTCAGTTGAAACCGGTGTAATATGTTCTTGCTTCTTTAAATTCATTAATACTCTGGCCGCTGCATTTTGCATCAAATGTAACTAACTAGAATCCTTTGGTAAGCCAGTATACATAGCACTACTGCAATCAAGTCGAGAGAAGATAAATGCATGGTCAGTTTTATCTTCATTCAGTTTTATAAAATTTGCATTTATCAATTTTACAATGCTAGACAGACAGTTCGACAATCTCTCTATTACAACAGTGTCTCTGGGATCAACCAAAATATATAATTGTATGTCATTAGCATAAAAATGATAATTCATGTAGAATTTCTGAATTATGCTGCCTAGAGGCAGCATATATAATGAAAATAAAACTGGGCCAAGGGTTGATCCTTGTGGAACACCAAAAAATATGTCATTGTTCTTTGATGTACAATCACCTATATTCACAAAAAAGTTCCTTTCTGTAATATATACGTTTTGAATCTATTTAAAACATTACCAGAGAGACCTATACATTTTTCCAAACTGTTTATCAGAACACAATGATCGACCATGTCAAATACTGCACATGCCATTTTAACAAGAGGATTAAAACGGATGCATTACCTTTGTCTGTATTTATTCTCAGATCATTTACTACCTTTAATATGCTCTTTCAGTATTATGACCTTGTCTGAAACCTGACTGATATTTCTCCCGAATACTATTTTGATCCAAAAATTGATTAAGCTGTTGCAATACAACTTTTTTTATAAGATCTTAATTGAAAATGAAATATTCAGAATTGGACTATAGTTATTAAGGAGAGATCAGTCCAAGTCTTTTCTTTAGAAGCGATTTCACAACAGCACTTTTAAAAGTGAATCATTTCCTATGTCCAGACTAATTTAAAATATGAATAAATACTATAATGTTATATAAATAATACTAAAATAACACTGAGCCACAGTTGCTGTGTTGGGATGCTCAAAGAATCGGAGCAATGTTTTGACAGCAGCACAGCCACCTACCAATGGCTTACTCACAATATTTGTCTTTGCATATTAAACTGAGATAAGAAAGAAAGTATTTAAAACCACCTTTATTTTCTCTTGTAAAAAAATCCTTTGCATATAATTTTTTTTTTTTTTTTTTTCTAATTGCTTCTAATGTTCCTTCAGCCATCCAATTCAGTTAACTGTCTTATGAAATATAATGTTATGGCACAATTTATACAATCCTTGCACGGAAATGTCATTATAGTCCTTTTAAGAATGAACCTTTCTTGTTTGTTTGTTGTTTGTTATGCTGGCTACTGTTAAACATGTTAAGGTGTAAAACTACATTATACGAACAGAAAACACATTAACATTCTTGTATGTCAGCAACATTTATCACAGAATAAAGATGGTACAAGACAGAATAGAGGCTTTGTTTGGAATAACTACTGCCATGTTATGCTGCGTTCCAGATGTCTCGAAGTTTTGATTGCTCCCACCTCCTACTTGGAAATAACGTCTATAACGCTGCTTGAAGTCAGATATCCAACCTGTGAACTCGGGGCAGATCGATCATTCACATTCACGGACTTCAGCAAACCGCTTATTTGACATCACTACATCTAAAGGGCGTAGTGTGAGCTACCTCGTGTCAAACTTAAAAACATTACACATTAAGAAAATGAAATGGGAGCATTTTATGTAAACGTTTTTTCAGTTTTTGCCATAATTGACACAAAAACACAAAATGCTCTCGTTGTATCATATCTCGTATTAATGGTAATTACGGTAACACTTTAGAATAGGGAACACTTATTCCCTATTAACTACGACTTTTCCCTCAATAAATTCCTAATTTGCTGCTTATTAATAGTTAGTAAGGTAGTTGTTAAGTTTAGGTATTGGGTAGGATTAGGGATGTAGAATAAGGTCATGTAGAATAAGGCATTAATATGTGCTTAATTACAACTAATAAATGGCTAAAATTCTATTAATATGCATGCTAATAAGCAGCTAGTTAAAAGACCTTAAAATAAAGTGTTACCGTAATTACGATATGGCGTGCACCTTTACTAGCCTATTGCTGCTGTGTAGGCTATTGTATGCAAACTGTGCACATAGAAGTGTGCACAGTTTCTTCCACACTTGACCTTGCATTACCATCTTTCTTGACAGTTATTAAAAAAATTAGCTGTATGTTCTGCTAATATATATACACTAGTGTACTGTTTGTTTTGCTCTTAATTTCCATTCAATCCTAGTGCTGTATTGTGCCATGTTTATAAAAAAAATAAAAAATAACACATTGTTACCATGTTGCTAGCTTATTATTCCTTATCAGAAGGAACGTTTTGAGGGACACCAAGACATGTAAAGCTGCTCAATAGTTCCACTTTTTCTTTGAGTCAGATTGATGAGATGATACCGCAGTCTCAAGTTCCAGATGTCAGACAGAAGTGCATTAACCTGCAGTTTCGCTCAAAAACTCAATACTAGCTTGACAGTATAGTCTGCTTGACAAGAATTCAAGGTAGCGCAGGGATGTGTAGATGCCCTAAAGTGACTGGGAGACAGACTAGACTTACTGGATTTCACAGCTCCCTTGAGGTCTTCTCCAGTTGTTATCCTTCCGTACCCTGCCTTCTCGCTCTGGTCAGAGAGCCAGAGAGCAGATGGTGCCCTCCAAAGTCCCTCTTAATCACGAGCAGGTGGAGAGTGTTCAGTGTGTCCAGAGCTGATTTTATTAGAGGTTTCAACAGCATCTGCACATCCTTACAGTAAAGCTGTTTTATGGAAGACTGCTTCTTTCATCTCCCAATAACCCATATTTATTGGATCATAAAATGTTACGGGACGGTAATTTGTGGTTGTAAAGACAGATATACAAAGTGTGCACAGGACACTCTTTGGTGGACCAAAAATATACAACAGTAATATATTAAAATAATGGGTTGAACAGACCATCTCAACAGCTAATCTTGAAGAATCAGTAGGATACGCCGCCTTTACTTCTGAAGGATTATGATTGTCTATTTTATTGAACTGTGACACTGGAGAATAAATCTGCTCTGATGTTTGTTTTGAATGTTACATATGCATAAACCATCCATTTAAACTTGGCAAGAGTGAGCAATGGGGAAAATGTCTCATTATTTGATTTGTTGGCCGTTTGTTGTCTAACCAATCAGATAAAATTTTAAAAAAGCACAATAAATCATCTGATTTATAAATTATATTTAATCACAACATTCTTAGTCCTGGGCATGTCTTGGCATATTCTGGAGCTTATGCAAATCAACTCTTAAATATTCATAAGAAAAATGCCCTTTCAGCCCTTTTTAAAAAAAGATGTGCCATTTTAGACTACATCAAGTGAAACAAAATGGCAGCCAGTATAAAAACAAACATCCTTCAGAATCAATCCACAGCCTGCATGTGGACACAATTTTGTCTCATCAAAAGTTAACATTGGCATTTAAGGCACTCTAACTAGTATCACTGGAACTTCAGAGGTGATTTGTCCACACATCGTAGTGCTGGTAGCATAGGAATGGCTTCTTTCATGATAGTAATTTTTAGCTCTTCAGGTTTAATGGTTGTAATCATAATAACATAATGCCTCCTCTTTATAATGCCTCTGCCAAGCAGTTCTGAATGACTTTATGACCGTGTTAAAGAGTACTTGTAAAATAAATGTTTTGTTTTTTCACTTAAGGAAAGAGGTTTAATAAATCAAACCTGTCAGAATTAAAGGGGGACTTGTGACATTACTATATAATGTGATTAGAATTTATATATATTCGTATGAATAGTGTAGTTCTTGCACACATCTATTTTTTTTTGTCTGCATAGAGAGTGAAACATAAGATATCAGTGCATTTATGCATCTAAAACAAATGCTTTATGAACAGCTTTAGAGATTAACAAATGTTTATATATTTTTTCAGACAAAATATATTTTAAAACAAAAGAGCAGAATGAAACTGTAAATGAGGAATGTGTTAGTAATTGTTGGTAATCCTAGAGATGTTCTAATATCTATAAGTAACTTTGCAACTACATGTCAACTAGTCATTAGAGTATTAGTAGTCTGTCTGCTTAATATTTCTATATTAATAGTCCAACAAATGACATTCAGCTGACTATAAGTAACTTTGCAAATACATGTCAACTTATTCTACTAACCCTGCCTGACATAACCCTAAACCTAACCTAAAAGTCTATTAATAATCAAACGAGAGTTAGTTGACATGTCAAAATAAAGTGTAACCGTTGTGATGGTATATTTTACATTATTGATTTAATTTATCATAAATACAACAAACAGAATGTTGAATTCATGGAATGAATATTGGTTGATTTTATGAACTCTTTTTTTAAATATCTTCAGGGTTCCGCAGAATTTTGCTAATCAAAATAAAGCCAAAACCATATACAATGTTAGAAAGTCTCCTAAACCTCTAAATGAAATGAATATACCTCATATTACATCTGATTTATGTGATATTTGTTATCATGTGTCACAGCTCAGTTATTTTTCACTATTTATCAACTTTACTAGGAAAATTGATGCTGTTATTGATAATGCACTTTTTTAAATATTGGTCTGCCATAATAGACAAGTCCCATCTGGAAGCCATTTATTAAAAGGTCTTTTTCTGACCATTTTTCTCCATAATTTATTGTTAAATGAACGTCCCGCTTAGTATTTAACCTGCAGTGGTGTCCTCTGAAAGGTTCCAGAAAATATTTGTTCCAATCTTTTATAAAATTGGGATGTGTACATTTTGAACGTCTCTAAAAGTGCATTTTAAAAGTCAGATTAGCAAAATATCATCAGTTAAACTAACAAAAAAGTCCCATTGTCTATTGTGAATAGGGTAACACTTTAGTATAGGGACCAGTTCTCACTAGTTACTTATTAGCATGCCTATGATTGACATATTGGCTGTTTATTATTACTTAAAAAGCACATATTCTGCATGACCATATTATACATCCCTAATCCTACCCAATACCTAACAACTACCTACTAATTATTAATAAGCAGGAGTTAGGAGTTTATTGAGGCAAAATTATTCTTACATATACCAAGATCACTCTGGACTAATTGATGACACCAAGAAAATTTCCCGATGTAAATACAAGGTTTTAATAAGCTTCTTTGTCTGCTTACAATATACAACTTCTGATTTTCTTCTTCTCTGACATTGAAAAGAATTAATTCAAAGCAGCTGGACAGGATGTTAACCCTCAAGCAGGACTTCAAGCAGTTTTGGAGACTTGAAACAGCTTGATAGAATGGAGTTTTGTTTGAAAAACCATTGCAGATAATTTTTTTTTTTATCTTGGAAGAGAACAAAAATAATTGCCATCTCTTCTCTTTTCTTAAAGATTGGAGAAGAAGAGCCAGCTTTTTTTGAGCATCCTCCAGAAAGAAGTAGGACACTGTCTGGTAGGAAGCCGGAGAATAAAGGAGAGAAAATAAAGGAATCTTGGTTATTAAGATCACAGATAAAACCCTCCTGGTGGAAAAATACGACACATACTAGGTTCCTAATCAACCATCTGCAAAGCAGCAGATTAAAATAGTGCTGTGATTGTATTAAAGTCTGCAGGGCTCTCAGTCCACAAGAATCACAGAGAAAGAACATCTGTGACCAAAGCAGAGGGTCAATGCTGATCCATGAGGAGCATTTACCCAAGACGAGTGCCTGTCCTCCTACGTACAGTATACATTCCTCATAAACCTCAGTTCTCCATTTATCTGGGTTTTCCAGATCTGGAATTATGTATTAATGGGAACTAGATGAGTCAGAGATGGGTCAGTTATTCTCTGACACTGAACATACCTTGGGAAATTTCCAAAAGGTCTTTCTAAAAGCAGTTTAAAATACAACCGCTTTGGTGTGATGTGACACCAGATTCTCGAAACGAATCCTTCCCCATTCTGAGCTCTTTACCAGTGACCAGACCGACAGATGGGTCCTGAAAATGGCCCTAATTTTCTTAAATTCTTTCTGATGTGCAATATTAAGTTGAAATCAGGTTTTTAGATCAGTAATTTAATGCAAACAAGATGGTACTGTAATGCATCGCAGAAGTTTGTTTCAAAGAAGTGACTTAAAGCATCAGGTATGTAATGCAGACAACAAGAATCAGAGCACAGTGAATCAAGCCTGTGTCTCTTTGTGTTTCATTAGAGATGTACTGAACCATCAGAAATGGTATTACTTTTTGGATGCCATTGTATTAACCATGAAATGAAGGGTTTAAGTTTAGTAACTGAAGAGTTTTGGTGTAATGACAATCATTATAATAAATGTTTCCTTAGTTACAGCAAATTCAAAAAGTAATTTGGAGAGGTAGTAATTTCACACCCACTACTGTGGTACTGAGAAAACAGAACTGTATGGAAAATTATGTTTATAAAAGGTCCAAAATGACCTTTCATTAAAGAAGAAAAATAAATTACACACACACACACACACACACACACACACACATATATATATATATATATATATATATTAAACTAAGCACCATGTATATGTATATATATATATATATATATATATATATATATATTTTTTATTTATTTTTTTGCTGAGTGTGTTATTGTGCTGATATCTTAAGGACTAGCGTGGACAGCTGACTCCTATAGTTTTTGATATTCTTTATATTCTGTGTGGTGGTCAGTTCACAGTAGTGATATAAATGAATCTTTTCATATAAGTTTAAATTGATTTTTAACCTTTTATGGGCATTTTTAAAGACCTTTATAAAGCCATTTTTTCTTACATTTAATCAATCAATAATAATAATAATACATTTAGGCTGTTACTAAACAAATGAAATCAGTATCAAGAAAATTCATCTTTGCAGAAGTTTATGGCATTTAGATGTATTTTCACATGTTAATGCAGCTTAGAGGGACATGGACCTGCAGTTACAAATGCATAAATAAAGTTTTGATATTTTAAACACAAAATGTTGAATACTGATATTTGAAATTATTTAAAAAATGAAAAGATACTTTAAATGTAAAATTAAAACCGCCAGTAGGTGGCAGCAAGTCACCGTTAATAAGTGAGTCATTGCGATTGAACCGAATCATTTAAACGGTTGAATCATTTAGGAATGAAACACTGTCATGTTGCTCAGAGATGCAAAACAGCGCTGTGGCTGTGTTTAGAATGTTTTTTTGTTGGCGAAATAGAGCAAAAACAGGCAATATGGTGTCTAAAATGTAAGGCTTTTGATATTAACTTTTGTTTATTGAACTGTTGTATAAAATCAATATCACATTTGTAACCATGCTGATTAACTATATGAATGGATATAAATATATACATTTTCTGCCCCCTTATCTTGAATTATTTGATCATTCTTTTTGATCATTTGATCATTTGCCAAGTTATAGACAAGTTAAAACTTGTATTGCTCTTTGCAGCGCAATATTTGACCGAATGGGTAAAAATTATGGTTATTTTTGTCAGTTATGTCTAGTTAGCGCTAGCATTCTGCCACTTCAAATCATACACAGAGATGAAATAGTGCGGTAAGACCACATTTATTTAAATTAATTGTCTTCAAAAACAGATGTGTGTTGGTTAGTGTGTATCAATTAAAGCAGTGCATGGAACGGTGATTAAACTGACTTGGAACTGCATTAAACGATTATACTGCATACCTGCCAGCCAATCAGAATCCAGTATTCAGACAGACCATGGAATATTTTTTTCCAGCATCTTTTCCAGCAGCGACTGTATGATTTTGAGATCCATTTTTTAAATTAATTGTCTTCAAAAGCAGATGTGTGTTGGTTAGTGTGTATCAATTAAAGCAGTGCATGGAACGGTGATTAAACTGACTTGGAACTGCATTAAACGATTATACTGCATAACTGCCAGCCAATCAGAATCCAGTATTCAGACAGACCATGGAATATTTTTTTCCAGCATCTTTTTTCTGATTTTCAGATCCATTTTTTCACACTGAGGACAACTGAGGGACTCAAACACAACTATTAAAAAAGGTTCAAACATTCACTGATGCTCTTGAAGGAAACACGATGTATTAAGAACCGGGGGGTGAAGACATTTTGAATTTGAAGATCAAGGTAAATTGTACTTAATTTGTCTTCCGGGAAACATGCAAGTATCTTCTGTTGCTTCCGAAGGGCAGTACTAAATAGGAAAAAAATTATATTTCGTCAAACTAAGAACAATTTGGACATCATCATCATCATCCTGTTCAAAAGTTTTAAGGCTCTTAATGCATTGTGTTTCCTTCTGAGCATCAGTGAATGTTTGAACCTTTTTTAATAATTGTGTTTTAGTCCCTCAGTTGTCCTCAGTGTGAAAAGATGGATCTCAAAATCATACAGTCGCTGCTGGAGAGGGTTCAAATATGCAAAAGATGCTGGAAAACTGAAGATTCCGCAGGACATGGAGGATTTTTCTGAAGAACAGCGCTCAGTTTAACTGTTCAGAACAAACAAGGGACTCGCGAACAACCGTCACAAAAAAAAAAAAAAACAGTTGTAGATCACCCAGGTAACCACACACAGTATTAAGAACCAAGGGTTCCCAAACTTTTGAATTGGGTTATTTTAATAATTTCAGCTATTTTTGTCTTGTGGACTAAATGTAAACATGTTTTATGTAAAATATGTTACTCAGGACAGTGCTAAATAAAAAATAACATGCATTTTGTATGATCTCTCTTATTTTCTTCAAATTATTCACATTTTCACAGATTCTGCAAGGGGTTCACAAACTTTCAAGCAGCACTGTATATACATACATACTGGTGCTTAATTTTTTCCCCTTTATTAAAAGTTAATTTACATAATTTTTTATCTTATGCATAAAGCCCATTTCTACTTGCATTTGTCTTTTGTTGAGTGCTAATTTTAGACGTTTTTTACACAACTACATTTTTGAATTTTAAATTTCTAAATGTAACACAAATAAATACTTGGAGGCATCCATATATTTCCTTCTTTAACAGTTTCTTATAATAAAGGAATTTAGGAGGAGCTGTATTGATTTTTGCTCTTCTCTCTCTTTACACCCAGTTACTTGTGGTTGGGTTGAAGGGCAGATCACATTTGGTCGATAACACATTATCACCCGCAGGCCTTGTGCTTCTAACATTGACTTGAGATTAAAGTGGTGGTTTTACAGCCTGTTTCCCACTGAGTTTTATGTACATGTCTCCCTCTCCCACCCGATACCCTCCCTGTGGTGTATGTGTCTTCCTGAGGGTGGGGGTGTATTAAAGTGTCTCTGGAAGAATTTGTGTATGAAGTAACTCAGGTTACCAGGGCCCACAGAGTTCACGGACAGTGACTGACACATTCAAGCCTAATGATTTAACCAGGAGTGTAACTCCACGGGCAGACCTTATCTCCACATAAGTGGATTTATCCGAGATCATGCCTCATAAAAGAGAGAGAGAGAGAGATAGTGAGAGAGAGAAGTGAAATTGAGAACATGTGAATGTGACAACAGTCACCGGTCGGTCTGCAATTGCAATTGAGGAATGGCTTGATATTTTATCTTAATTTTAAAGTATGTCTTTTATTAGGTGGGAAGTTAATGGTGGTAACAGGTTACAGCTGTTTGGTGACCCTCTTAAAGGGATAGTTCACCCAGAATTGAAAACTCGGTCGTCATTTACTCAGCCTCACATTGTTATACAATCTGAATGACTTATTTATTTTTTTCCAACAAAAAGCAATGTTGTGATGAAGACCAATGGCTGTCAAGCTCCATAAATGACCAAAAACCACTATAAAACCATCATAAAAGTGGTTCATCTGATTTTCTTTCAAAGTCATACAATAGCTTTGTGTGAGAAACACACTGACATTTAAATAGTTATAACTTCTGGATAGTTTTTGTAGGTGATGTATGTAATCATTTAGCCCAAAATCCTCACACAGGAAGTGGCTGGAGCTCAAGTTCCTCTGAGGCTGCCACATGGTGGGATTATTCCACTTAACACTCTTACAGACTGTCTCAGCGCTCCACAATCTGCATAACTATGTCATTAAGCTCTTCAGATTTATTTAGCGTGGACATTAATCCACATTCACACCAAAAGCTGCTCTGCTGTCATTGTGAGGCTTCCAAACAGAAAAGAAAATGGATTAAATCATTTGTTGTACTGAAATTAAGGACAATTCAATTTTTTTCCATCTCTGTATCCTCAACAAAGCTCCAGTATTAGTTTCATGTGTGCCACCCAATTAATTACACAGAACAACTCTGAAATATTTTAAAACAAAAATATTAACAGCAAATGATGACAGCACAAATCAATTGTTTCTAATTTAATTATGACAGCTGCACATGTGATGTGATTGTGATTGCAGTAAAGTGATATATAAAAGTTTTTAAAAAGCATTCATGCTCTGTGCTTGATCAGCTCTGAATGTTTTTACAATAAAAACAATCGTTCACATATAATAAATAATAAACAAATATACAGAAAACAATCTATATAATCATAAATAATCATCCATATTATAAATAATATTATATAATTATATTTGATCCACTGCAGGAAATGGGTGCCATCAGAATGTTCTTAATAATGGATTTTTTTCTTACGAACGCACAGCTTTACACTTTACAATACAGTAATTGATGGACTGGGGTCGTGTGGATTATTGTGATGTTTTTATCAGCTGTTTGGACTCTCATTCTGACGGCACCCATTCACTGCAGAGGATCCACTGGTGAGCAAGTGATTTAATGCTAAATTTCTACAAATCTGTTCTGATGAAGAAACAAACTCATCTACATCTTGTCTGGCCTGAAGGGCAGTACATTTTCAGAAAATTTTAAATTTTTGGGTGAAATATTCCTTTAAGAAATTAGTTTAGTTTATAGTTTAAGTTCTAGGAAAAGTCGATAAAATAGGGCCCAGTGCAGTGTTATTGAAGTAATCTTCGGAATTAATTGATTGATTTTTATTTATTTATTTATTTATTTTTTACAGGTTGATGGTAATGTCTGTAAACTTAAAGGAAAAGGAGAATATTCAGACAGCACATCTATTTTTCTACACATTTTCTTTGTTACAGTGAAATTATCTACTGTAAACCTCATTATCAAGATACTGAAATACACCCATCTAGATTTTTCATTCCTGGCCCACATTTTTGCACAGTAATCATTTTATTTTTGTGTATTTTAACTTTGTTTTGCTTGGCTGCTATGGTTAGCATCTACTGCGTATATGTTTGTCAGCAAATCAGTTAAAGGGTTACTCCACCCCAAAATGAAAATGTTGTCAATAATCACTTACCCCCATGTCGTTCCAAACCCGTAAAAAGCTTCGTCCGTCTTCGGAACACAATTTAAGATATTTTGGATGAAAACCGGGAGGCTTGTGACTGTCCCATTGACTGCCAAAGAATTAACACTGTCAAGGCCCAGAAAAGTATGAAAGACATCGTCAAAATAGTCCATCTGCCATCAGTGGTACAACCGTAATGTTATGAAGCTACGAGAATACTTTTTGTATGCAAAAAAACAACAAAAATAATGACTTTATTCAACAATTCACCGTAGCGCCATTTTGGAGAATATCCACTGAACTCAAACAGCGTATGCTGTTTTCATTCAAATCAAAGCGTAAATAAACGTAGAAAACATATCCGTGTGGTGCGGCTGACACAGAACAGCATACGCTGTTTGCATGACAAAATTTTCATTCTGGGGTGGAGTAACCATTTAATATGGCTGTGCATGCATTTCATCATCTAATTAATATTCATGAGCCAGCTCATAAGTTTTATAATGTGTCGCCACACTTTTCAGATCTCACATCTGCATATAAATATCTTGTATCGTATTTACAGATGCAGCAAAAGGCAGAAAGCATGGCGTTCTTGTGTTCTCTGCATCTTCTCTCTGAGATTTACGTTGACTGTCTGGATGTACATCTGTCATTAAGCGCTGGTGTCCTCAAGAGACTCCTGTGTGCTAAACCATCTGTTCTCTGTCATCCGCAGGGCCTTCACCCGTTCCCTCCATCTCACTGTAATAAATGTCAAATGCTTGAGGCAAGCGCCGCTGAATAACAATGAGAAAATGCAAAGATTTATTATATGTATAGAATTGCGAAATTCACCCATGAAATTTTGATGCGAAAGATAGATGATTTGTGAAGATGTATTTTTGGATCACACTTACTGGCTTTTTATGAGGTTCTGTGCCACCGCAGAACGGCTCTTTAATAATAAATGACTGACTTTTTTTATTCACAACCTCTCAGCCTCATCCGTTTCTGTCTTTGAAGGATCTTCAGATTCGCTTTTATCAATGCAGATAGCATTAACAGCAGTGTCATTAATATTTCACTAGCTTTTACATCTCACTCAAAAACTGTTGAGCATTTATTGAAATGATGACATAACTTTAGTTTGAATTTTGCCGAAGATCAGTTTTTGTTTTTTTTTGTGTTTTTTGCTGGTAGGGGAGTAAAGAGGATGTACATTAGTGCTATTTCGAGGAGTTTACAGCTATAAGTACTATAAGGGGTAAAAAGTAAGTAAGGGGAATATTCAGTTTTAATGCCCATTTAAATTTACTGCATAACTACGATTTTAAATCTTCAGTTGTTTTTCACAGGTCAGCATGCCTCTTATAATCACTAAGGCTGTATTTGTTGGATCAAAAATACAGTAATATTGCAAAACATCATTACAATTTAAAACTGTTTTCTATTTTAATATATTTAAAAATGAAATTGATTCCTGTGATGTTGTCACGGTGCACACAGCGGGGAGGAACGAGGAACACGGAGATGAAGAATAACTCAAAATACAGTCTTTAATGAAGGGCAGGACAAGGCAGGACTGAGACACACAGGAACACAAGGAATGTAACGAGTAGACCAGACGACAAGGAACTAAACAGGCAGGAACTCAATACACAGGACAATTGTAACTGTAACATAACTACTGTACAAAATCAAAGTTTACAAGATTATAAGGTTTACTTTAACAAAATACAATGAAAAAAATGAGAAATTACCAGTAGATTAAGGTGCTTAATGGAATGAAATTGTCATTAGCACTTTATTTTACAGTCATGTTACTCATGTACACTGTAAAAAGTGATAAGTTGACTTAACTTAAAAAAATTGAGGAAACCTGTTATTTACTTAATAATTTTAAGGCTACGGGTTTACTCAGTTTTTTTAAGTTAAGTCAACTTATCACTTTTTGCAGTGTAAATACTATGTTCTTATTTCAGTAAATACAATAACTAGGTAAAAACTAGGTACTTACCCTGAACCTACACCATGTAGTTACCTTATATTAACAGTACTTTCTTAGGTAGGTACACTGTCTGTAAGTACACTGTAAAATAAAGTGCAACCAAAATTTCTATGCCTATTGTTAGTGTTACTAGATTTTTTTTGTTTGTTTCACTTTCTAACGTGCTTTCTTGTTCTCATTCATGCACAACTTTTATTTTTGAGTTCTTTATAGCTCATGTAGTGTTCCTGTTCATTGTTTCAATAAGTTAAGTCTGTCATAACTTAAATATATTGGGTTTCTTCTGCGTGTATGTGTGTATATATATGCGCATGTGTGCGTATGTGTATGCATATATATAGTAGAAACTTAATTTCCTGTAAAGCTGCTTTGCAACGATTGTATCGTAAAAAGCGCTATACAAATAAACTTGAATTGAATTGAATAAGTAGGTATGCTGCATTCAGCACGCCCTCTGAATCTCCAACAAATTTGTGAGGCTTTAACCGGTTGAAAAATCAGCCAGATTACGGAGGCTTTCCTGGAAGAGTCAGTCCAGCCAAACATGATTATCTGTTCCAGGAAATAATTCTTATTTACCTCTTGTGTCATCTGGCACTGGGAATAAAACCATATGTCTGTAATAAAACCAATTTAAAATATTAAGCATTGAATTTATAAATGTAGTTTAATAGTTTGCATGCCTTATGCTGGTACTCTGCCTGACCAAAAAATATACCAATCATGCATGAAAGGAAACAAAAAACAGTGAGATTTTGAAAGATGAGTAAGGCGAATTGAGTAAAAAGTTGAATGAATTTCATTAAGTTTGTGCCTTACTATCTAGCAGACAGCTAATGTCTGAGAGGATGGAGGGAAGGAGATAAAACGGTAAGTAAGAATAATAAATATGTAAACATCCACTGGTTCTTCAAAGCCAATGAAACAGCTGTCTGATATTGAACTCCCCGTTCAGCTCAGTTCCCTATTCTTAAAATGTGAAAGTGGAATTGAGAAACCTCTGTGAAAAGCGGGATGGGTCGGCCAGGTCCCAGACTCCTCTTTTATACATTGATATCACCAAAGATAAAAGATCTTGGCTTTCATCTCCTCTCTTTTTGTATTCATTACACATGAAAGTGCTTCAGTTTTGTTCACCCTCAGCAGCTCTGTGATGCAAAAATTACACAGAAGCCTCCTGGTACCAGAAAATCCATTGTCCCATGGAAATTATTCTGGGCTTGTTTTAGCTCTTTTGCAGAATTACTAGCAAAAGAATCATTACTCTCCATAAAGCTTCACAACGTGCTTTTATTTTCATTATGAAGGGTAATTAGACTCCAACAATGGTTGTTCAATTTAAATGTTCATCTTTAGACATGGATCTTATTCTATCTTTTAATAAGAGAAAATGAATGATTTTTTTAACATTAGCATGATGATTTTTATCATAGTTTTTGCACCTGAAAAATTTACAGTTAGGATTATTTTGTTGACATTAGTTATTACATAGTGCCTTGGAATGCAATTCCGATTGCTCGATAGCACCATTCATATACAGTGAAAATTTGAGAACCTACAATTTCCTAGACTTCGAGGTCACTGCTTAGTCCTATTTGATGTTAAGGAGTAAAAGCGCAGTTTTCACTGACTTTGCAAGATGGTGAGCCATTCTAAAGCGACTGAAACCCTCTGACAGTAAATTGTCCAGATGGAGGCCAGTAGCAGATATTGCAAGAGAAGCTGGTCATTCCAAATCTGTGGTTTCTCGAATTTTGCATCTTTACAATGTCATTAATTCATTCAAGTCCCCCCAAAAGGCCAGTTGTCCATGAAAGACAAATGCATGAGAGGAAAGGATAATGCAGAGAATCTCAATGCGGAATCGGTTCAACACTGCAGCTGGAATTGCTTGCCAGTTCAGCGCTGAACTGGGTAAGTGTCTAGGCATACAGTGTCTTGATGTTTAAAGTCCCCATGAAATCAAATTTTAAGTTTTTTGGTTGTTATTATCAATATGTTTGTCTTAAGGTTATCTATAAGCCAGTGTGCTCCAAAACAGTGACAAAATTTGGATTTAGAAGATATAAGCATTCAAAGCTTCGGCCAAAATGGATAAACAATTTTTTTGATGTCACCTTGTAATTCATCTTCTCATCAGATCTTCTGACCAATTCAAAAGTTCTCTAGAGTCCCCCCCACACACACACTATAAATACACGCTGAAGCGCCAGCTAAGATCGGTCACTTGTTCACAGTGGTAGTATTTTCTGTACGGTGAATGGCACGTAGTGCACTATGTAGGCAATAGGGAACGATTCAGACAGTGAAAATGTGCTTTCGATTGGGTCAAATGAGGTCTGGTTTCACGCTGTGTCATGCAAACTGCGGTAGCGCGCATTGTCTGATCCGGACTTTGGCTCCAGTCCAGAGACACGATCGCACAGAGCGTAGGCTATCATATGCGGCATATATCAAACACTTTTAAAACTACAGCATGATTATGATCACTATTTTGTTTTACTAAGAGTTTCATATTGAATCTAGGGGGTAATCTTTTAGACTGTGGCTGTCAAATGCGGCTTTACCGAGCTCAATGGCTCTGGCCCGAGCAGATATAAACAAAACGCTATTGGCTATTTTAAAAAGGGGGAGGGTTGCTCGATATGTCCCGCCCTGTCTTCCTGTTTCAGTTGAAATTACGTCACCACAGAATAACGCTGTAAGTTTCAAGGCACTTCAGGGGACCTTTAAGAGAATTTGGATTGAAAGCCCAAATCTGCACTGACCAAACCTCTCATCAGCAGAAAGAATCAAAAGGCTAGACTAACCTGAGGAGTATGTTGTGTAGACAGAGGAGAACTGGTCCGGAGTTCACTTCAGTGATGAGAGCAAATTTAATTTATTTGGGTCTGATGAGAAACATTATGTTTGTTGTCAAACTGGGGAAAGACTGAACACCAAGCGTGTGAAGAAGTCAGTGAATGGTGGAGGAGGAAATGTCATGTTTGGGGGATGAACCTCTTATACAGATACATTCCAGAGTGAATTAAAATGTTTATCAGAACCTCCTTCAGAAACATGCAGTTCCTTCCCTGCGTTCATCGCCCAAACAGTCAGCAATCCATTGTCATAATAAAATGGCCAGCCCAGAGTCCTAATCTAACCCCGATTGAAAATCTCTGTAAAATCCTTGAAGACAAAGTTATGGCTAAGAAACCCACTACAGTCACTGAATTGAAGAGACTGGAATAAAGATTCATTTCCACAAAATAAAGGGTTTTTGTTGAAATGCCTTCGTCATTTTGTGAAACACTGTTCTACTAGCATGGTATAGCCACAAATACAATTCCCTTCAGCTTTGAACAATGGAGATTACAATATTTCTGTAAAAAAATCAAGTGTTCTCTAATTTTGATCTGCATGGTAGATCAGATATGTGTACATCAGTCTGCTCATCTCGGTAACAGCACTGCTTACATGTCCCTTGCATCACAACCACAGACTCGGTTTCTCTTGTTTTATACAAAAGCAACTGGAGCCATCCAACACAATCTCATGAGAATTCATAGCTAATTTACGCTTTGCCGAATTGATGGCTAATTTGGATGAATTTGTACAATCTCATTCAGACGTTTTTGTACAATCTGCTTAGGCTGATGGTTTAGGAGTGGACCTTTATGCTAAAAATCATACATTTTTGGATACAAATTCTTACAAACTCTCATAAAATACTTATGTTGGAGTATTTTAATGTGAAAAATTAGATCAAAAATTATTGCACATTTTGCTGGAAAATAATCAGCTCTGGTTGTTCATTTACATAATACTTCAGACATTGTAGCAATACAAAGCTGGTTGAAAATGAGTGAACATATCCTTTTCATATTTTATAAGGGAATTCGCATTCCCTTCACGCTATGATAATACTATCAAAATGACCTTGAGTAGCTAGCTCAACCACAGAAAACTCCATACACGAAATCTTTTCTTATTTTCTGACAAGCAACAAGCGTAAAGGACTGGAGAAAAAAATAAATAAATAAAAAAATTAAATGTGTACACCAGACTTAAAGTGACAGGTTAGAGATGTGTGTGTATTTTTATTTTCTCATATGATAATTTTAGGTGGCAGATGCAGCAGAACGTAACTGCAGTCACTATGAAGCATCCCACTGGTCGTTACTGACAGACCTGTTTCCTCCTTCTCTCCGTCTTTAGAAACAAGAGTGGAGCGGTGAGTGTGGGAGCCGCTGATTTGATGAGTGATCTCTTCATTCTGACTGACACAGAGCCAGAGTGAACAGTGCCCACACACAAGTATTATATTAAACAAAGTTGAAACGCTCTGTCTTCTTGTTTCTCGTTGTCCCTCCCACACAGCTCAGAAGTGCTACAACACAGTTCCTCTAGTCAGAGAAAGACTGTCAGACTACACCCACCACCCAAATTCACTTATTATAGCCCACACAGTCTGAAGAAAGTGCTTTGTCTCATGGGACATAGTTTGGCTATGGGCAATATTATTTAACATTTGAACTACGCATTGTCTGTTATCTGAATTAAAAGCTCAACGTTAAATGTTCCATACCCATATACACTACTGTTCAATTTGGAATTAATACTCAATAATTAATAATACATTCATTCTGAAGAAATGCATTCAATAGATCAAAAGTGACAGTAAAATCATTTACCTTGTTACAATTCTATTTCAAATAAATGATGTCCTTTGAAAATTTGTATTCATAAAAGAACATTGAAACTATAATGGTTTCCAGAATAATATCAAGCAGCACAAGTCTTTTCAACATAATAAGAAGAAATGTAGACAGAAAGCAGCACATTATCAAAATGATTTCTGAAAGATCACTTTACACTGAAGACTGTAGTAATGATGATGAAAAATTGGCTTTGTTGCTTATTAGCATGCCTATTATTAATAGCTGTTTATTGGCGCTTATAAAGCACATATTCTGCACAACCATATTCTATATCCCTAATCCTACCCAATACTGAAACTTAAAAACTACCTTACCAACTATTAATATGCAGTAAATTATGAGTTTTTTGTTTAAAATGGTTTTGTTAACGGCGAGAATTGGACCTTAAAATAAAGTGTGTCAGCTTTGTCAATTAATTACATTAATCAATTACATAAATTACATTATGAAAATATATGAATATATTAAAATAGAAAACAGTTAATTAAAATTGTAATACATTTTCACAGTATTACTGTTTTTACCATTTTTTATTAAATAAATGATATATAGAGATATAAATATGGAAGCTTGTTTCCACGAAACAAAATAAAAAGGTAATTGCAACACTTATCTCTCAACTGATTTGTTCTTTTTCTTTGCAAAACAAAATGAAACAAAACAAAAAACACAATTGTGTCATCATTTACTTACCCTTATGTTGTTGCAAACAGATATTTTAAAAAAGTCCTTTGTTATTTGTCTAAACAGTATGAGTCATTGAGATCAAATTGTTTTGAACCCCAGTTCAAACAGTCCAACAGTTGAAACATTGTCAAAACAAAACACGAAACGAAACGAAACAAAAAACACTTTGTTGTTCTGCAGTAAACAGAAAGTCAAACAGGTTTAAAATGACAGTTTGGAATTTTCATATTTAGTTAAAAGCACATTAGAATTCAAATATTCTGACTGGTTGTGGATTCAGTTGAATTTAAAGATTCATTAGATAAAAACGCACAGCTGACTGGGTCTTTTCTCCACTCTAACACGTCTGAATTTCACAGGTGTGAGAGTGAGAAGCTACTGCCAACTGAAACAATGCTGTGAACACATTGAAAATTGCACATGCTCACAGCAATTCCAGACCTTTTAAATGGAGTTCAGTCACAATTCACCATCTGCGCGCCTGATCTCGTGGGCATGTAGACCTACTGCTGTCATCTGTTTGATCATGTTCTACTGACTCTGCACACCTGCTGCTGACAGTCCTCTTCAAATAGACTGTAATAACGTAGCATAATTAGAATGTGTCTTACAATGAGCCATGCAGACCATGTCACAATTCAAAAGCTTCAACAAAGCAGTTTGGTTGTCCAACGTGCTGTGTGTTCATGTCTTGCAGCGCATATATCCATATTACATTACAGCAGTAATAACTTGTTTGAAAGAGACAAAATAAATCAAGGATGTAGGTGGATTTAACTACTGGTAGAGACATTTGCATGTGCAAAAGCATCATGTTTTTGTGTACACAATAAAAAATTGCCTGTTACAGTTTACTAACGTTTGTGCATCTAAAGAACACAGAATTTTTAATGATCTCTTTAAAAAAGGCAGGTTCTTGCACAGCTTTTTCTTTTATACAGTTTAAAATTAAAATAATTTTTATTATGATCAAATAATTACATTTTAAAATTTAATTAATTTATTTTTATTATTAATGTAAAACATTTTAGAACTTGACAGTTCCAGTTCTCATTCACTTTCACAGTATAGAAAAGAGCGGTCAGTATATTTTTCTAAATCTTCTGCAGGTTTGGAACAACTCGAGTTAGTAACTGAACTTTTATTACTGGATGCACTATTGCTTTGAACTTCCAGAGAGTGAACCTGAAGCTCATTTCAATATGCTGTCATATTTTCCTTCAGTAGAGCCCTCACAAAAATCCAAATATGTTTTCCCAGATGTTCATTTGGCCCTCACTGGCCAAAAGCAAACATTACACACTTTGACAATTCCACTGGTTCATCCAAAACTCTCAACATTTTTCATCTGGTGATTTGTGAAGGCAGTAATGGGCTGACATTTAGCTAATATGAGAGATGATGAAGAGAATGGAGTACAATCTGATATTTTATGACAGTCTAAATGTATTTAAGATCTATGAAAGTTCACTTTATGAAAACTTGGCAAAAGTTGAACTATATGATACTTATTCAACTCAGTTTGCTGTAATAGTTTTTAAATGAAGTCTGGTTTTGGAGACATTATCAGCAAACATATTTACGTTTGGTTCCCCTCGAGATTTTAAGTAGCTAATGTTTTAACTTTTCAATGAATAAATTAAATACTCTTTTAAATAAAATAAAAAAAGAGTTACTTATTTTAATATGCATTTTTATTCACTTAATTTGTCTTTTGTATTTCTACTACAATTTCACAAACCCCCTACAATTTCCATTGTGATTTTCCAGTTGGGAATCTATTCATTGTAATATACTAGTGCATATTACATTTTATGATTACATTTTCTTTATTTTTTTATTTTTAAGAAAAATTACTTTCCCTCAGGTGATGCAATATGTAGATGAGTTAGTTTCTTCATTAGAACAGATTTGGAGAAATTACATCACTTGCTCACCAATGGATCCTCTGCAGTGAATGGGTGCCGTCAGAATAAAAGTTCAAACAGCTGATAAAAACATCACAATAATCCAGTCCATCAATTATTGTGCATGATTATAAAAACCAAATCCTTCATTAAGACAAACTTTAAACCATTCATAGCATTGCTTTCTCCAGTGAAAAGGTTGTCTCGTCTGAAATATGCACGTTTGCAAGCAAAAACAGTGCAAAACAGCTCTAAGCAAATATGTCAGTGAATTTTGATGTGAGAGGACAACAGAGGATGGAGGATTTAAAGTTAAAACACCTTGATTGATTTGTTTGGTGATCAAGTGATGTAATGCTAAATCAAATTCTGGTCAGAATCATTTTTGGGTGAACTATTCCAGTAATTTACTTACAACTTTAGGATCTTTAAAACAAGCAATAATTAAAATATAATTTCTAAAGTTCTTATGCATGCTGCATTTCAGGTGTCGTAACATCAAAAAACACAAGGCAATCTCTAAGGCAAACGTATGAAATATTGATCTTTAATCCATACTATCGATGTCACCTTGCTGTTAGGGTACATAGAGCGGGACGGTTGTGTTTAATAGTGTGAGGTTGAACCGCATGAATCTCACTTTCATCAAAAACAGCTGAGCATATTGATTTACACATCTTTTGAAAAAGCGCTTGGCCAACTGTCATGTTTCTATAGTTTGATTTTCTGCAATAATCCATGTTTTATTTGATTTATGTGATGTGTCAAAGTCTAAATTTGTTGTTTTGGAACTCGACAGCCCATACCACGATTCATTTTCATTAAAAGATCATCAACATTTCTCCTTTTGTGTTCCACAAATGAAAAAAGTAATGTATCGGTTTGGAACGAGATGAAGGTTAGTAAATGATGACATTACTCCACAATCATGCTGATTATCATGCTTCAGTACCCTCACATGAGTGTGGTTAACCTTGAGGCCTCAAGGCTAATGTTCTCAGTGACACTGAATGTAAATGCTTATTAAAAACAGCCATGGCAAGCCAACCTGCAGCCAAAGTCCCTGATGTTACGTCCAGGCTCGGTGCGGCACAGTCAGATCCTGCGCTCACTCAGTCACCTGTCAGAGGAAATTACCGGCCTGTCAGCCGCCCTTCTGGATGGCAGCTTGGATCTCATGCTGGGGGTGACCGGCCGTCCCTCTCTGCCGCTTCATAATAATGTGGCCTGTAAAGTAGCAGCACTGTGAGATCTCATGGACATGCCGTTCACAAACACGTATTTGTACATATTTCTGTTATTGTTGTTATACTCTACAGTTAGTTGATATTTAGGTCCTTTTTAATGAGAATCAACTTTTCGCCCCACTTAGTTACTGTTGCTATTTTGAATGAAATGAGATGTGCTCAGTTATAATAATAATAATAATAACATTAATATTGAATATATATATATATATATATAAATATTGAATATAATGGTCCTAATCCGTATAAAGATGAATGGATTTTTAAACAACAACAATAATAATATTTGTATTAAATGAAATAAGATGTGCTTATTAAGTGATATAAAATGTAACGGACAACAACAACAACAAGAATAAAATAATAATAATAACTATTATTATTATTATGAAGTGAGATGAGCTTAAGTGGTATAAAACTGAACAGATATTATTTTGTAACAATATTAATAATTATTATTATTATGTTTTATTATAAATTGAAACAAGATGTGCTTATTAAGAAGTATAAAACTAAACGGATATTACTTTTAATAATAATAATAATAACTATTCTTATTATATTATAATTATTATTATTAGATTGATAAGGATATTTTTAAAGAAAATTCACTGATATTATATTAAACATTTGGAAATGAGAGCTGATGAATTGTTTAATCCATGTCATGAACTTTATTTAAAGAAAAAAATATATTGTGTGCATCCTATGTGTTACGGTCATGGTCTGTTTTGGTTTAGTTGCTCTTTTCTCGTTTACGTGTTCCCTTATTAGTTGTCATGCTTTTTGATTAATGGCTCCACCTGTTTCTGTTCTTCCTGATTACGTTCACTGTTTATAAGTCCTGTGTTCTCCCCTGATTCCTTGTCCGCTAATAATGTTGTATGTTGGATTTACTCCTGGATTCTTCATTAAATATCCCATTTGACTCTGTTTCTTCGTCGTGCGCTTCTTTATACCAGCTCACGCGTAACACTATGAGTGACGGTATGAGTGAACACCATAACATTAAAATAATAATTCCTGTAAAATTGTGTTTAAACTACTCAAACACATGGTCTTCCGAAAAGAACAAAACTATGTCTGACAAATGTAAGAGACATGTTGATTTGTTCTATTTTATTTAATTATATATACATGCATTTATTTATTTAAAATACATATCTGTTCTAGATTCAATGTAAATACTTTGCATTGACAATACATTGTAACAATTGTCATGCCAATTAAGCACATACTGAATTGAATTGAATTGAACTATTCTTCATGTAGGATTGGTCAGTAACGATTTTAAGATTCAATTTGTGCTGCCAAGTTAAAAGACATTTTTGGCCTCAGGTTTCATCAGTTCATTAAAAACGTGAAAATCTCTGTCTCCTGAACCAGTGCTCTGAGAATGAAAGTTAAATCAAGTCAAGTAATAAACCTACGCAGATTAAACACAATGGCAGAGTGAAAAACAAGAATTCTTTGCAAATAGATCAAATGCCATGAGCAGCAAGATATTTATTAAGTTTCCTTTTATAACTCAGCAAATATTCAGAAGGTGTCAGATATGACACAAACCGCTAATGAGTTTATCCCAGGAGCACATACATAGCAGCAGAATCACATTAGCAGCTTCCTGTTCGCTGTCAAACACGTCTTTTGCCAGTGGCCTTTTCTTATGATTAAGGCTGGAAAAGAAACAGGAGACTCATTAATTGGAATGGATCCGTAGCCTCAACTGATATCCTGAATTAATATACGTTACGTACAGTAAGTGGTGCAGGTCAGGCCAATGGCAGGAATGCATTAACAGTGATTACTCATTTAACCCAGAGATCACCCATTAACCTGCGTTTGATACTCCTCAGAGATTTGCTTTTAAGAATTAATTGAGTTTGTGTGTGTGTTTTTGCTTATGTTTTTCTCTATGATTTTCTCATGTTAAATTCTTTCGATATGAGATACAGCTGCTCGAGTGCATTACCCTCTTACCTTCATCCAGTGCCTGTGCTCTTCGCTGATGAAAAGGCCATGCTGACCTACTCAGCCTTGGCAAAGTGGATGTATGTGCTTTTATTTCTGTCTATATTGATTCAGTCAACTCTCTTCCATTTACATTATGGCAGATGTTTTAGCTGCAGATGGACAACAAAGACCCAAGAGCTGTGGTTGGATGTTAGGCTGGAAAACGATATTACACATCTGTGTGCAAAAGAAAAAATAAGAATGTTATGCTTTAGATATTTTCATTTTACACATTTATTTAAAAATGACACATTCATTTAATTTAGCATTGGCCTTTCTACTACAGTCTTACAAATCCCTGCATTTCCATCATGAACCTCAGCTGTTTTCACGGGAGCTCTGTTTTCATAAATTTTGGGATTTTGCTTTTATCCATATCCTTTTCAAACAACATGGCTTCCCAAGTATAATTTTAGCTTTTAAAACGTTGTGGGAACATTATTTCAAATTGTTGCTCAAATGTTAACATCCAGTTTTTTTGTGGTAATTAGAATGTTATTTAAAGGTTACAAAAATGTTTCCTACAATGCTCTATTAACTTTTATATTGTTATTTTAATGCTAATTTTTAATATTCTAAGGATGTTAAAATGTCCAGTTTTGTTGTCGTGGTTAGAATGAAAACATTTTAACACTTCTTACAACATTCTACTAAAATTATTCTCACTCAAAATATTATTTGAATGTTTATTTTTAATAGAATGTTAGAATTTTCAGTTTTCTTGTCCTGATTATAATGTTATTTTACAATTTTCCTAAAATATTTCTTGCATCATCATACTAATTTTATTTTTTACCAAACGTTTATTATTATTATTTTTTATTCTAAGAACGTTTTCATTTCAATATTATCTGAACGTTCATCAGGCACAAATGACATCATCAGGACGTTCCAAGAATGTTAATCTTAGAGTTTTCTCTCAACATTATAAGAACATTCATTAAGTAAAAATACCATCATGAGGATGTTCTGAGAATGTTCTAAGAATGCATACTCTCAGTGTTAAGAAAACACATATCAAATATTAATTAGAAGTTATAAGAACGTTCCATAAACATTACATTAAGTATGCTTTGTTCCAACATTTATATAACATTTTTAAAACGTTAGTGGAAGTTAGCTGTGTTTGTCTATTCAAATGGATTTTACACTCCCATGAAAAAGAAGGATGGTGTGATGAAATACGAAAGGAGGGTCTTGATGAAGGGTCTTTTTTGTCGCCTAATCATATCTTTCATTTCATTTTTCAAGATTCATTTTATTTTAAATAGGATTTATTTTCAACAGAATATCATTTGCATCATCAAATTTTGCTTTATTGACGTTAAAATATGCTTTCACTGTCTATATGCAATTATAGCATTATTGTGAATGTGATATTGCTTTTGCACAGCAGTTCAATAAACAAGAAACTGATATTATAACTTGCATTTTAGAGCTACTTTTTTTTTGTTTTTGCTCTATCAATAAAATAGACAAAGCAACAGCAAAAACACTGCAACAATGAACAACACACATTGGCATTTTTTTTTCTGAATGATTAAGCTGGTGAACATGGAAGCCCATTTCACTACTGAATAAAAAATAAAAAAGGTAATTGTGACATTTTATCTCGCAATTCTGACTTTTTTTCTCAGAAGTGCATGATACTAACTCAGAATTCTGGATTTTTTCCCCTCAGAATTGTGTGATAAACTCGCAGTTGCAAGTTATAAAGTCATAATTCTGAGATGTAAACTTGAAATTCTGACTTAAAAAAAAAAAATGAAATTGCGAGTTTGTATCTCACAATTCTAATTCTCTATATAACTCGCAACTGTGAGTTTATAGCTCACGATTCTGACTTTTTTCCTCAGAATTGCGAGTTTATAACTGTCGCAATTCTGACTTCATAACTCGCAACTGTGTAACTCACAATTCTGAGAAAAAAACATCTTCTGAGATGTAAACTCAATTGCGAGAAAAAAGTCTGAATTGCGAGATAAAAACTCACAATTACCTTTTTTATTTTCCATATGAACTCTTCTAATCATGCAAACGACAATGTAGCAATGCGTTAAAACATGATAACAATGTCTTAAAACATGCGAACATCATGCTGAAACATGCTAGAAACATGCTTGCAACATATGCTAACAAGGTGAGAAAATCTTAAAACCTTAATAACATGCCAAAACATATCAATATGTTAAAACATGCTAGCAATGTTCCAAAACATGTTAGCAAACAAGCTAGAAACAATGAAACTGCATAGCAACACTTTAGCAACCATCTATTAGAAATCACCTAGCAAAACCATTGTTTTAAAGCAGCTTTACAGAAAAACATGATTTTAATGTTTATAATTTATGCCTTATAGTCACATTTAGCAGATTAAAATGCTCTCTATAAGCTAGTTTTTGCCTTAAAACTAGTGGTGGGCCGTTATCGGCGTTAACGTGCTGCGTTAACTTGAGACTCTTATCGGGCGATAAAAAAAATATCGCCGTTAATCTATTCTCAAAGTTGGGTTGGGAGCTGGGTCTATACTACGCAAGCTATGAAGACTTTCACCTTGATATTTTAGCGCGGATGTATACCTAGCCGAACTGCACTGTAGGGGGCGAGAACGAGTCTTCGAACCTGTGTGTATGCGTGCTAACATGGATGCAGCTATGAAGCCGCCGGGTTTGCTTCAGGGAAAATTTATTTAATTAATGGAAATCTATGGAGTCAATTTAATGCCGCATATATATGCAAAAGAAAATAAAGTTTTGCAAAAGAAAATAAGTTTTGCAAAGAAAAATAAAGAATTGCAAAAGAAAATGAAGTATTGCAAAAAGAAAATAAGTTTTGCAAATAAAAATAAAGAATTGCAAAATAGATAAATAAAACAGAGCAAAAGCAATGCTTTTGCAATACATATTTTCCATGGCCATATCTACTAATTTATTTGCAATGCAGCTTTTATTTTGCGTTTCAGTCAAGTTTGAGCTTGCGATACCGTTTTCCCTTTGCGCTTCACGTTTCTGCGCGTCTCACTTTGTGGCGCTGTTTTGACATGGGGGTGGAGTCAGGGGGCGGGGGCGTGTCCAACAGGCCTGGGCATGCCTCCCTGGAAGTGACGTCATCGGCCCGAGACGCAGATCACAGCTGATCCAGGCACCGTCATTGAGCAGAGGCATGCGGGCGGATCGTTTCCTTTTATTCACTAGCTTTAAAACATGCATGCTTTCATTTTATTAACAAATGTATATGTGTATTAGCAGCGTTTGCTCAAGTTAAAGAAGTTCTTAATATGAACATCTGCTGTTTATTTCTCTCAATGTGTGCACACTTTTATAGCATTAAAATGTGTATTGTTTCATCTGGTTAACTAAATGTGCATTAATAGTGCTTGTTTAAAATCTCTTAACCTGTGCACAGCGCTCTTTGTTTACAGTAGTTCAGAGTTACTGCTAGTTTTAATGTAAAAGAATGCAATTAACTTCACAAACTATACATCATTAAAAGGTCTAAGACTCAAGCTTCATATCCATCTCGACTTAGTTTTCATTTACATAACTCCTGGCATAAATTAAGAAATGACTGGCACTGGAAGTTTAAAAAAAAAAATTAAGCTTGAGTCTTTTTGGTTTAGTTTTGTCTTGGCCACGAGATATTAAGTCGTGGGAACATGATAATACTGTATGTCATGGCCATGAGTTTAATCATGCATAAACAAACCAGCGTGACCATAGCAACCTGGGATTATCAGAGACTGATCAAATATATTTATCCATCCCACAGTCCGTTGATCGTGTCTTTTATGTAATATATGTGTATATTAGGCTATTATTATTATTATTATTATTATACAGCCCTGAACGTTAAGAGATCGAAATGAAGGAAAATAAATCAAATACATAACAACAAATATACAAATATTACTAATACTAATAAAATACATGGACTTACAAGACTTGTGGGATGGATAAAAATGTTTTCTTGTCGGCCTATTTTATTATACTTTATGTAACATTTATTCATAATAAACTTAATTGAATGTTGTCTACATCGCGATACAGTCCAGTACGTAGCCTATGGTTAACACTTCAACCACCAGAGGTCGCTGTATACCTAAAAGCGCCAGCGGTCAAATTCACCCATGCCATGACTACTGTTTTGATATGGCTAAAACGTAGTATGTCACTGTATTATGCCACTGTCTTCACAATGTCTAGAGTCATAAAATTATTATTTTTAGTCATCAGCTATGTTTTTGTCCTGTTGTTTTAAGGTCACAGCTATTTTTAAGCAGGTTACACTAATCACTTTTCTTAATGATGAATATAAACCAGTCTGCAATGACAACGAGAATTACGAGGAAATAAATACATATTTGGGTGTTGTAATATTATAGCTAATAAAATGTTTCAAGATAACCCATGTTATTTAAATGACTAAAACACCCTAAATAGACTATTATAAGCAATACTAATTCACCACATTGCAAAATATGTACAATGACAAATTCAAGTGCACAGTTTCACCTAATTAATTAATTTGTTTAGTTATATAATTTATCATTTGAATAAGAGAACAACACCAATAAACTTGGGGTAATCATAAAAATTGTTTTATTCATTACATCATAGTTCAGATTTTTTCAGGAAAAATAAGCAACACAGTAGCGAACCATAAATGATAAAAATTGCAAACACAAATTAATATTTAATCCAAAGTTTGAACATTTATGAGTAGAGGAATAAACATCTAAAACATCTTCATTTGAACTTGATGACAGGAATTATGCGTAAATTTGTCTTGATGGCGCTTATAGGTATAAATGCCCCATTTTTGTTCTGGTTTTATCTAAACAATTTTTTTAACAATAAACAGGGGATTGTAAATAACACAATTTTAGTAAAAGTCAATGAATGTAAGACTTGGATATTTTTAATTGAAAATATATTATGTAGCCTATTTGAAAAACAGCCATGGGTAAAATTACCCCGTGGTGGTGTTAATATAATAATTTAATAATCTATTTTTTTTTTTTATAATTTCTTAATTAAAAATAAAATATTAATAAATACATCTCTGATAATCCCAGGTTGCTATGGTCACGCTGGTTTGTTTACCCATTAATATCTCGTGGCCACGAGAAATTTAAACCAAAAAGACTCGAGCTTCATTTTTTTTTTTTAAACTTCCAGTGCCAGTCATTTCTTAATTTATGCCAGGAGTTATGTAAATGAAAAACAAAGTCGAGATGGATATGAAGCTTGAGTCTTAGACCTTTTTAATGTATAGTTTGTGAAGTTAATTGCATTCTTTTACATTAAAACTAGCAGTAACTCTGAACTAATGTAAACAAAGAGCGCTGTGCACAGGTTAAGAGATTTTAAACAAGCACTATTAATGCACATTTAGTTAACCAAATGAAACAGTACACATTTTAATGCTATAAAAGTGTGCACACATTGAGAGAAATAAACAGCAGATGTTCATATTAAGAACTTCTTTAACTTGAGCAAACGCTGCTAATACACATATACATTTGTTAATAAAATGAAAGCATGCATGTTTTAAAGCTAGTGAATAAAAGGAAACGATCCGCCCGCATGCCTCTGCTCAATGACGGTGCCTGGATCAGCTGTGATCTGCGTCTCGGGCCGATGACGTCACTTCCAGGGAGGCATGCCCAGGCCTGTTGGACACGCCCCCGCCCCCTGACTCCACCCCCATGTCAAAACAGCGCCACAAAGTGAGACGCGCAGAAACGTGAAGCGCAAAGGGAAAACGGTATGGCAAACTCAAACTTGACTGAAACGCAAAATAAAAGCTGCATTGCAAATAAATTAGTAGATATGGCCATGGAAAATATGTATTGCAAAATCATTGCTTTTGCTCTGTTTTATTTATCTATTTTGCAATTCTTTATTTTTATTTGCAAAACTTATTTTCTTTTTGCAATACTTCATTTTCTTTTGCAATTCTTTATTTTTATTTGCAAAACTTATTTTCTTTTTGCAATACTTCATTTTCTTTTGCAATTCTTTATTTTTCTTTGCAAAACTTATTTTCTTTTGCAAAACTTTATTTTCTTTTGCATATATATGCGGCATTAAATTGACTCCATAGAAATCGGCAAGTCATTTCTGTCTCTACGTTACATGGTCGCGCTCTCTGTATCGCGCGCACAGCGGAGTTCCGCCCCGGTCCGCACGCACACACACACACACACACACACACACACAAACAAACGTAAGCGCACACACAAGTGAGCACACTCCCACTCCTATTTGTAAATATTAAGCCGCAAAACGTCTATTTAAATATGACTTCTGTGTGTCTCTGTGTTAATGTATGGCACAGACGCACGGGTTTGTTCACTACTCATACAGAAGACCGCGTGATATTAACGTCTGTCGTCTCACTAAATACATGAACAACATCTCCAGAACTGCTCTGAGAGTCACTTCATGAGCATTCGAGCGTTTCATTTGAGAAAAACTATCCTCACGGCAACCCGTCAAAATAAAAGTTCGGTTTCACTTGAAGACATTGGGCAGAACGTAATAGGCTACTACTACTAAAACTATTAAAACCTTATCTTTAAGGAATAATCATACAATGTCTTCAATGTTATTATCAATATTAAATTCTTGATGACTGCTAGTTGTTTACTACTAGTAGTAAACTTATTCTGATCTACTTGGCAGAATTCAAATGAGCCATTTTAATCTAGATTAATCTAGATTAATTCCAAAATTACAGTGAGATTAATCTAGATTAAAAAAAATAATCTATGCCCACCACTACTTAAAACACATATTGTCTTTTCACTTACCCAATTCTTTTAACACATTAGTTTGTATAGTTTGTAGTACAATACATTTTCAAGACTTCTAGTTTGTGAAGTACAGTAGCATCAAACGTGCCCACATACTGTCTCTCTTTCACTCGCTCTTTCAGCAGTCCTTAGGTTGCCAGATATTCATTTCAAGGATAAATACACATTAGTAAAATGATCTTGTTGCAATTTTCTTTGTCTACAGATTTACTTTTTAACAGCCATGGTACATTACAAAAGTAGCCCAAAATATTCAACCCACGCCTCTGTACTTTTTCCCGCAACTGAAGAGAAAAACCACGACCCTGGCAACACTGAATACTACTTTAATATATGATTAAAAAAAGTAAGAAGTATGCTGTTCTGAATTTAGCCAGTGTTTCTGAACGAATCAGTTGAGGAAATGATTCAAAGACTCATTTATAAAACTAGTGCTGTCAAAGTTAATGCATTAATAATGCAGTTAGAGAGGGGGCTTTCCATCTCGCGCTCGTCGGCCACAAACGAGAATGAGTCGCTGGATGATGATGATGCGATCTCTCTGACATCATCTGATCCAGCGGCTAGTGCTCTGCTGGGTTATGCCCAGGTTACTTGCCGTGGAAGCGGGCCAAGATGGTGGCGCTGCGGGTAAAAACCCCAAAAACCTCTCGATGAGCGTTATCTTTCTTGCCATAGCCCCCCAGCTCAAGTGAGCCTTCCATTTCTTCCTGATCTCCATGCGGAGGTTGAGAGGGAATGGAAAAAGCCGTTTTCCTCTCGCATTCATAGGTTTCAGCATACCAGTTATGCTAACATTGAGGGGATGTGTGAAAACGGCTATGAGGGGATGCCCCCTGTGGAAGAGACGCTGGCCAGCTATCTCTCTGTGGGCGAGACATCCTCTCTCAAGGCTCCCTCCTTGCCATCTAGGCCCTCCAGGAAACATCTCGCTTAAATGGCAGGGCATACGCAGCAGCAGGTCAGGCTGTCGCTTTGTTGCACACGATGGCGGTGCTTCAGGCATACCAGGCTGACCTGTTGAAGGACCTGGATAAGGGTCAGGGCTTGTCACCTGATGAAGTTGCTGAGCTGCGCCGCACCATGGATTTGGTTCTCCATGCCACTAAGCAGGCCGCCACTGCTATGGGCAGGTCTATGGCGGCCATGGTGGTAACGGAGAGACATCTGTGGGTGAATCTGGCAGATGTTAGGAAGAAAGAGAAGGGCTTTCTTCTCGATGCTCCAGTCTCGCCTTCCGAGCTTTCCGGTACCTCCGTCGAGACGGTGGTTGAGAAATTTAGGGAGGCGAAGGCGCGCTCAGCGGCCTTCAAAACCTTCATTCCAAGAAGGTCCAGGTCTGATCCCGAACAACGCAGGGGTCCTGGCTCAACTCCATCTGGGGATCAGAGATGGGCACAGAAGGCTAGTGTCGTGACTCGTGCCCCTCCCCTGCCTGAGGGAGGCGCGGGTCAAAGAGAGGTAGGCAAGACCTGAGGGAGGTGATCTAGAGTAAGAATTGAACATCTACTCCCTTCCCTCGGGGGGCCTGTCATCTGCCCTTATCTTCCCCTCTCTAATTCCCCTGCAACCACCGTATTATTCCACCTGACCGAGGTTGGGTGGGGACCAAAATAGAAACCTGCACTTTAAAATCATTTGCAGTCTCTATGCTGGACTTATGATGTTTTGGTTAAGTTCTATGTTTCATAGAAACTACCTTACTGATGGTCCGGACCCGACTCTTCGGATTTCTCCCTGAGCCCTTGCCTAGAGTGTGCGTCTCCCCTGCTAGGGTTTAAGTAATAGCCCAAAAGCTTTGTGGCAGCTTCTCTTGAGGGCTTACTGGTTTTTTAGGCCAGTGGTCGAGCTAGCTTTGTTCCCCTCACCTTAGAGGGTCACCTATGAGCATGCTGCTCCCTTCTGAGTGTCTGAGTTTCCTCTCTTTCTGAGAGTTGAGTTGTCCGCTCCTCAGAGCTCTGTCATTCAGCCCTATGCTCTCCTTGCAGGTCGAGCTGGCATTGCTCCCCTCACTATTGAGGGTCACCTATGAGCATGCCGCTTCCTTCTGAGTGTCTGAGATCCCTCTCATGCTGAGAGTTGAGTTCTCCGCTCTCCAGAGCTATGTTGTTGGTCGAGCTAGCATCGCTCCCCTCACCATTGAGGGTCACCTATGAGCATGCCACTCCCATCTGAGTGTCTGAGATCCCTCTCATGCTGAGAGTTGAGTTCTCTGCTCTCCAGAGCTCTGTCATCAGCAGCCTCAGGTTGTTAGGCCTCTCTATGCCTCCCTGTGGGGTTGCTCTCCTTGCTGGTAGAGTTAGCATTGCTCCCCTCATCATAGAGGGTCACCTATGAGCATGCAGCTCCCTTCTGAGCATCGGAGTTCCCTCTCATGCTGAGAGTTGGGTTCTCCGCTCTCCAGAGCGATGTTTGTTGGTCGAGCTAGCATTGCTCCCCTCGCCATAGAGGGTCACCTATGAGCATGCCGCTCCCTTCTGAGTGTCTGAGTTCCCTCTCATGCTGAGAGTTGGGTTCTCCGCTCTCCAGAGCTATGTTCGTTGGTCGAGCTAGCATCGCTCCCCTCACCATTGAGGGTCACCTATGAGCATGCCGCTCCCTTCTGAGCGTCTGAGTTCCCTCTCATGCTGAGAGTTTTGTTCTCCGTTCTCCAGAACGGTGTTTCAAATCCATGTTATGGTAAGTGCACACGCTAGTCTCTGTGCACTTTATGAAAGCCACGTTGTGGTAAGATCGCACACCAAGTGCTTTGCGATCTTTCTAAAATCCTGTATGGTATGGGTTACGCGTTGCGGTTTCGTGCCCTTTCTTTGAGTCTGTCAGGTCCCGGTTTTCACCTTGGGCCCCACTCTACCTATGTATCCCCAGTGATACTGACTTGGTCGTATCCCCTTAACCCTCTGGGGTCGACAAACGCGTATACGCGTTTTGAGGCAGATGAGTAAGTAATGTTTCTTTTTTGCATTAGTTAACGTTTTATTGTGACATAAACTTGAACAGATTTACTAACAGTTAGTTGGGTTTTTCCCAAACGACAACATGATGAATGCTACGCATCTAAGAATGTTTAGACCATGTTTATTATTAATACTCTGTTCACAAATAGATTTTAATAGCGTGCTAAACAATAATAATTAGTTTCTCAGATATAAAATATCATTTTTTATAGTACAAAGTACATCCTTTTATTGTACAAAGCATGCTTGAGTCTGTGGCTACAGAATCATATCATAGGCTACTATAAAATCATACATACTAGACTATATGACTACAAAATCATAGTTGGGTTTTTAATTTCTGACTACAATGTTTGAAATCGTGTAAAACATTTTGAATATGATAGGCAATTCGCTGTATTTAAATTTCTTACGGCGCCATGATGTTTTCATGCTCTATATAAAACAATAAAAGTAATATGAGTGTACATTGTAACATGATGAATGCTACGAGTCTAAGTATGTTTAGTACATGTTTATTATTAATAGCCTACTCTGTTCAGAAATAGATTTTAATAATGTGCTAAACAATAATAATTAGTTTCTCAGATATAAGATTTCTTTCTCTTTTTTATGATAGTACAAAGCATGTGTGAGTCTATGACTACAAAACCTATTTATAAATATATACAGTATATATATATATATATATATATATATATATACACATACAGATATTCCTGATATTAACATGCTCACAAATGTTTTTTTTTTTTTTTTTGGCTGTTTGTATTTTATTGAATCAGATACCAGCACCAGATTTATCCTGATGTCTCTTCAAACTGTTTTCCTCTGAGAGCGCTGTACCAACATCAAATGTTCAACTACACTGATATTCTATGTTAAAACAAGCTCCTTTTCTACTGATTATGTTTTTTTCTTCTTGAATCCATGGAAAGTAGTAGAAACACTTAAATAACACACGTAAATATCAGGTATGATTTACTTGTTTCACTTGTTGAACAGAATCGGTTGCAGGAATGACTCAAAGTCTGTTCACATCTCTGTGGTTAGATCAGTGTGCACAATAATGTGTCCTTGACCTTCATTATGTATGTTTTGATTATACTGTGTTGTAAATAAAATACAAATAATTTAAAAAACCTTTTTTTTCAATCTCCTCACATTCTCTCTTACCTGCCTCACAGTCACACTGATGGGCCATTAGGGGAGGGCCCTTTGTCTCTCAGGTGAGACTCACTTAATATTCATGGCCATTGCCACTCCCTCACACATAGACCCTCGATGACAAAACATGTCTTGAAAATTTTAAATCAATATATTGTTTTCTGTGAATGAGTAAGCAGAATGATTTTCACATAATTTTGAAGTAAATATTCTAGCCTACAAGACTGATTACTCAAAAGTCTTATGAAGAACTATTTAATGTGGGTTTTAAGGCCTTATTTCAGCTACATTTTTCCCCAAAACTTACTAACCACGCATAATTCTTTTTCTTCTAAAAAATGCAAACATGTACATCCATCTTGGTCACATATTATTGTAGCACAGTTTGTGCTGAATACAAAAAAAAAATTACATGTTGGTCAATAGTATGTTTTAATTAGCTGAAATAAGCACAAATATCAGGGCATGTCAAAACATCTCAAGGGCCCCAAAATGACCTCAGACGCCAGAGGGTTAAAGGAATCTCTGCTTCTGATTCCAAGCCTTTGAGCTCTATCCTGGGTCCAGGAGGCCCGGCGCCTAACAGGTAAGTTCTGGGGTATGCAGCTCAGGTTTTGGCCGAAGGGGATAATGTCACTGACAGCCGTCGAACCGTCCCAGGGGCAACTCCCTTAGCCGGGTAGATTTAGTACTTAGTGCTCGCCTTTTGTGCTTGGCTTGCACTCCCCTCAGCATGGTGGCGTGGGTATTCCGTTCCCCATAGCGACCCCTAGAGGACGCAGTTCGAAGTTCCCTCGAAAGGGAACGTCCCAGGTTACATATGTAACCATGGTTCCCTGAGTAGGGAACGAGACACTGCGTCCTCTAGGCTAGGTGCCATGCTTCGGATGCAAGCTTCAGACGAAGAAGTGAATGACGTATTTTCCCGGCGCCCCTTTATACTGTGGTCGTGCCGGTAGTGTCGTCATAGGCTGTCGCCGGCCAACATGTGGTGTTTTTGTATATATGCTTCAGACACGGGTCACGCTGATGGCGTTCCCCATTGCGACCCCTAGAGGACGCAGTGTCTCGTTCCCTACTCAGGGAACCATGGTTACATATGTAACCTGAGACGTTCTCTGTGCGTCTGCTCTGTTTATCGAGCAGCGGAGAGGAGCAGTGCTTTCAGTTAAACACAAATATTATGTTACTTCTCTAATTTTACATGCAAGTATAGCCAAAATCACAGCACAGCTGTTGTCATTATCTTATGTGTATTTGATTTTATCAGACGACGGCTCGTTTAACCAGTGTATTTGAGCAAATTAGTTGAATGATTGATTGACCGATACACTCATAAAGACAGCCCCTTGTCGCCACCTACTGGCTAACTGCTGTATCCTGCAGAAATGTATTATTAGCCTAATAAATTTCTTTCATTTTTATTAGATGCAGTTTTAAACACACTTTCTTTTGATGAGTTTTATAATTAGCGCTGCAGGCTGCTTCTCCCATTTTGCTGAGGTGACTCCCTGTGGCTCCTGGGAACCTGAAGTTTCTGTTCAAGTAAACCTGTGCTGCCCTACAAGGCAGATTTCCTATTTTCTGCTTCACTGAACTGGTGACTGAGCACAAATAATCTAAAGACCATCATTCAGTCAGTAAGACATTTACACACTATGTTTGTGTCCCCACATGACAAGTGTGTTTTATAGGGATTCTTTCATTTTATTTTTAGGTTCAATCTTTTGCATTCAGTAAGATTTTGAATTTTCCTTGGTGCACACGTTTGTTTTATGTATTTCTTCTCTTGTAAGTCCATTGATGTAAGGCCCTGTAAGGTGCCTCCGGGCTTGAATCTAAAGCCCCAGGATACAGCGGAGGCTACTGTTGTTTTTCAGTCTTTCTTTCCCTCCTACAGAATTTTCAGTGGTGGAGATTGTTTGTTCAAATGGAAATCCAGCCAAATAAAAATCCCCAACTGCTTTGTTCTATATTTATTTAATGCACATGTTCTCCAGTGTACAACATCAGATCTTTCTCTCTTTAATACAAAATCAAAACAATGTGGAAACAAGAAATATTTGGTCTGCTTTTCAATTTCATTAGAAAACTACTTATATGTGCCAGCAGTGTTTACCATTTTTCATTCAGATACTTTATTGCATGCTAAGTACCATAGAACTATAATCTAACAATTTATGACATATACTGTATAGGGAAAAAAAAAAAAAAAAAAATCACAGTTGGTTCTATTGTTGTTGCTCTGGCTGCATGCTTTTTTTTTCTTGGAAATTTAAAGCAATCCAAACCAGTCAGATGCACACATGATCTTGACATGAAATTCTGCACAGCGGAGCAGCAGAGAAGTTCATGACAGTTAGGATGCTGTATCTTGCTTGCACATGAATACAGAACAGCACAATACACAAAACGACCATGTTTTTTTGATGGGAGCACTGCATGGTGGGTCACATGGAGCATATGCTTCTGTTAGGCAGTTATTTTCTCGAGTACAACTGAAATTGAATGCTCGTATTCATACTTAATTGCATTTCCAAGGCAAAATCATACTTTTTACTGCTTAATGTACTTTCAAAGTTCAAGATACATATAGTACTATATTCAAAAGTTCGGCATCAGTAAAACAAGTCAGCATTTATTTAATAAATAATACAGAAAAAGCAGTAATATTGTAAATTAGTATTACAATTTTAAAACATCTGTTTTTTTTAAATGTATGTAATACGTTTTAAAATGTAATTTATTCATGTGGTGCAAAACTGAATTTTCAGCATCATTACTCCAGTCTTCAGTGTTACATGAAATCATGCTGATCTGATGCTCAAGAACCATTTCTTCTTATTATCAGAGTTGAAAACAGTTACTATTTTTTTTACAACAATGTGATGCTGAATAAATACAGTATATGCTGAATAACAGTATTATTAAATAATACAAACTTAAAAAAAAAAGAATGGTAAATAAGAATTAAATTGTATTAAATTAGAAAGATGCTAAATAGATGCGTTCTCATTAAAATTTTTGGAACTCACTACATTTCCTAAGAATGAGGATGTGTTCAGCAGGGGGATGTCATAAATTCAATGCAAATTACTTGTGATGTCAATAATTTCCACTCCGGTATTCTCAACATATGCTCCTATTTTCACTTCCTTATAAAATAATGAGGACAAAATTCATGAAGCCATAATTTACAAAAGGCCTGTCACTTAAAATGCATAAGAACTAACAGTGTGGAAAGGTGCAGATGGCTTTTATGTCCATTGCTTTAATTGTTACGAGCATGATTCTGCTCTTAAATTTTATGATATCATTTAAACCAAACTGTAAGCAGGAGCATGACATGAGCAGCGTTATGAAATAGAGGTCTCATATGCCAAAGCACAGTGAACAAAACAAATGTGAAACCATTTTACAAAACTAATGCAAAATTAATTGTAGAAAACTTCTTTATCTGAGCAATTTTGAAAGGCTAATCTATAAATATTAAAATGAATTATTAAGTATAAACATTTTAAACTCAGACAGAAAACTTAGAACACTATTCTCAGTATGCAGAACTATTTTCAGTTTCTTTTGTTACTTCATAAAGACTCGCTGTTCTTAAACAAATGCTCTTGAGTCACCCACCAGTGATCATCTGAGACCAAACTTGTCCAAAGAGATCGATAACTTAAGGCTTAGAGAAGCTTAAAACATCTGCAGGCAACAACACAGCACAAGTAGCATTGTTTTTATTTTTCTCAAAAAACAAAACTGAAAGAGCTTTGACAACACTTTGAAATCAATAAACAAGCCACATTTATCTCGCTGCTGTATAGTCATGTAGAAAGAACTTGGGCTGCTCTCAGACAACCTTGAAGAACCATTTCTGGATGAAGAGATTGTTCTAAACCCCAAACTACGAAGCTGTGACTTGAAAATAAGGATTTATTCATAGCAGTTTCTGTCCTCTTGATGAATGAGTTATTATTTAAATATGAAGCTTTATTTTAAGGTTACACTCAGTTTTACTGAGAGTTTAATGATCAGCAAAAGATTAAAGTCATATTAAATGTCTCATTTCATTTTTCACATGCAAGCACTGAAATCAAAGTGGAAAATATATGAAGCCTCCACAGTATTTGATGTTATTGTTTTCCATTAATAACTTTGACTTCAAGGTCAGACATTAAGTCATTTTAATATAATCATGGATTTACAGAGAGATGTGGTTTCCATTTCCCCCCAGTTCTTTATTTAAATCAAATAATATCATGAACTAAACTAAATGTTTAGAGGAGGGATCTGTCACTGCCCCTTAATAAAATTCCTAGAAAATTGCTGATAAACAAATGTCTCAGCTGGACATGGCAATGAATATAAACAAAAGCTGCAGATCCAAGTAAAAACAAACAAAAAAAAAAAAAAACAAAAAAATACCATCAGTGAGACTGCAATGTGACTGTTCATACTGGATAATAAATATTTCTGCATGGTTCTGTTTGTGGATGATATGGTTAATCATCTCCAGCAAAAGATGACAGACATATTGATAGTCACATCAATATATAATTTTACTTAATTATACAGAAAGATAATAAATATTATTGCCTTTTCATGCAGAAAATTAATAGCCGACAGATTTATATTCCGGTAAACATCAGTTTACTGCAGATGCAAATAAAACCGTGAGTCATTCAGCCAGGAACTCTCACTGTAGGGAGACGCTGAAATATTTCTTCTGTCTCTCTTAAATAATTTATTTCAACAGCAGTGCATCTCAGCTGTTGTACTTGTCTGATAAAATGGAATTACAATGTGGTTTTGCCTTCATGCACAGCCTCTCACTATCAGTTTGCAGCCAAATGAAATGACAATTAAAAAATCAATCCAAACACTGTTTTTCATTTTAACGAGTGTGCTTGTAATTGAATCCCCACAAATAATCTCTGCAAAGAGAAGGATGAGGCTTCATTTTTAGCTATTTCTTTCATTACTCAGTTTGGTATTAGACGTACTTAAGGGTGAAGTGTGTCATTTCTGTACCACCATACATAACTGCAAAAATAACGATTGTTTTAAGCCAGTTTCACTCCTCCTATTGTTAATGGAAAATAATACCTAAAATTATAGTTGAGTCAAATTGAAACAAAACAAACAAACAAACAAACAAACAAAACAAAACAAAACAAAACAAAACAAAACAAAACAAAACAAGAATGGAGAACAAAGAACAAACAAACAAACAATAAGTAAGAACAAAAAAACAAACAAAAAGGAAAACACACAAAAACAAAAACAAAAACAAAAACAAAAACAAGTAATAACAAAGAACAAACAAACAAACAAACAAACAAACAAAACAAAACAAAACAAGAATGGAGAACAAAGAACAAACAAACAAAAACATGAATGAAGAACAACAAAACAAACAAACAAACAATAAGTAAGAACAAAAAAACAAACAAAAAAGGAAAACACACAAAAAACAAAAACAAAAATAAAACAAATATGAAAAGAATTAGATTTTGTGTCACTAGTAAATTTGTGTACTTAAAAGTGAAGTGACAGAACTAAAGTTACAAAACAGAAAGAAACAAACTATACAATAAACTAATGACAAAAAAAACAAATAAGGAATTTAGTTTCACTAATGGCTCTGAAACTAAATGCATGATGCGTGAGAACCAATGAGGTTTGTGTCTTTTTGCAAGACTTGGATGACTTTTATGATGATTTGGATCATTTAAGTTTTGATTATCTCTGGACTTTTAATGAAGGTCTTATGGGTTTGGAATGACATGAGAGTGAGTAAATTACGACAGAAAACAATTTTATGCTCAATATAATTTGTGACGTCACCGATGGGATGACGTAGGAACCAGGAAGTATAAAAGCACAAGCAGTGGAGACAGCGGCAGCTTCTGTTGTTCAGTAAGCTCTCTATGTGTGTTTGTTCTATTTATTGTTCTGTCTTTGTATGAGTGATTATGGCAAGCAAAGATACGAGGGTAGACAAGCAATCTTTTAGGCTGTGTGTTCCTCCCTGCCCACATTTCATTATGGTTTGTGTGTTGCTTGTCTGGGAGCGGAGCACGCTCGGGCAGCTCTCGAGGGATGGATGTGACAGAGGAATTTGAGACGGGAAGGTCCTTTTCTCTTTCCTCACCTGCCAGATCTAGCGCTCTCTCTCAGGGAATGGAAGCACGTTCAGAAACGGTTTCTTCCGCCCCTGGAGAGGGCTCGGTGCTGGAGGGCGCTCGGTGCTCGGTGCTCCATTTATCTTCCTCTGAGGGGGAAGATGATGAGGGTACTGACAAAGATGAATCTGTGGACCACCACAGTCTATACTGTTTGAGGAGCTTTTGGAGGTGGTGACTAGAACTGTGGCCAAATTAAATATTGACTGACCGACTGAAGTGCAGGAAGTGCGTCCAAAAAGCAAGCTCAATGAATGATTCCTGCGCTCTAAGTCACTGCCTCCATGCCGGGGCCTGCCGTTCTTTCCTGATCTGCACACCGAGCGTTCGGCGACACTGTAAATACAGTCGTCGACAGATTTCAGGAAGCCAAGAAGCAAGCGGCGGTGTTCCAGCAATTTCTCCCTTGCCCTTGGTAAGCGTGACCAGCCCCAGCCGTGTACAAGCTCCTCTCACAGAGAAGTCCAAAAACGGAGCGTCACTACTCTCACTCCCCCACAAAGAGAACAGGAGTCGAGATGGTGCTCTAGGCTGAAGTCTTCCAGAGTTGTAACAGATCTGAGGATTGTTATTAACAGTAGGAAGGCTTCGGCCAAGAAATCTTGACATAATAATGTCAGGATTTCCGAGGGCAGGCCCGTCTGGGGAAGAGTGGTACACACCTCATCATACGGTGCCCATCTCTCCTCAGTGCCCTCAGGAGATCGTATCGTTAACCCTGCCACTTCTGGTGCTTCAGGGCACAGCGGTCTCCAGCGAGCGCAGCTCTCAGCCTTCGCCCAAAAATGTAGTGGTTCTGGGAGGCTCGCTACCTCCAAGGAGGTCTCTAAAACAATTAAATCGGGCATTCCCTGCCGGTTCCTCGCTTCAGGGCACCGATTTAGCCATTTTAATTACACCAGAGGTCAGTCTCGAGAGACTGATTCCCTTAGTAGACTATCTGGCAGCATGGAAACTTCTGCAAAATGTGTCACAATGGGTCCTGCGCACTGTAGAAAGAGGTTACAAAATTCAGTTCGAGTCTTGCCCACCTCTATTCAACGGGTTTTCCCCACGCTGGTGGGCCTTGAGCAGGCTCTGGCTATGGAGCGAGAAGTGGACACTCTTGAGGAAGTGACAGAGAGTCCGGATTTTACAGCCGGTATTTCATCATTCCAAAGAAGGATGTGGGGTTGCGTCCGATTCTAGATCTTCGTGGCCCAGGGGAAGCTGCTCTCACTGAGGGCAGTTTATATTCCTGGACACCACAATCAGGAAGCAGACATCCTGTCGAGGCAGGGTCAGAGGCCCGGGGAATGGAGACTCCACCCAGAAGTGGTGGAGCAGATACGAAGGAAGTTCACCCCCGTCCGGAGTTGTGGTAGCTGAAAGTTTGGCCACTGAGAGGGCACAACTTATAGCCTCCAGTCTCTCTACTGAGGTAGTGGAGACCATACTCCAGTCCAGAGCTCCTTCCGCGAGGAAATCGTACACTGCTAAGTGGCAACTTTTCACTTCATGGTGTCATGAACGTCAGTTAGACCCAGTTAACTGCCCTGATGTTCCAGTGCTGGAATTTCTTCAAGATTGTTTTGCCACAGGGTTATCCCCCTCCACTTTGAAAGTTTATGTGGCTGTTATTGCTGCTTACCATGCCCCTCTGGGCGTAGCAGTCTTTGGGGAGGAACCCGCTAGTAACACGTTTCCTCAAGGGTACCCAGAGGGCCTCTGGCACACCTTAGAGTGCCTGCTTGGGATTTAGCTGTGGTTTTGGAGGCCCTTTCTAAAGCTCCCTTTGAACCCCTGGAAGAGGTTTCTTTGAAATTTCTCACTATCAAGACGGTATTTCTCCTGGCCATCTCTTCTTTAAAAGAGTCTGTGATCTTCAGGCCCTGTCAGTAGCCCCATCTTGTCTTGAGTTTGCTCCTGGCATGGCCAGAGCTTTTCTTTATCCCAGACTGGGGTATGTCCCCAAGGTACCCTCTAATGTTCCACGGCCAATTATTCTTCAGGTTTTCTGTCCTCCTCCTTTTCGGGACTCTGACCAGGAAAAGCTTAATTGTGTGTGTCCAGTGCGAGTACTGGATGCATATGTCCACAGAGCTGCCCTGTGGAGGAAGTCGGACCAGTTATTTGTTTGTTACGGTCCTTATAAGAAAGGTCTTCCTGCAGACAAGCAGACCCTCAGTAGGTGGATAGTGGATGCTATTACTACATCTTACGAGTCCTCTGATCTCCCCTCTCCATTGGGGGTCAGGGCTCATTCCACTAGAAGTATGGTAGCCTCCAAGGCCCTTTTGTCCGGTGTTCCAATGCACGACATTTGTGATGCTGTGGGATGGTCCACCCCTCTGACCTTCGTCAGGTTCTATAGCCTTGACCTTCATGCCACTCCTGGCTCCTCAGTTCTCTCAACGTAGCTGTGCCGATCCACACTGGTCAGGGATTGGTTAGTCTGGGGACGTGGGCATTCTTGTTCCCAAAGCGTTTTGCGATGCAGCTCGAGTTCCTGAAGGGGAATGTCACTAGGAGATGCTCGGATGGATTACACACGTGTTTCAGAGCGTGGGAACAAAGGGGCGTTCCCAAAATGTTTTACGATGCAGCGTCTCGTTCCCTCGGGGAACTAGGGTTACATACGCAACCTAGTGACGCTTTCCACTATGCTAATACAGTTAACGTGTCATTAGCATGCTGTTTGCATGTTTTAACACTTAGCTAGGCAATGCTAGCATGATATAACATATTGTTAGCATGATGCTAGTGGATTCTGACATTTTTAATCATATTTTAGTAATTACCTATAATTTTTGCATGTTTTAGAACTTAGATAATCACTATTTTCATGTAGCTATTCACTGCTAGCATGTGTAGCATGTTGTGAGTCCTATTTGCTAGCATGAGTCAAAAGAACCAATTCCCATGTCTCTACCATGTTCTGATGCACAGATATAGGTCTTGCTAAATGGTTGCAAGGGTACTCTGTTTGGTTGCTAGGGAGTGGCTTGGCAGCTGCCAATGATGATACTGCAAAGGCTGCTTGCCAGTATGAATGATATAAACCACCCCCCTTGTCTCTATGACGTTCAGATTTAAAAGATATGCCCGTTAGGGTTTGGGTTGCTATGGTGCTCGATAGTGGTTGCTAGGGTGTGGTTAGGAAGTGGTGAAGGTGATTCACGATTAGCTGTTTGCTGCCTCAAGTCAAACGAGCCCATCTCCCATGTCTCTATTACCCCTTTTCCACCAGCATGAACCGGGTACTAGTTCAGAGCCAGTGCTACTGCTGGTTCGGAGTTTGTTTGACTGGCGAGCCTTCTAAGAACCGGTTTGCCTTTCCACTGGCTAGAGAGCCACCACAGAGCCAGGTCTTACGTCAATGAATACGTAAAGAGCTGTCTGCTTTCCAGTCGCTCCCGTGGCGCACCGGTGCCACTCGCTGACCGGTCCGCCCAGTGCCATCCCCAACAAGCCTAAACACCATCAACAATGTTGGACGTTGCGTTGCTATTGATATTCATGGCTTTAAGAACCTAAATCAGCATCCAAACACAGTGAATCCAACGTATTCATGTTTAGCTAATATTTCAAATATGGTGGTAAAAGTATTTTGTTGGTCATGGTAACCATGGTAACCCCAGCCCCTGACACAAGCAGTCCTTACTTCTAGCCCAGCAATGTTTTGGTGCTACTTACGAACCACTTTTCCTGGTTCGGAGCTGGTGCTTTGGGTGTGGAAAGACATAGAACCGATTTGAAACTAGTCTCTGGCTCCGAACCAGCACTCAAACTGCGTTGGTGGAAAAGGGGTATATGTCACTGTGATCAAAAAATATCCATCTCGGCTTTAATAACGGCAGTCTAAGAGATCAGTTGCTAGGGTGCTCTGAATGATTGCTAGGGCATGGTTTGACAGTTTCACAATGATCCTGAAAGACTGGTTAAAAATGTAAAATGAGCCCACCCCCATTTCTCTATGACATTGTTAGGCAGAGTTATGTTCAATGCAAAATTCCCATGTAAATTACCATAGTAGGAAAAACATGAGCTTAGATGCTGTTTTATGGGCCGTCCTTCACCATAGTATGTCTATGGGGCAACTTTGGAGGGCTCTTGGGTACAAATTATACCCCATTGCAGGGTATGTTCTCGCACAGCTTGCCAGCCTCTTCAAACGTGGTGACCCACATGTTTCTACGAAATTAGTGCTCGGCGTTACGACCCGTCAAATTTGGCCGCAATGCAAAGTCAATGGGATTTTTGAGACGATTCTTCACCCGCTGTACACCCAATCACTTACAAAAGTCATAGCACACCTCTCCTCAATAAGCCACACGATTTGACACCCCTTTCATGGGTGTGTGACAAACGGTGCAGGACGAGTTACGCGCCGAAATTGGTACGGAATCTATAAAAACTTTCCCATGATTCCCAAACAGAATAGTAATAGTGATGCTTCGCCTTTGGCAAGCACCACTAATAAACAAAAAAAAAAACCATGATAAACATGATAAAGTTATATGTGTTTAGAGAGAGAAATTTCATTCGGAACTTCACTCTTGCTTTGACAGAGGGTATTAGGTGGGAGTGTTAATAATTAACTTCCTACTGTTTGTGTCTTGGGAGACAAGAAAAAGAGAAATATTTTGATGTCTGAAAAATGCTAATTAAAGAAATCAGCCAGTTTGAGTTTTCAAGCCGTCAGTCTGCCCTGGCAGTCTGAATTCACAGCTCAGCCAGGGCTAATAGTGCCAGCGCCGCGTCTGGGGAAAAGCAGGCATGAAACAACAGCGCAAACGCTAATGAATCGCACATCCCTCTCCAGCACGAGGGAGACCATTCACACACTTTCCATTTCACACCAAAGACAAGAGAGGATCCTTCATCAGACCTGAACTCCGCAGTGACTCGTTCCACAGCCCTTCTGTGACGCACTCTAAAGTTATATACTCAGATACGACTGTTCTGCTCCACTTTCAGTCTGTTAGCCGTCAGATTCCAGCAGCGATATCTCTACAATTCATCTGGATCGCTGAAGAGAACTGGGCCAAAATGCAAATCTGATTTCTGTTTGTCTTTCGCACCATTCCTTATTTGCTTCTAAAACAACAAAAAGGGCTTAATTTTTGATTTTTATCTTAATGAGGACATTTTAAATAATATAAATTTCATAAAATAATGATATAAAACAAAGAATGCTGTCCATCTAGTTCAAATGCTCCAGTTGAATCAATCAAGTCAATGACTAAAGCATTTGTACGAGCTCTGTTATTATTTTCCCACAGTGGAAATTGACATATTCGTACCGGATGGGCCGGATCATTGTGGATTGGAATGGCTAAGCAACAAGAACTATTATTTACTACTTCATGTTTAAAAAGTGTTGTAGAGAGTGTTATTTTTATGTTCTGTACTTACAGAACTTTTAAAAGTTATTTTCAGCCCCAACATGCTACTAACTGCTTTTTCTGTCGCCAAAACACACTTTTGAATGAAACACCAAATGAACACCAGTAACGGTAAAACACCAACAACTTTTAACTTCGTTTCATGTGGTTCCTTGTACAATAGTATGTATTGCATATGATTTGTAAACTAATACATCTTAACGTTTGCATCACATAATCAGGTCCATATAAATTGATTTTCTGATGTGGTAAACTTGCTCAGTAGCACACCTTGTACAGCATTGCACTTGTGATGCGGAGGGTACAAGTCCTCTGGCTTATGTATAAAATAAAACACAAGTTACGATAAAAGGCATGATTACTCAAGCAAATGTATCTTTATCTCACGTTTGCATTTACTATCGGTTAGATTTAGTGTTGGTTTTACATTATTTTAAAACACGATAGAGCATTAACCTTTTAGCACCACTCACTGGAGATTTAATTTTCAGACTGCTGTGTTAAGTACAACAAACAACGTAATAAAATGCTGCCAGATTCACATCCATCTGCATCAGATAAATCTGAACATGCTTTTAGCGCCACTCACTGGACATTTCCTTTTGAAAGTGTTGCAATGTAATATAATTTTGCAGAAATGTCGCCACAGGCACATTTAAAAAAAAAAAAAAAAAATTCTGACACAGCAGGGTCATTTTTGCAACTTTTGACTTCTGATATAATCACACTTTATTATCAGCACAAATTGCAACTGTATTTGATTTGCTGATAATGAGTATTTTCACACGTTGTCACTCTATTTTAAATAATACTTTCTTCACATTAGAGTGCAAAGCAATAAGCAGCTGCCTGATGAAAGTATAAATCACTAGAGGCAGTTGGAGGATCTGCCTGAAAAAATAAACTGACTGTTTCAGTATTGCTTATGGGGCTTCCTCCCACTTGGGCCATTTTTAATTCACTCATAGTTTAATTAAAAGGATATTTCCTCTTCTACAGCCCATTCGGATCAAGAACTACAGTTAGACAGATCAGCGGGATTGCCTCCAGGTTGTTAAAGATGAATTAGTATCCCAAACATTAGGTGGCCTACAATACTTTGTAGGTGCCATACAATATTCTTTTTTAGAAAACTCTGATTTTATGAGGCACACTCAGGTTCGTTATAACAAATCAGAGTAAAATTTTAGTCCTAAGTGCATAATTTTACTCTTATTCCTAGACTTAAGAATAAGAGTGATTCATAAAGGTTCCTAAGTGTTAAGACTAGGTCTCAGCTCCTAAATTATTTAAGAGAGCTGAAGAGGTCTCCCTACCTAGTTAGGAGTAACAATATGGCAGCAAAGAGGAGACAAACACTTTCCAGCGAAAATATGACATATTGGACTTATATGATAATATGGAGTTGATAAAATGATACAAATTTTTTTTTTTTTTTTGTAACTGACAAAGTAAGACATTTAATAACCTCTTCCACTCAAAAAGTCAATGCTCTAACTGCAGAAATGAAAGTAGTAATTAAATTTTTTTTTGCTGGAAAATTGGAAAAATGCAGCAATGACGGTAAGCAGGGTCTTTCATATTGTGGCACTAACTCCACCAAACACAACGGTGGTCAAAAGTGATATGTTTTATGACCCCACATTTCAATTAAACCATTAAAATACAAAGGACAAAAAAAAAAAAAAAAAAAAAAAACACTGACCAGTGTTGCCAACTGCTTTCAATTGAAAGTAGCTAAAACTGGTCACTTAATGTTGCTAGATGACTTCATAAAGGTGAGTTCACTGATCTATATTTATATTTATTTAGATCAGTGAACTGGCCTTTATGACATGGGAGAGTCTCGGAATGTAGATAAGGTTTGTCCAAGAAATTGATTTTGTTGCTAGGCTTTTGAAAAAAAGTCTCTAAAGGGATGAGGGAGTCACTAAATCTAGTGACAAATCACTAAATTGGCAACATTGGCACACTGAAAACAACATAATTTATTTACATTTCATTGGTCCTCTTGTTTTTGCATGTGTTCATAATTTCTTTGTATGACAGCATGGCCAAAAATTATGACTGCACAATTTGACATGTTTCATTGCATTATTATCACAAATAAAAACAATTGACTTTAAGCAACTATACAATATGCTTACAAAATCTTGCACATTTTTTTATTTATTTATTTTTAAATTAAGGGTGAAGATGTCAAATTTCCTAAGCCGGACATCACCTTGGCCACTACCAGGGGCGGACTGGGGGTCAAAAGTGGCCCTTGACTTTTTGGCACAGAGCGGCCCATTACACCATAAACCCACCAGCTTATTAGAGCTATTTTTAACACCACTTACTAACATACAAATATTACACAATACAGAAATAAAAATGCTTTAAAAAAAAAAAAAAGTATTATCATTAACATTAATGAATGACTGTAGCAAACTCCCGGTGCTCCAGATGGCCAGTCTGCCACTGGCCACTACTATATGGCAGTTTATTGACTGTCCAACTGACCACTTTTTACAAGCCACTCGTGGGCTTTCCTGGAGTTGTTGGAGCCATTGATGGAACTCATGTTCACATCATTACTCCATCTGTAAACAAGGAGACATACCAATAGAAAACAAAGCATCAATAATCTGTGATAATTTTGCACAATGCAAAGCATTTAAAAAAATATTTAAATATGAAAATATTTCAGTGTCTTAATTAAATGATTTTATTATAGTTACATTAAATGATTGGTGTTGTGCTGCTGTGACTTTACTTGAGCAGGCTCACTATTGGCTGATTCAGAGGTTGAGGTCAGCCATTTTGGGTTGACATCATTGTCGTCCTTAGTTCACAACAATTAAGTGTCACCTCAGTCAACACGTAAGAATCAGTCTTAGAAGTTACTGAAAGTAGCTTTTAGCTTAAAAGTCTAAAAAGTCTATAAAGGTCTCATATACCCTCAGAAAAGTCCCACTTTTTACTAAGAATTTTTTGACACTTAAGTCAAAGCTCAAGACTACTCTGAAGAGCATTTCTGAGAAGTTTTATACATACGGGCCCTGGTTCTTAATAGATGACATGTGGGACGGCAGAAGTGTTTCATCTGCCTTCTTTTATAAGACCCTCAAATAGTGCCAACATTATTAAACACAGCAGTAACAGACTTGACAGACTTGTGACACAGTTACAACTCCACCAGTCCTTGAGCTCTTAAACAGAGAGGGAAATTTGTCTTTTTAAACTTTAACAGAACTCATGAAATGAAAGGGCCATGTCGATTGGTCAGCTGTGTTGCTCGGGTACAGGACATTTTATCTCACATGTAAAAATGTAAATGGGTTCAAACATGAATGTACATCCGTTAATGCTTTTAAAACATTGTAGGTGTTTCCATACACTTAATGGCAAACTTTCCATCATTATCCAGTCCAGCTCACCGAAACAAAACAAAACAAAACAAAACAAAACAAAACAAAACAAAACAAAACAAAACAAAACAAAACAAAACAAAACAAAACAAAACAAAACAAAACAAAACAAAACAAAACCTATTTAGGACAACCGGTTTGGAAAAAGGAAATAAAATAAAAAAAATAAAAAATAAAAAATAACCCTATATAGGATAATCAGAGAACAAATGAAAGAAAAGAAAACAACACCACATAGACAAACAGAATAAAATAATGAAAAATAATAAACAATTTTTTTAAAGAATTTCAAATATGGAAAAAAATTATATGGTTTTTAAAATAATAAGAAACATATTCAGTGAAGCTTTTTTAATTTATTTTTCAATTTATTTAATTAATGTCACCAAATGAAATTCAAAAACAAACAAACAAACAAACAAACAAACAACAACAACAACAACAACAACACAAATTCCCTTATCCCTATATGTTTTTGTGCAAGGTTGGTTAAGATGCTTTATGAATAAAGCAATGTTTCCACTATGTCACAACCTACAACTGGTTTAGTTATATTAGTCTCTGCATATTAAATGAAGTAGGTTAAAATATACAGACCACCTTTCTACCAAGAAAATCCTGACCCTGTACAACTACTGGAAAACAAAGAAGGGCTGTCTGAATAATCCATATAAAGATCACAAATAGTTGAGCAATTAGTACAGTATAATGAACTCTCAGTTGTGCTGAAATACAGAGGGAAGTGGGACAACACAGCACTTTCTCATTCTCAAATGAAGAAGATAAAACAGAAGTTGGGGGACCCTGTGTAGTGAGAAACACTATTTCTTATTGACCTTCATGCATTGTGTCTCTAATTATGCTGGAGTTGTGGATTTTCTTTTGATCAATGTGGGAAGACTGAATCTTTAATCTTCTTTGTAAGCTATAACTGTCTGTGAAACAGAAGACTGCACTGCAATTAGAGCCCTAATCAATGACCAGCCAATAAACAAATGTTTATTCGGTTAGAAATAAAGGGAAACGTGATTGCATTTAGTTCATGCCAAAGGCTCATATAATTGCCATTTTGTTTGTATAAATTAATGTATTTAGATATTGATTCAGTGATATTAAATAATATTTTTAATTTGATTTGAACTATTCATTTAAATTAGCATTTTTGTTTTATAAAACAGTTTTCAGTGTAGAGGTGGGATATAAAATGGTCATTTGCAATTAATCAAAAAGAAAAAAAAATGAATCGAGTCATGTTTCATTTCAAAATATTATATTCCATCTTGTAAGAAATCACTCCAAAAATGCACAAAATTATAGTAATATGAACTGATATTTACAGTATACCTAAAAAGCAAAGGCTTCTTGTTGCAACCCAGGCTCATTGGGTCGGGTAAATTTAGCTGCACTTTTCAGATGACACATCCACAAGAGGCGCTATAAACTACTAAACATTTTTTTTTCTCCGTTGAATATAAGGGTTTATTAAACAACACAGTGTCATGAAAAATGTGGGTGTGATGCAAAATAATATAACGTTGCTCATGTTTCAAGGCAATTTCAAAGTGAAATTTCCAGTGTCTGGTGCTTTCAATGAAACTCAAAAATGTTAATGCTCTATTGTGTTTGAAATTAATTTGCCACCTACACCAGGGGTGACAAACTCAGTTCCTTGAGGGCCGCAGCCCTGCAGAGTTTAGTTCCAACACACATATCATGTATTTTTAAAATAAGCCTGAAGGACGTGATTAGCTGGATCAGTTGTGTTTAATTAGGGTTGGAGCTAAACTCTGCAGGGCTGCAGCCCTCAAGGATCTGAGTTTGAAACCCCTGACCTACACTAAGACTTAAACCTAACAATAGTGCGAAAAAGGCAAATGTAAGATAAAACATATTTTCTGAAGCAACCATGCCATTTTAGCTTCCTTATACAAAATGTTGAGCTCTTTTGTGGAATACTGTGACTTGTGTTTCATGGGACTCATACTCAAGTGCTAAATATCACAAGTGCAATGCTGTAACAGGTGGGCTGCTGAGCAAGTTTACTATATCAGAAAAGCCATAAATATGGAGATGGATATGTGATGCAAACGTTAAAATATATAAATTTACAGATACTGCACTATGGTAAATGTTTTTTTAAGGTCAAAACAGTATTGTGCAAGGAATCTGCTCCTGTAATCATAATTAGTGTGAAAAGTAACACAAGTTGTTGGTGTTTTTTTTTTACTGTACAGTGATGAAACATTGAGTTGAGAAAGTGCACATGCAAACATCAGCCGTTAGTTATCAAAATGAATAAGTACTGTTGAAGATGATGTGCAATAAAGACAACTCAAAGCAGGACTAATTCACACTGACTCAATAAGAATCTCTTGTTTCTAAAAACTTTTTCAAAATTCCTGTTTCTAAATCTCACACTCAGCATGTATTATAATATACACAGAGGAGCCAACATGTGCAGAGGTGTCAGTGACAGGAGAGAGAAATGGCGGGCAACAGAAAGAGGGCAGCAAGAGGAGCAGCTCATGGCAGCTATGATGGATGGGGCTTGTTAGGAGGCCCAACTGTTAGCTAAGTGACAATGACAGCTGGAAAAGGCCTCCATTACCACTTTTAAGATGTGGCTAAAATCCCCATCATCCTGTAGAAACAGATGTTGATAACCCAGTGTGAGAGTTCTGTCAGCGGCGATGACAGTTGCAGAAAGTGACACATTTTCATCAGACTGACGGGGCCACAATCCAGACACTAATGTTTACAGTCAGCACGGCAGAAACATCGGAAAGCACTTAGCACACAAGAGGTTGTGCCAGGTCCTTATAGATTTGTGCAATAAGTGCTTTGCATGTAGAACAAGGCTGAAGAGAAATGAGAACTCAGCAGCATTCAGCTCAGTCTGCATGCATGAGTTCTCCACACCTCAGGACACGACATCCATTAGCGCAGTGACCAGTGCCACTCACACCGGAAAATCGACACCCATTAGCAATGATATTTTATGTGTCCCGCTTATACAGCCAAATATCCTTCACATACTCTTAATTATGTTGTGAATGCACAACAAATGCATAAAATGATGTCAACGCTGATGAAGTTTGTGATTTTAAAGGCAGGGTAGATGTTCATTTGTAACATTTACATTTACTTTTGCATTGATTTCCATCAAAGAGTTTTCACTTTATATTATTCTCTTGTTAAGATCTTCTAAGCTCACTCAGTTCTTGAGTTTCATGTGTTGGAAGTGGGGAAAAAAGGGTAAGCAAGGGGATCTGAGTGACTTTGACAAGGGCCAAATAGTGATGGCTGGATGACTGGGTCAAAGCATCTCCAAAACAACTAGTCTTATGAGGTGTTGACAGTATACAATGGTTAGTACCTACCAAAAGTGTTGCAATGGAGGGACAACCAGTGAATTGTTATCAGGGTCATGGGTGCCCATTACAGTATACAGGTGCATCTCAATAAATTAGAATGTCGTGGAAAAGTCTTTGGTTCTTTTAATTGTGATGATTGTGGCTCACATTTAACAAAAACCCACCAATTCACTATCTCAACAAATTATAATATGGTGACATGCCAATCAGCTAATCAACTCAAAACACCTGCAAAGGTTTCCTGAGCCTTCAAAATGGTCTCTCAGTTTGGTTCACTAGGCTACACAATCATGGGGAAGGCTGCTGATCTGACAGTTGTCCAGAAGACAATCATTGACACCCTTCACTAGGAGGGTAAGCCGCAAACATTCATTGCAAAAGCTGCTGTTCACAGAGTGCTGTATCCAAACATGTTAACAGAAAGTTGAGTGGAAGGAAAAAGTGTGGAAGAAAAAGATGCACATCCAACCGAGAGAACCGCAGCCTTATGAAGATTGTCAAGCAAAATCGATTCAAGAATTTGGGTGAACTTCGCAAGGAATGGACTGAGGCTGGGGTCAAGGCATCAAGAGCCACCACACACAAACGTGTCAAGGAATTTGGCTACAGTTGTCGTATTCCTCTTGTTAAGCCACTCCTGAACCACAGACAACGTCGGAGGCGTCTTACCTGGGCTTCCTTCTGCTGACCAGCTTTTTAAAGATGCTGATTTCATTTTCCAGCAGGATTCGGCACCTGCCCACACTGCCAAAAGCACCAAAGGTTGGTTAAATGACCATGGTGTTGGTGTGCTTGACTGGCCAACAAACTCACCAGACCTGAACAAGGTCATTTTGTCAAGAGGAAAATGAGAAACAAGGGACCAAAAAATGCAGATGAGCTGAAGGCCACTGTCAAAGAAACCTGGGCTTCCATACCACCTCAGCAGTGCCACAAACTGATCACCTTCATGCCACGCTGAATTGAGGCAGTAATTAAAGCAAAAGGAGCCCCTACCAAGTATTGAGTACATATACAGTAAATGAACATACTTTCCAGAAGGCCAACAATTCACTAAATATGTTTTTGTTTTATTTTTTATTGGTCTTATGAAGTATTCTAAATTGTTGAGATGAATTGGTGGGTTTTTGTTAAATGTGAGCCAAAATAATCACAATGAAAATAATCAAAGACTTAAACTACTTCAGTCTGTGTGCACTGAATTTATTTAATACATGAGTTTCACAATTTGAGCTGAATTACTGAAATAAATGAACTTGTCCACGACATTCAAATTTATTGAGATGCACCTGTATATGAATTCATAACATTTGGCTTATACTCTATATTTTGTCTCTGTTTTTATTCAGAAGGAACAATGACCCAGAGAAAGGCCAAATACTGTTGTCAGGCACAACACATCCTCCCAAATGAGGCATTCTTCATTTGATTTAGCGAACATTTTCCCAAACATCAATAGGTCTGAGAGCTTCTGGAGAGTTGTTGTTTATCTTTCACTTCATTAAAAAGGGCACAATTTAGAAGTACTCCAGTCCAATACCCAGATTCTCCAAGAATATTTCTTTTGGGAAATCATCCACATAGATAATCAATACTTACAAATATTATGATGTATCAGTTAGAAAGCTCAAGGCCCAACATGATGAGGATGCAAACACATCCAAAGACATTTCAATTACTGAAAAGCGAAAGAGAAAGTGAGGAAGAGATATTGTAATTCATTTGTAAGAGATGTTGATATCAATACAGATTCGGGGAAATGTTGAATATGACTCTTCAGGCTAAAAATAGTTTAGATTAATCAGTTGCATCAGTAACAAATTAAAGTTTGTCAAATATTTGCATGCATGCTGCATATTCTGTTATTATTACAAAATGCAAATTACACAATTACATGTTACTTGTCAGTGGGTTTTGTTTTCTTTGCAAATAAAAACTAATGCAATTGGTCATTATTTTTCAAATCTCTTCAGTCACAATAATAAGGAAAAGTGCTGTGAAGTTCTATTGGGACTGTCTGAGGTCTAAAGGAAATAGTCAAGACAAGCGGTGCCTAGTGAGCAATCGGCAAGTGCCATTGATTCTTGTGCTTTAGTCTGTTCCCTTGACAACTCAGTGGTCAAACAGCACAGCAACACTAGCTATCACTTTGCTGTATACCCTTTTGCTCTGTTCCAAATGTTTTTCATCACCTGAACAGAAACTGAAGGTTGTGACCATAGGTGTAAAACTCATAAGAAAGGGTCTGAAGGGATAGACAGAGCAGTAACTGCAAAATGTAGTTGAAAACCTCCATCAAATGTAGAATCTTAGCTACTTATTTATGCACTGGACATACATATTTATCAACGCATGCCAGCAATCTGCTGAGAGTCCCCCCAAATTTCCAAATGAATATATAAACTTGTATGAAAATACCATATGAACCATTAATGCAGGATTTGAAAATGTTTTACAAGACGTGAGTGCACAAATTTAGAAGAAAAAGTGACGCTTTCCTTGACGGCTCTCAAAAACCGCTTTTTTTTCAACATCGCGTCATATTACGTCACATAAGGGAGTCGTGTGCCGGGCTCTGCTGGTATCAGTGTTGCCAATTTGGGGATTTTGTCGCCAAATTTAGCTACTTTCTCATTGTTGCTGCGACTTGTACTGATTTTTTGCGACAAGGAGCTATTTTAGCTATATTTAAATAAAAATAGCGATTTTTGGAGATTTTTAATTTTTTACTTGGCCACACCTTAGGCCCGTGACCTCTCACGTTTGCTCTCAATCATGCCAATAGGTGCGTTCGACTTTAAGCGGCGTTGCGCAGAATGGTCAGTGACATCAAAGTACCGCGAGAGCGATTTGAATGCTCCGTCTGCTCTCTTATCGCTCTCGCGGTACTTTGATGTCATACACTGACCATTCTGCGCAGCGCCGCTTAAAGTGGAACGCGCCTAATGAGTCTGTGCAGTGAACACACATCAGTACATCTGCCATTCAAACATGATGACACAGCACCATTTCATTATAAGCATCAAGATGGTGGAGAAAAAATATGATTACATCAGTGCATGAACATCTTGTTTTAACCACAGACACAAAAGTTATGCCACAATGCATGCACAATCATGTAAGCCAGATACTGAGAGACACAGTGCATCATCGTGTCATGTGTGCTGCGATGCAGTATTTTGCACTTACTTTGTAGTAATAGAAAATAAAAAAGAAAAGAAAGTGACCCATACTTGGAATTTGTGATTCAGAATTTTCTGATTCAAATGCGTCCAGTAGAGTTACAAGTAGACCTAAGCATTTGCTAATTTCACTTCAGATTTTTTTTGTTATAGGCCTACTTCATCTATCTTTTGTTATTTTTTATACTGTCATCATTTGTAAAGTAGATATATATTTACTTTCCTTTACCTTTACCAAATTTACCAAATTTACCTGTATTTACTTTCTTTTCATATTTGGCGACTTTTTTTGAAAAAATGAGACTTTTGAGGGTGGTTCTAGAGATTTTCTGAGGGAGGGGTTTGGCAACACTGGCTGGTATTCAGTGGAGCGGGCGCGAGTCAGTGTGTTTTCGAGAGTTATTTTTATTTCAATTTATCATTGTCATGGTAAATTGTGTTTGTGGAGGTAACACTAACTCCAGCCTGTCAGGACATCGAGTCCACAGGTTTCCTAACAAGAAATAGGACGGTATCTTCCGGGCCTCGGTGCATTTGTGCAGCTGAAGAGATGGGACTTCACTGATGCATCTGCTTCGAGAAACGCGGTGGGTGTGTAGTTTAACGATCACTTTACACCGGAGGATTATCATCCCGGCGATATGAGTTCCACATGGGATTTATAAGCAAGAGCCTAGTGAGACTCGGTGCACACAGCAGCTTCATCGGGTCCCGGTCCGCCTGTGTTCGGCCGCCGGCGGGAGACATGATGCTCATGGATCCGTCAGAGATGCTGCTCCACGAAAATGTCAACTGTGCACCGTAAGTCTTGTTGTTTAACATTTGCTAACTACCAAATCGGTGAACATAATTATTTAAATAATGAGACACAACGAGATGTGTATAAGTTGTTGAAAATCACCGCAGCTAAGGTTACCTTGTAAGCATTAGCAAAATATTTTTAAAAACCGTGTAAAAATGTTACCGTATGAGAAGGCATAACTGGTAGGTTAAACTCAGTTTGCTAATATTATAACCATCAAGTCTAGTTACAGCTTAGTGTCATTGTTTGTACAACTAATTGGTAATTTTTTGTCATGTGGTGTGTTTATAAGGCTTTAGAAGATGGGAGTGTGAAGATCTGAAGCAGTGGAGGCCAGCTGTTATTAACCACCTCTGCTGGATTGCAGCTTCACTCCTGATGGAGATGCAGATGTGATGGAGGCCGAGTGGAGAAGCATGGTCAGCAGTGAATGTGATCTTAACGTCCCAGACAGCAACATAGTGTTGGCCCAGATCCGGCCCACATCTGGCCCGCGTGAAATCCATGCAGGCCAGATGTGGGCCGGATCTGGGCCGACACTGCTTGCTGTCTGGGTTGCTTCTCTCAGCATATGCATCAGGCCTCATGGAGTCTCTGAGAGAAGAATACTGCAGGTCACCTCAGGCTCCACGAGAACACAGCACTGTCTTGTCTTCCACTACACCTGCTCCTCTCTCCAGATCCCTCCAGAGGATCAACAAGATCAGGCTGATGGCGTGTATCTAGCACAGCATTCACCATTTAACACACGTTAACAACATGTGATACCCAGACTGAAAGACTGTTAAATGTTTTTAAATGTGTCAGATGGTATATTTTTCTTTTGGTAGTATATGTTTGGTACATCTACACACATACACACACATATATATATATATATATATATATATATGTGTGTAAGTTGAAACGTTGTGTTTTGAGTTAGGTATTATCAGTGCTATGAAATATTTGTTATAATTTAGTGCTGCATAAATAAAACCGAATTGAATTAACCATAAATGCAGATCTGCTTGATATATATATGATGTAAACTTCATAAACAAGTTTTTATACAGTAAAACAATTTGTGATTGTGATTATTTTTTATTGTGACCAAAATGGGGCCATTCAAAATCTTTATAAATTCCTCCTTCCTTTATAAAGTCTTCTAAGGGCTGACACAACAGCTATTGCTTGATGTGCCTGCACAGAACACCACAGGCCCAGCGGACACCTTGCCTGTATGCTGTCTATATTTATTGTGTTATACCAATAGGATCAAGAAGTGTTATTTACTGGTAGTCGTGACCTAAATATAGGCAACCTGTAATTGAGAAACAAAATTATTTTTTAAAAAGTTTAAATATTCAAATCTTTAACTTACTATGTATTTATACATACAAATATTAAGCTCAGACTAATAATTGATCTCTGCCCTAAACATACATGTGTCTTCTGGCCTGGAGAGGTCCATGCTCCTGTCTGAAGTGCATATATAGGCTATCTGTAGCACATACGGGTTCAGACAGCAAGCCTCAAAGCCTGGGTGCAGACTCAGACACTGCACATCAAGTGTGGGGGTCACATTCTCCACTAAGACCCGGTGTGTAACGCATCTAACTCCCTGCAGCACTGACTTTACTCAGCTGTGACCATGGCCTTGCATTTACCACAAGCTACACCTAACGTTAGTGTCGGATATTAACGAGTGTGATGCCTGATCAACGCTTATTAGTTTCTGTTACTAGTAAGTATAAATACTCATAGATGACCAATACTAGCTTTGCTATTGCCTGATTAATACATATCGTTAGTTAAGGTGTGTGTATATCTGTAAGCTGACTGGTCTCTCACCAAGACACCTGTCCTGTTCTCCTCACACATCCACTCAATCTGTCTCCTCTGACCGTTGTTCTGTCTAATCCTGACCTGTCCCTGCTCTCTTGGCTGCATAGCAGACTCATAATTTTATCTGTGGTCCGTCATACGAGTGTAAATAAACATTTAAAATTTCCTCAGCGTCCGAACTGTCATTGCGATCCATTGCTTTCCTATGGTTAACATGCACCGCTCTCCCTTTTGATGCGTCACTTCCGGTTTTGGCGGTTTTCAGATGCGGAAGTAAAATTCTCTCACAAAAACGACTCCAGAAGCCTTAATAGCGTATTTTAAAGTTTATTTTAAAGAAAATCTAGTTCCTACATTATTTTTCTATACATCGACTCACTGGAGTCTCTAACCTGGAGTATGCCCTTTAAAACTATTTGCTTTGAGGAGAACATTCATCTAGGATTTTTGTTGTTATTGTGGATTCAAAAAATGTGTTTCTTGCTTGAGTAATTATTCACTTCTGAAAAATGTAAAGGTATTCATCACCCTCTAGATTGGTTCTTCTTCAGCTGAGCTCATTTCGTTCCCACATGGGCCTGACGTACTTTGGCACTGACAGCTCCATCTGTTCCAAAACTGTGCCCAGGCTTGACTAAGTTTCATCTTTCTTTCTATTATCGTTCAGGCGCAAACCAACAAAACACCTGCTTATCTGTTGGAGATTGTAGGAGATATTTTATTTCTCTAATGTAATTTACTAACATGTGTAACACTGTTTATGGCAGATTAGAATTGTATGGAAGTTCTTTTTTGTGCTATAAAACATTCCAGTGATCATTATTCATTTAAAAGTAGAAATGCTATAGTATTTTCATAGCATAAATATTTAGAAACTGACATGTTGTGGGGCATGGAACATTGGACGGTTTTGTCCCATGCTTCAAGAATAAGTGAATCAACAGCCAGAGATACAAAGCTCTGACTGGATGCCACAAACCAAAAATGGGAGCGGCTCACATACAGAACCCTGTGGAACACCCACTGAGTCTGTGAGGCACAAATGAGGCATACGGCTGATTTTACCATATGCTTCTTTACAGGTATAATGTTAAGGACAAAAATGTTGTCTACCATATCCTATGGTGCTGTTGTTTAGCTATGTCACATTCAAATCACAGTTTTGTTAATCCCAACTACCTCAAACAAAACTTAAATAACAAAAAAATATTTTATGCCATGACTATAACACAAAAATGTTGGCAGCAGCTAGTTGTTCACCCATGTGGGCCATCTGACTCAAGAACTGAGTGGGTACGGTAAATCCTGCTGAATCATAAATACCCCAGAGATGCCAGATGCTAAATGTAGAAGCAATGACAAATTTATAGCATAGCTTCATTGTCAGTGAGTGCTATGACATTAACGTGTGACAAATAAAAACTTTTATCTTGCACACTGATGTTATTATCCTGAATATGGAGCAGTGTGGATGCTGTATATCAGATAAAACAATTCATGGTACTGATAAAAGGGATGAAGTCTATACATATAACTAAAAAGTATCCAATTAGCCGAAATATACTGTAATTTGCTATTTTTTATGCAATATTATTACATGGTATTTTTAAAAGTAAAATTCCTTCTCATGTTTCTATTTCTCTTACACATATTCAGTTTCATTTTCTTTTAGTGTGTGCAGCACTCATTACATTACTATCAACCTTTTTCTTTTTGTGTACTACAGTATTGGTGCATCTGACTCCATTGCTGTTGTAAAACTGGTCTGTGCCGCACTAATGACAACAATAAGCAACTCTCAATTGTCCGAGAACTGCTTCAATTCTGTTTATCAATGTGAGATGCAAGGGCTTGCAAGAGACATAGTCAGCTATTTATGACAGAAATAGCACCTTTCATTATGGATGCTGCACGTTATTCTATAATGGGAAAACAATGGCAATGGAGATTATGGCCTGATACCACAGTAATGAACAAATGCAAACTGAGCTGCCCACATGGGAGGAAGTTTACAAAGTTTTAATAGCCATTCTGTAGGGTGAATAAATGTGATAATGACACAATTTTTTAAACATACGAGTGCTATTTTCAGATTTATTTGGATGCTCACAATTTACATTATTACATTATGTTAATGCATTATAATTGTGCAATTGCTTGCCCAACATTAAGTTTTCGGCTATTTGAGTTACAGTAGCTCTTCTGTGTGATTGGACCAGACCGACTAGCCTTTGCTCCCCACATGCATAAGTGAGCCTTGGGTGCAGGTTCAACAATTGTCCTTCATTGCACCACTTTTGGTAGGTACTGACTACCGCATCCTAGGAACATCACACAAAACTTGCTGTTTTGGAGATGCTCTGAATCAGTCATCTATTCATCACTATTTGGTCCATTTTCCTGCCTTCAAACACATGAAATTCAATAACTGGCTGTTCACTTGCTGCCTAATATGTGACCCTGGACCACAAAAGCAGTCTTAAGTCGTTGGGGTATATTTGTAGCAATAGCCAAAAATACATTGCATGGGTCAAAATTATAAATTTTTACTTTTATGCCAAAAATTATTAGGATATTAAGTAAAGATTATGTTCCATGAAGATATTTTGTAAATTTCTTACCGTAAATATATCAAAACTTCATTTTTGATTAGTAATATGCATTGCTAAGAATTTAATTTGGACAACTTTAAAGGCGATTTTCTCAATATTTTGATTTTTTTGCATCCTCAGATTCCAGATATTCAAATAGTTGTATCTCGACCAAATATTGTCCGATCCTAACAAACCATACATCGATGAAAAGTCTATGTATTCAGCTTTCAGATGATGTATAAATCTCAATTTCGAAAAAATTGACACTTAAGACTGGTTTTGTGGTCCAGGGTCACATATATCCCACCCCTTGACAGGTGCCATTATAACAATATAATCAATGCTATTCACTTCACCTGTCATTGGTTTTAATGTTGCAGTTGACCAGTGTATGATTTAAGCATAACATGGGAACACAACTCTAAGATTATCAATATAGTGTCAATTAAAATCTATAAATATACAGCCTATAGGTCTATAGCCTATACATTTTGCATAAGCATATCTGCTAGACCATAAATACTCAATAGCTTTGTGTTGTGTTTAGCTCATGTAAAAGCCTTCACATATTAAAGGTTGGTATAACTTCAAAGAAGTGTTCAGCGGTATGTTTGAACCAGCAGCAGTATGTAACAACATGTCCCCCAGAGACCCTATATACCTTTTCAATGGACTGCGAATGAGCTTGCTCGCGTTCTCTGCACTTTGTCTGTCTCGCTACCCTCCCTCTTTGAAATGTGTTTGGTGTGGTAAAGCATTGGTCTGGCGTTACTAAAGAGTCTGTCTGGAGAGCAGTCTTCATGTGTATTGTGGCAGGAAGCTCTGAGCTCAATGAAATGATCATTATAAAGGCCCTTCAGCTGGACACACCTAACATAGGCACATCTCTATAATTCCTGCATGGCTTTTCAGATATGCATGGAAGATGGCTAAAATGCTAAAGGGATACAATTTGGGGCCAGTTTGAAATTACATTTCACAGATCAGTTTAGTGAAATGCATCAAGATATGTGTGTTGTCCTTTAAAGTGCAGTTTGAAAATTTTACTTAAGTAACAAAATTATTCAAAGAAAATATGATTTCCTCATACCAGATTAGCCTTTAACAGGCAATAATGAAAATGTTTCAAATGTTTTAAAAGATTTTATGAGGCATCTGACAATTTTCCTTGCCTAATCCTGCATGATGAACCTGGTGATTGCGAATGAAAGACACAATCCTCTTTGTGTCTTTGTATCAAATTTACAGTTGCATGCTGAATGCTTGGCTCTGATTCGGGTGCAGGAATGAAACTACAGGTAATCATCATGCTGACATTCAGAGCAACAACACAACAGATTAATAACGCAATTAATTTAAAGTTGCATTTTCAACACAGAATTGCAAAAACCAAAGCAGAATAAACTGCTGCACATCTCTTGAGCAACACAAACATGTGACCTACAGCATCGTTTGTGTTACTTCACTGCTGTTCGCAATTCCTCTCCCAATGGCCTTTTTATATACTAGTTGGGATGCATGCATTGTTGGATGTAGACACTGTCATACCTGCAGTCATTCTCATGCTGTCTGATTGTATATCAGCACTCTTTGAGTGCAAATTCGAGAATTTAGCTATCTCTTGTATCATCAAATTTATGGTTCAGTTAGCTGATAGTCGTCAACACCCTTGAGCTCTTCTATGATTTGATCTGAAAAGCCATTTGCTTGAGTGAAGGGAAAACCAGGTAAGCCAAAATCTACTAAAAAGTGCCCTACTATCAAATGTTTGGCTGTGTACCAGTCACAAAGACAGAAGGAGACGGTAATAGGGGGAAGACAGCAAACAAGAGAAACATTTTAACTTGGTGAGATTAGATATCACGATAAAGCAGTGGATGGATTTGCATAGCCCAGAGTTGACTGTGGCCCACTTTCCACTGCTCTCCCCAGCCAATGCATGCCATTATCTGTGTTGAGGTTCCACAGCTGGTTGGCAGTGGTACAGCCTCCAGTGTTTGGTCCCACAACCTACAAGAAACGAGTGGCCCAAATTTGTTTGTGGTGTGTGGTATGTGTCAAGGGATGCTTTAGGCATCTGGAAGGAGGACATGTCATAGAAACCTATCTTCAGAGACCCCACAAATAGGGGCATTTGCAAGCCATGGATTTCACTCAGATAAACAAAATTTCCTCAAAATGTTTCTAGGGTAAAATATCTTAAAATATCTTAAGTATTTTCAACTAACAAGTCCTTCGGGAAGAACCAAGGAACATCATAAATTACAGTATCATCTAGAAATAAGATTTTGCACGATATAAAAATGAAAACTCTCTCATCATTTACTTACCCTCATGTCTGTAGAACTTTATTCTGTGGAGTACACAAATCCATTCAGTCAAAGTCAGAGGACTTTAATGTTGTTTTACTACACGGTAGGTTTCATGATGGTAGTAGGCACAAAGATTGCTGTGACTTTCATTAACAGAGCACTTTTCTAAGAACAATTCACCACAGGTAATCATTTCAAGCTAATTTCAAGTGTTAGTCTATCCATTTTCAGCAGTTTGATCCATTTCCACATGCTCATGGGAGGCAATTCCTCTCCCAATGGTTGGATGGTCTTATTTTAGATAAATTAGTTCTTAAGTCACTATTTGTTAACATATTTCATAATATTTGTTTACTCTCTTTTTTTCTCAATTTGTCATTCACTGCCTCCCTCTAAGAAAATAACCCTGGTTAGTGGTCAGTTGCTCTTCACCAGCTATGCCACTCAAGGGCAGCCAAGCTGAATGAATCTACTACTCAAGAACTAGTGGCCAGAGTGATTTAAAAAACAGTTAATCCTGTAATGGGTTTTCTGTTCTGCACAGAAAACCTTTTAAGGAACAGCAAAAGGGGTTTAAAACTTCTTGAAGCTTCATGACCATTTCATTTCTGTATAGGTAACTCTTTGCTTTGCTCAGTGTGAGAGAAATAGATTTTGGTATGCTGCTAAGATGAGTTAAACACTTCAGATGGGAAGATAATTTTCTGTTTTGCTTTATGAATAGCAATTCCACTCATCCTTTTAAACATTTGGATGAGGGCACGAATGCATATCAGATTTTATTCAGACATTCAGGCAAACATTGAAGCATGGACCAAAGCCCAGCACGAAAGTATTATTTTTTAAGTGATTATTTTTATATATGGGAGTTTACAGCAGTGACAGCCACATTCTATAACCTACAGGAGTTTATTTGTTGTGTCGAACACAAAAGAAGATATTGTGAAGAATGCTGGTAACCAAAGAGTTACTGGTAACCACTGACTATAGAAAAAAATTGCAACTTTTCATCTAACAATTCTGACTTTTTTCTCAAAATTGTAGGATACAAACTCGAACTTGCAATTGCGAGAAATGAAGTCAGAATTGTGGGTATAATAATATACACTCACAATTCTCACAATTGCATTTTTCCCCCTTGCAATTCTGAATTTTTTCCATCACAATTCTGACTTCTTTGCAGGAATAAGTCAGAATTATGAGATAATACCTTTTAAATTTTTAATTTAATGACATTAACAAGGTTCCATAGATTTTATTTTGTGGTCAACGGAACAGTGGCAATGTAAACAGGATATTTTGACACTCAAATTCTTAAATAACTCTCAAAACTGGCCTTGATAAAATCAATCAATCAATCAATCAATTAAATCAAACAAAAACAAATGTCTATTGAGAGTGACATTCTCCAAAATGTTATTTTAGTGACATCATTTTGGATTTTAGCTTAAAAAAAGAAAAAAAGAAAGAAAACAAGAAAGAAAAGTTTCTAATGTTATGTCATTTGAATTTATCCATACATAAGCACAAATTCATAAGCAAAAACATACATTTTTAATACACTATTCTAGCTTCCAGCCGTCCATATGGAAAACTCAGGATTGGCTTTATTTTCCTTTTCTCCATCATGTGGAATTACCTTTAAAAATCACTTACAATAACAGGAGCCTGTTATGGAACATTAATGGTATGAATAACATGGTTAAGATACAGGCATATTGAATAACAATATCCGTGTTCCATGACATTTACGTGGTACTAAAATAAAAAATATAGCAATAAAAAAACTTTTACTGGGGAGCTTCAAACAGGTCCAAGAAGAGCAAATTTTAAAAAGCACAGAGCAGTTAAATCTGTACTTTGCAAAATATTAAAGATAAACTAAAAATGTTAAACTTGAAAAGAACATCTAAAAACCCAAATTAAATTGCATCTTTTATTCTTTATACGAGTGTATTTAGAAAAGAGACCTGAGGAAACAGATTGAAAAAACTGCTCATGAAACTAAAGGCCTGAAGAAAGCACATATTAATCAAATCAAAAACACTCTTTGATCTATTTTTTATAATATAATTTATTATGTTCATATTAAATAGGATCTGCTCATAAAAAAACTGTGAATAAAATTTCCATTGACCCTAAATGGTGGTGTTATGATTCAATATGCTTTTAATGGCATGCATTACTAAAAAAAATATGTTATTCTGTACTGTGCCACATTGTCCACCTGTGCCAGGCTGTTGGCTATTAAAAACTTTGACACATTTATATGAGTTTATTGTGATGCCAGACCATCTATGTAAGCTCTGGCAACAGTGATCACTCAGTACCAAGGGCAAAGTGTGTGTTCCATTAAATAAGAGCCTCTCCTGGACATTTTATTGTCCCTCTCTTGTCTTCATTCTCCACATGTCTAGACAGTCTATTTAGAAACATATCTACCTAGACGACTAACCAAATGCTAGTCAAATGCTAAATAAGTTACAACTCTTCGAGAGCTAGTAAGGGTGAAAAGGGAAGTATGAATGTAACAATGGCACTGTCTCAATTTTACTTCAGCCAAGGCTGGGCACAGAGCTACATTTCAGATGAACCTGAGCAGAATTCTGTATAACTCATTAAACATTTAACTGGAGCTGCAGGAATTGTAAAACGAATATGCAATTTTACACATTTATTCTGGTTACATAATATAATTCATCTTCTGTTCCATTAGTCCTTATGTTTTGCATATTCTCTCTGATCATATTAAAACAAGACCCTTGGTATGGTCAGTGGAATATATTAGGTGGTAACTAGATATTGGTGGTATATCCAAGATATTTAAAGTTTGACAAAGGAATGATTGTGCTTTCTTACCTCAGTTTACTAAAAGGAGCTGAATAGAGAAGCAACATACATACTAATACACTATTCTAGCTTCCAGCTGTCCATATGAAAAACTCAAGATTGGCTGTGTTTTCCTTTTCTCCATCATGTGGAATTACCTTCAAAAATCACTTAAACTTATTTAGCCTATTATGGTACAGTGATGGTATGAATGACATGGTTAAGATATAGGCCTATTGAATAACAATATTCATATTTTCCATGACATTTAGAGTGCTGTGAAAAGGTTTTTACCCCCTTCCTGTTTTTTTTTTTTTTTTTTGCATATTTGTCACACTTAAAAGATTCAGATCAACAAATTTTAATATTACACAAAGATAACCTGAGTAAATAAAAAATGCAGGTTTGAAAAGATTATTTAATTTATTAAGGGAAAAAAAATAAAATAAAAAGCTGTCTAAACCTGCCTGGTCCTACGTGAAAAAGTAATTGCCCCCTAAATCTAATAACTGGTTGTGCCACCCTTTGCAGCAACAATTGCAATCAAGCATTTGCGATAACTGGCAATGATTCTTTCACATCGATGTGAAGGAATTTTGGCCCACTCTTCTTTGCAGAATTGTTTTAATTCAGTCACATTAGAGGGTTTGAGAGCATAAATGGACTGTTTAAGGTCATGCCACAGCATCTCAATCGGCTTTAAGTCCGGACTTTGATTTGGCTACTCCTAAACCTTAATTGTGTTTTTCTTGATCCATTCAGAGGTGGACTTCCTGGTGTGTTTGGGATCATTGTCCTGCTGCATAACCCAAGTGCCCTTGAGCTTGAGGTCACAAACTGACAGCCGGACACTCTCCTTCAGGATTTTCTGATAGAGTATAGAATTCATGGTTCCATCAATTATGGCAAGTCGTCCAGGTCCTGAAGCTGCAAAGCAGCCTCAGACCATCACACTATCACCACCACGTTTTGATATTGGTATGATGTTCTTTTTATGAAATGCTGTGTTGGTTTTATGCCAGATGTAACGGGACACACACCTTCCAAAAAGTTTTGTCGCATCAGTCCACAAATGTGAGACGAGCCTTTCTGTTCTTTTTGGTCAGCAGTGGCTTTTGCCTTGGATCTCTCCCATGGATGCCGTTTTTGCCCAGTCTCTTTCTTATTGTTGAATAATGAACACTGACCTTAATTGAGGCAAGTGAGGCCTGCAGTTCTTTAGATGTTGTTCTGGGTTCTTTTATGACCTCCTGGATGAGTCGTCATTGCGCTCTTGGAGTAATGTTGGTAGGCCGGCCACTCCTGGGAAGGTTCACCACTGTTCCAAGTTTTCTCCATTTGTGGAAAATGGCTCTGACCGTGGTTTGCTGGAGCCCCAAAGCCTTAGAAATGGCTTTATAACCCTTTCCAGACTGATACATGTCAACTATTTTGTTTCTCATCTGTTCTTAAATGTCTTTAGATCGCGGCATGATGTGTTTCTCTTTAAACATGCTTCACTTTGTCAGACAGGTTCTATTTAAGTGATTTCTTGATTCAACAGGTCTGGCAGTAATCAAGCCTAGTTGTGGCTAGTGAAATTTAACTCCGCTTTCTAAAATAATGTGGTTAATCACAGTTCTTTCACGATTTAACAGAATGAAATCATCATTTAAAAACTGCATTTTGTATTTACTTGCATTTCAATGCATTGCATTGCATTCAGGGGCGTAATGCACTCATTATTTTTGAGGGGGCATGAGTTGGTGGGTGGGGGGGGGGGTCGTCATGTGACACAGCAGCCACAACAGCACTTATGTTTTATTTATTTTTTGCTTTTATTTATCATTCCCAAACGCATTAACTATATCATGAAATATCTTGATTCTCACCTTTATAGATCATTAGTTGATCTAGTGGGCGATCAAAGTAACCTAATAATGTAATCTATTAAATATGGGTGTCATTCCATAACATATTTTAATACGACTGACTTTATATTTAATGTGAATTTAACTTTGAAAGTTAATCACTTCCATTGTACAGAAAGAGAGCAAAGAACATTTTCACTGACAGTCTAGAGTTCAAGCACTCTCGAAAAATCCCATTAAAATCACTGAAGCTGTTTACACTGTGAAATTATTATCTTACAGATTCGTACACACATTTGCACTTTGTTGTTTCTGACGAGAGAATTCGCCAGAGGTATTCAGTCAGCAAGCTAGTGAAGAAAGCACCGGCATTTTAGCGATGACTCATCTGAAAGCCTCTGATTGGTCATTGCATTCATAAGCTCAACAGCATCGTGTGTGATTGGTTATAATGCACAGCGCTGTAAAAACGCATTTGTATCTGGCTCAGCGCCAGCCAGGGAATGCAGATTTGAATTTAGAAGCTGATGATATGACGCACTGAACGTTCTAATCACACCGGCGTTATTGTATTAAATATAGAAAATATGAATCAGCTATTTTTTTGTCTTTCAGAAGCTGCATTCAAAATCCACTTGGCTCAAAAATCTGCCCCCTCACTTTGAATGGGCATGACTCTTCTGATTGCATTGTAATACAATCTCTGATCGCATGCAGTTGCTGGACGCTCGCAAAAGCGTGCAAGGGCTTTCCTATACGAGCTATTTTTTCCGATTTTGCTTTCACGAACCTGCATCTGCTCTTACATTTACATTTACATTTATGCATTTAGCAGACGCTTTTATCCAAAGCGACTTACATTGCATTCAAGTTACAGTTTTTTTTTTACATTTTATCAGCTCTTGCTTTCCCTGGGAATCGAACCCATGATCTTGGCGTTGCTAGCGCCATGCTCTACTATTTGAGCTACAGGAAAGCCTGTTCTTGTGGTAGCCAAATTTAATAGGCTAGCTACACTGCTTTAAGTCAGAAACTGATTGATCTGCTCAAATCGAACAGAACTTTATGTGCTCTGCAGATAGTGCGCATGCTCCTCCAATTAATTATCCATTAACGGTTTAAATAAATAAGTTTGTTAAGAAAACTGAGGGGGCAATGCCCTCTTTTGCCCCCCCCCCTAGTGCCGGGCCTGCTCGGACCGAAGAACGATGAGCCGGTGATGTGCACATGCGTGAACAAATGCCTGAGGCTATGGATTATAATGTTGTAAATAATGTTTTTTTGACTATCAAGTGCTAGTAGCGACCAACTTTTTTATGAACTACCAAGGACCATGGTTTCAGCTAAAAATTTCTTTGTTCTACTGAAGAATAAAAAAGTCACCTACATCTTGGATAGCCTGAGGGTGAGTAAATTAACGACAAATTTATCCCTTTAATACCCTTTCCTTTGCTATACAAGGAATTATCAGTCAAAGTTTTACTGCGGTTTGTTCAAGGACCAAACTGAAATTTGCATTGTGAAAATTGCTACAAAAATAAAATCTGAAATGAATATTGAATAAAAGAACCACCAGCCCATCTACAACAATCACTGTGAGCAAAGATTTCAACAAGGATCAAAATAAAATAACAAAATTAAATTTCCTAGTTTCCATTGTAACCTGAGCTCATATAGGTTTAAGTTCCTTTTTATTCTTTCTCAGGGTCATAAGAGTAACTTTGAATAAAGGATTAATTTTCAACAAATCCAGTCTGAATCTTTCTCCATTGTGAGAAATAGCCACAGTTCTCGAGGATCAACTACATAAGTGTTGGCAGTGTTGGGCAAGCTACTTGGAAAATGTAGTGAGCTAAGCTAACAGTTACTCCTCATTAAATGAAGCTTCACTACACTAAAGCTACAGCCCTGGGAAATGTAGCAAGCTAAGCTACAGCAACATGACAACAGTAGTTTACTACGTCTAAGCTATTTAAAAAAAAAATATATATAAAAAAATCATTTTTATATTAAACAAACATCATACCAATCAATGCTCTCTCAGTGATCAATAAAACTGTCAGTCAAGCAGATAGACAGGCATAATAGTTCAGTTTAATTGATTATTCAACAACTGTTCCAAACCAATTTGGCAACAAAAATCAGTATCATGTACAGGGCCAGATTTACCTTATATTGTGACATAGGCAAAATAATTTTTTGCTGTCGGCCGGAAACCTCGTATTGGTAGTTGGTATTGTGGCTTTATTGTATACAGATACATTTATATAAATGGTAACATTTCACAATAAGGTTCATTAGTTAACATTAGTTAACTTGTGTAGTTAACATGAACTAAGAATGAACAATACTTCTGCAACATTTATTAATTTTAATTTCAACATTTACTACTGCATTATTACAGTTAATCTACATCATCTAGACACTTGTACACATGATAAAAGCAGTTTCTCACTCTTAATAATGAAGTTTGACTGACAGTTTGAGGAGCCAATGGCATTACAAGCTTTAGTGGCTGTGGCGTCACTTCTACTGATCCAGGATCAGTGATCCCTGTTATATTTCTGATTTGAGCTTGAGCTTCAGAATGCTTTGTTGACGCTACCGCGCTACTTGATAAAAAAAAAGAGCTTTGCTATTGAAAAGATATTTGATTCAGAAAGCAGCAACGCTACCACCACGCTACTGAGAAATGTAGTTAAAAGACGCTACTGCCCAACACTGAGTGTTTGTTAGCATCAGTTTTCCCATTCATCCCCATATGAATCTACTGACAGATTGCTTAACAACGGAGCAGATTTTGGAATGTAAAAGTGAAAATAAAAGGTGAGAAAGGTGCACTTCTATGAGAGTGCTATTTTTGCAAGGTTTCATTGTGGCAGTTGCCATGGTGAGGTGTTGCAAGAACTCTTAGAAACAGCACTATGTTCAACACGATCAATGCGACAGGTACAGTATGAAGATTTCTGTTGAAAGGGTCCATAATTCACTGAGTGGACCATGCACACGCTTTAAAGCAGCTTCACACAGAGGAAAATCACACACATATACTCATAAACGCTCAACACAGCAAATAAACATTTGTGCAAAATGTCTCTCATGTAGTACCATTTCATATACGATCAGGGAAAGTGTAGCCTAGCTAATGCAAGACTAAAGTAGCTCTCATGTCACATAAAACTATTCCTTAAACTATTTTTTTTATAGCTCCCACTAGACTTTGAGAAAAATGACTGAGATATTTACCAACACTCACAAATCTTTTCTGCAGCTTCTGCTTCGATTCAGCAGAACTTGCTTTAAATCATCCAAAATGACCTAACATTTCATTTGTTCTTTCATAATCACTCAGATTTCAAAAACATTTATCCCTTGAAATAGATCTCACAGTAATGCTTACTTATAACTACTTCTCTTTAGAAAGACGGTACTCTTGACACTTTAAAACTGAAGATACTGTAAAAAATACTAAGAAATAGATGAATCAGTGAGATATACACAAAGGTTTTGATAGACAGGTATGTGTGCTCGATTGTGGCGCGAGTGCAGAAAATGAATGTGGGACTTTGGGGTCTTGACTAGATGTGCTGAATTAATGTGCTGGAAAATTGAGGTCAAAGGGGAATCCAAGAGCAATTAAAAGCTGTTTAAAGAGAGAAGGTTTTGAAGAGACTCTTGGGCCCTTGGATCTACCACTATTACCATATCACTGACTAAATCATTTGCTTATATAAACACTTGATGATTAAAACGTGACTTTACATAATTCCATTATTTCTCAGAACCAGAGAATAAAAGATGAGAATAAATGCCTTCTGGATAAGGCAAAGTCCAGTGATGTGCTCTTACATAATCTCTCATACTGTACAAATATATGTATGTGTATGCTGGCGTAGTATAAGAAAATGTGTTTATACTCTAATGAGAATATTTGTCTGTCCAAAATTATAATATTCTAACAAAGCAATTTGCTTTAAACAATTACAGCAAAATCAGAGTACATGCAGTTTTAGCTTAAAAAAAATATATATAATCAACAATTATGGATTGGGGACCCCAAGGACACCACAGACTATAGGAGCAAAACGGTTAAATCTAGGATTTTTTTGTCCTCATGTTTGTGGTCTCTGTTACGTGTTAGTTCCTGTTTTTCCTTATTTGATTCTGTTCCTGTTCTTATTAGTTCATTTGTCTAATTATCATTCATTCTTATCACCTGTGTTAATTAATCTTCTTGTTTGTTCCTTTGTTCCCTGCCTTTAATAGTCCTCAGTTCTCCCCTTGTATTGTCTTGTCTTGGATCGATGTTTATTTATTGTAAATCGTGTGTTGATGCTCATTAAAGACTCCTTTCGTTTACTCTTGCGTTGGGCGCTTATTTCTACAACCACGACCCTGTAACAGAATCCAAGACCAAAAACAGAAGACAAAATCCAGGACCCAAACAGAGAATGGAGTTCGCTAAAAGTTTCGTTAGTGGGATTGCTGTGTGGATAGGGCTCGACGACACAATGCTGAACTCTTTGTTCTGGATCGGGGCAAATTACATTCGCCCCATGGACTTCCCAGACACCACCGGACTCAGCTGGAGGGAAGGGATCGTCCGGTGTCTGCCCGCTTTCTGTAGGGAAGCCCATGCTGCCGCCGCCGTCCGCGGTGAAGTCAATGCCATTACTGTCCGCGGCTCACACTAGCCCGCTGTACGCGGGGAAGTCATGCCCACCGGTGTCCGCGGCTCCGAAGTCAAGCCCGCCGCCATTTGTGCCTCACTCAAGCCTGCCGGCCTCTCCGCTGTCAAGCCCACTGGCTCCAGCCCCAGTGCTCATGGACCTGGCTCTACCCTCCTTACCCCAGAATCTCCCTCGTCTCCGCTGGTCCCATCCAGCCCTCCTTCGTCTCCTGAGTCTTCTAAGCCTCCGCTGGACCTGTCCAGCCTTTCTCCATCTCCAGAGTCTCCGCTGGTCCCGTCCAGCCCTCCATCGTCTCCATCGTCTCCATCGCGTCCTTCGCCTCCACTGGTCCCGTCCAGCTCCCCATCGTCTCCTTAGCCTCCTTCGTCTCCTTCATCTCCTGTGGCCATCAGCTCCGCTCCTCCAGAGCGCCCTCCAGTGCCCGCTCTTGCAGAGCGCCCCCCTGAATTCCTAAGTCACCCTAAGAAATTTTTTGGGGGGGATATAGCCATGGCCATAGTAGCCGGGCCGAAGGCCAAGGCCACGGAGCCTGATCCGCCATGGCTCCCTGAGCCTCCTGATCCACCATGGCTCCCCGAACTCCCTGATCCACCCGTGCTCCCAGGGTGCCCGCCTCCCCTCCCCGATGGTACTGTTATGGTACTTCCGGGAGGAGGGCGATATCTGTTACGTGTTGGTTTCTGTTTAGTTCCTGTCTGGCCTTATTTGGTATTTCCTGTTCTCGTTCTGTTAATCATCGCTCATTTAGATCACCTGTTTTGTATTAATCATCTCGTTTGCTCCTTTGTTTCTCGGTCTTTATAAGCTTTCAATTTCTTTCTCTTCTTTGTCCTGGATTAATGTTGATTAATGGAAAGCTTGTGTTCATGTTCATTAAATACTCCTTTTCGTCTACTCCTTCTTCGAGCGATCATTTCTATAACCACGTCCCGTGACAGTCTCTCACATTTTGAAGATCTTATAAGATTTTAAAAATCTTTTAGTGTGTACCCAGCCTAAGATGTTTGCTGTTCATTCTCCACTATCTGTGAGGTTGTTGACTTTATACGTAAAAAATATGCCTCTTAGTGCGGTATCACAAAATTTTCACAACACAACATAAACAAGCGACCATACAATGGAAACAAGCCGCAACACAATGAAATCTCCACAACACAACGAAAATAAGCCACAACACAACGAAAACAAGCCACAACACAATGAAATCTTCACAACACAATGAAAACAAGCCACAACACAATAAAATCTCCACAGTGGAAACAAGCCGCAACACAGCAAAATTGTCACAACACAACATAAACAAGCAAATTAGCACAACACAATAGAAACAAGCCGCAACACAACAGAAGCAATTCGCAACACAACAGAAACAAGCTACAACACAGTGAAATTAGCACAACACAATGAAATTAGTCCTATGTGCTGTGTTGCGGAGATTTCATTGTGTTGTGGGGATTTTGCTGTTTTGAATGAATGAATGAATGAATGATGCATTTATATAGCACTTTATTGTGTATTGCTGTACACCCAAAGCGCTTTAAAATCATGTGGGGGTCTCTCCTCAACCACCACCAGTGTTGTGTTGTGCACTATTGGGCCACCGTAGATATCTGATGATTTCCCTTTAATGCTCTCTGCTTGCGTGGCTAAATGAGTGCATAAGTGGCACGAATGAACTCTGATGTGTCCTCTACTGACAGCTCTGTTACTTGTTAAGTCATTGATGCTTGGATGTGTAAACGTCCATTGTCGATGTCCATCACTGCGAGTGCTGAAGCTGACCTGTCACTGGCCATTCACAAGATGACACGTTAATGAGCAAAAACAAGACACTTCCCTTGCCACTGTAGAACCTCTTCAGCAAACAAGGAGGATTTGAAACTAGTAGGTTGTTTTCTGAGCACTTGCTTATGTCTAGATTGCACAAGATGCTGCCTTGTAGAGACTAAAAATGTATCATGTTACTCAATAAATGTTTCCCAGATTACTTTAAATTTAGACTTTATATTAGAGTTAAACAAATTTGCATACAGTACAGCGTGAGTGTGACTGTCCTAGTGAGCTCTATTGTGTCACAAAACATCTGCTAAATAAATAAATGTAAATGTTTTAAATCTTCCAGCTAAGAACCACTTTTCATTTCCACCAGCGAAAGTATTCTGTCAGCTCTTGTATGGCTTGTCTTTTTTCTTAATGCATAGTTCATGCTGGCACTTCATATCCTAGGGATTTTATTACCTACCAAAAACATTAGTGGAACACCCTTTTTTATGATAAATTATATTTAAATACATTTAAGAGCAAAACACAATCATTGCAAGGGTGATGAAGAGAGGAGAGTTTTTGAAAGGTTACATGACCTTTTCATTAATCTCAATGAGAATATACTGTTCACAAAAACTCAAATTACCGTCTATAATTACATAATAATATGATAATATTGCTCTCTAAAAAAGTAGCCCTCGATGTTTACTTAAAAAAAGAGTATCTAAATGTAAATTATTAAATTGTATATATATATATATATATATATATATATATATACACACAGAGTTCTGGCATGAAACTCTAGATGGTGCAGTCCGATAGGTCTAACTCAATCTGACATAATGACATCATTATCACATGGCACAACTGATTGGTTCTCTCCTGTATCGGTAGCTAATGAGCTCTCTGCTCAACATTCAAATATATGACTAGTGCTTGCTCTAGCAGTTCACAACGTGCTTCAGAAAGGCAAAATCAATGTCTAAGATAAGTGAATGCTCTCTAATTTATATCGCTGTGTGTATTGCGTGGTCTGCCTAATTTAATTAAAAAATTAGCAACCATAATCAAGTTTAAACTAAGTGTCATATTAGCAGTTTGCATTGTATGCAGGAGCAAAATATTAAGCATATTAGCAGCATATAAATGCAATTAGCAGCTAAATACTAAATGTATCGGTGTTTATACAGATAGAGCACAACGCAGTTTAGAGCATATGTAATCGCTGAAGACACAACAATAGTAACGGACATGAAACAGATGAAATGAAATAAGCATTCTTGTGTATGCATTTTAAAGGGGGTTCGCCATATACATCAGTGTTATCTCAGTATTCACGTTCGTTATTTCTAAGGTCGATGTTTTCATTGTGATGAGTGTGTAGTTGATTTCATCTATGCGCAGTGTTAGAAGCACGTGCTTATCACGGTTATATCAATGACAGCGTTGCGGGAGAAGGGAAATAAGTGTTATTGCTGAAGATCGCTATCTACGGCTGTTGTAGTCCTAAGTGAAATTAATTATGGGTAGTGTAGTTCGGAGAAATGTTGTTCGTGTGACGTGTGCTCTCGCTGTGCTGTGTAGTTCAGAAAACGGAGAAAGAACATTTATATTCTGCTTTTATTTCAGTTCATTCAGGTCAGTCCACCCAGGAGTATGGGCACTGTAACTCTGACAACTTTATTTGCATGAGAGAGTAAAATGGCATGCATCGTCTAACTTTGTCCGTTTCATCATTGCACGTACATGAATTAACGAGCTGTTTTGCTGCCGCTGGGACTGATGAATTGGAGAAAGTAACAGAAGTTTTCAAATGATTAAATTATGATATTTGCTCAGGTGGGTGCTGGGGTCTTATCTATCGGATTGCAACGTATATCCATTTTGATAATTAACATTACACATAGTCTAATTAGAGTTAAGCCGGTCGGCGTGGTAGCCAAGGCTCACATAGTCGTAGGCCACTATTGTTAAGCCGGTCGGCGTGGTAGCCTAGGCACACATAGCCATTATAGCCACTAGCATTAAGCCGGTCGGTGTGGTAGCCCGGGCACACATAGCCATAGGCCACTAGCGTTAAGCCGGTTGGCATGGTAGCCCAGGCACACATAGCCATAGGCCACTAGCGTTAAGCCGGTCGGCGTGGTAGCCCAGGCACACATAGATAGTAATACATGCGGTTCACATGGCTCTTCGGAGCAGCAGCAGTACATATGTCTTAGCTTGTCCCTTCTATGTGTCCTGCTTTGTGGGGCGTTATTTCATGTATGTTATATTTGCAGCAGCGGTATTTCTTACATGCTCACAGCAGCATGTTGTGGATGTATTGGCAGTAGCTAGTCTCAGTACTTGCTCGGCCGCAGCAGCAGCAGCAGCAGCAGCAGCAGTGTAACAGATCTATTCCACCAAGAACAAATACATTAACATTGTCATGTACATTACCATGCCAATCCCTCCGAGAGTTTTCATGACATAAATATATATATATGTATATATACACTGAACAAAATTATAAACACAACACTTTTGTTTTTGCCCCCATTTTTCATGAACTGAACTCAAAGATCTAAGACTTTTTCTATGTACACAAAAGGCCTATTTCTCTCAAATATTGTTCACAAATCTGTCTAAATCTGTGTTAGTGAGCACTTCTCCTTTGCCGAGATACTCCATCCACCTCACAGGTGTGGCATATCAAGATGCTGATTAGACAGCATGATTATTGCATAGGTGTGCCTTAGGCTGGCCAAAATAAAAGGCCGCTCTAAAATGTGCAGTCTTACTGTAAGACCAGTTAGTATCTGGTGTGACCACCATTTGCCTCACGCAGTGCAACACATCTCCTTCGCATAGAGTTGATCAGGTTGTTGATTGTGGCCTGTGGAATGTTGGTCCACTCCTCTTCAATGGCTGTACGAAGTTGCTGGATATTGGCAAGAACTGGAACACGCTGTCGTATACGCCGATCCAGAGCATCCCAAACATGCTAAATGGGTGTCATATGACCCTTCAGAAATCATTATAATATGCTGATTTGATGCTCAAGAAACATTTCTTTTTATTATAAATTTTGAAAACAGTTTTGCTGCTTATTATTTTTTATTTAACTGTAATACAGCTTTTTTCAGGATTCTTTGATGAATAATAAATTAAAATAATGACATTTGTTTGAAATAGAAATCCTTTATAAATGACTTTATTGTCCTTTGGATCAATGTAATGCATCCTTTCTGAATAAAAGTTTTCTTTCTTTCTTTCTTTCTTTCTTTTTTAAATCTTACTTAACCCAAACCTTCGAACGGTAGGGTATTATGGTTTCCACAAACATTTATAATAAGAAAAAATGCAGTGTTGGGCAGTACATTTCTCAGTAGCGTGGTGGTAGGCAGCGTCGCTGCTTTCTGAATCAAATAGCTTTTCAATAGCGAAGCTCTTTTTTTGATCAAGTAGCGTGGTAGCGTCAACAAAAGCTAACGTTACATTATCCAAAGCATTCTGAAGCCCAATTTATACTTCTGCGTTGAACCTACGCCGTAGCCTCAACGCCATAAGCTGTGTGTCGGTTTTAATTTATACTTCTGGGTCGTCGTCCGCATCAACGTGCAGTACACATGCAGACCGCTAGTCTGCAGTATCCACGGGCATGTTGTTGGTGTAACCCGCAGTACCACGGCAAAAGCCAAAGACGAAGCGGCTCGTAGGAGAAGCTGTGGTGGCGGCAAATAAATATCAAATCATTAAATCATTATTTAAAACTACAAAAAGGAGACAACAACGGAACAGTAGAAGATTACATTTTTTCAATCTCCACAAGCACGTGTACCACAGCAGATCAACATTGTTTGTCGCGGACAACTACTGATATATAATGCTATGTAGTATAATAAATGATAAGACACTTGTTCTTTGCTTTGTTTTATTTTAAATAAGAAGGTATAACAAACTATATTACAGCGCTCATAAACGCACCCAAAATTCAAGTACATACGGAGGGAGGGGTTCTAGCAGACCAATCACAGCGTTTGCGTTCCGCGTAGAATTAATGCGCTGTTAGATTTTTGGAGAGGTGCATGTCAGGAACGGCGTAGGCTATGGCGTAGGCCTGTGCGTCTCTGCGTAGGCTACGGTGTAGGTTCGACGCAGAAGTATAAAAGCTTGAAGCTCAAGCTCAAATCAGAAATGTAACAGGTACGGATCACAGGATCCCGGATCAGTAAAAGTGACGCCACAGCTACTAAAGCTCGTAACTCCATTTTATAATATGATACTTTGGCCTAATAACAGAAAAAACTGAGCGCCCACATAGCGACAGAAAACTGTATGACCTGCAAGTTCATGAACATGTAAATGCGATGCCCGTACTGCCTCTGATGTGGTGGTAGCCTAATGACGACAAAAAAAAAAACATTCACTGGTCAAAAGCTTGAACTTGATTTTGATGAAATGTTAATAATATGGCACATGTAATGATGCAAATAAATGTAGCCAGTCCTATACATCTATCATCGAAAATACAAAATTAGAAAGGCAAACACAGGCAGAGGCTTTTGCATGCAGCACTGTATGAAGAATTTCAGAGAACTGATTTATCATTGGTTGATCTTCATTCTCTTTATTAGTGAAAGCAGCGATTCACCTGCACAATACATGGCAAATTTATAAAAAGACTAATATAAATGTGTAGAAAATATGCTTGACAGTTTATGACAACTAGATCAACCATTTTGCATTTAATGACTTATACGATGAACTAATGACTAGATGTTTTGAGGGGTAAGACTATAGCACAGAGAACTGTATAATACATTTTGAGCAACATGATATTAGCAACTGATAAGAGGAAAACGCAGACAAATGTACATAATCAATTGCATGAATGCACCAAAGCAATTGCAACTTATTCAAAACAATGAGAAACTGCTTTTATCCTGTGCACAAGTGACTAGATGATGTGGACGTTGAACAAGTAGGTTTGAGAATTTCATTTCTGATCTGAGAAATGCACCAAAGTGACTGAGATAAACTGTAATAATGCATTAGTAAATGTTGAAATTAACATTAATAAATGCTGCAGAAGTATTGTTCATTCTTAGTTCATGTTAACTACACTAGTTAACTAATGTTAACTAATTAACCTTATTGTGAAGTGTTACCATTTATATAAATGTATCTGTATACAATAAAGCCACAATACCAACTACCAATACGAGGTTTCCGGCCAACAGCAAAAATATCTGGCCCTGTACATGATACTGATTTTTGTTGCCAAATTGGTTTGGAACAGTTGTTGAATAAACAATTAAACTGAACTATTATGCCTGTCTATCTGCTTGACTGACAGTTTTATTGATCACTGAGAGAGCATTGATTGGTATGATGTTTGTTTAATATAAAAATGATTTATTTTATTTATTTTTTTAATAGCTTAGATGTAGTAAACTACTTTTGTCATGTTGCTGTTGCTTAGCTTGCTACATTTCCCAGGGCTGTAGCTTTAGTGTAGTGAAGCTTCATTTAATGAGGAGTAACTGTTAGCTTAGCTCACTACATTTTCCAAGTAGCTTGCCCAACACTGAATAAATGTTTCTTGAGCATCAAATCAGTATATAATAATGATTTCTGAAGGATCACTGAATACTCTAAAGACAGGCTTTGCCATAGTAGGATAAATTTGTATTTTTGATCAAATAAATGCAGCTTTGAAACTTTAAAATGCAGTCGGAGAATGTCTGAAACCCTAAACACACTGCATGATTTTCGGCTGTCCCAGACGAAAGATTGGCATCGTGAAACAATCGTAGTGATTTCTATTATAGTGGCTTGTATCGTATCGTCGTATCGTACGAGTGAAAGGTGTCATCATCGTACAGTCTACTCAAACGTCATAGCCAAGTTCATTAGATCCATGTTGCACAGTGTGACATGCAGTGATCTTATAGGATTGCTAAAATCGTGCAGTGTGTTTTGGGCTTAAGTGTTTGGTCTCATTTTTTGCTTTCCTGGCAACAGCTCTCAAGCTGTATGAACTCCACAAGCTTGTGTAAATTCAGATGATCATGTTCCAATTTCATACTCAAAATATTAAGATTTTCCCAGTTTTCTCTCTGGTAATAGTGTCCTCAAAGCACATTATCAATCTCAGTGCTGTTCTCAGTCTCTGTGAGGTGCTATATGTATATTAAACCTATTGGAAAGTGCTGACTTTAGTTTTCATGGTAATGACAGTGCTATCTGTGCTGTTACTGTAGGCACTATAAAGTTTGAGAACTAGTTAGAGGCAGAGACAGGCAGTTTGCTGAGTTTGCAAATGATAGGAGTAGGGGCACAATTTGTAATTTAGTAATTTAAGCAAATAACGTTTCTGGGAGGGATGTACACATACTTTCTGAAAGAAAGCAACAGAGAACAATCTGTCTAAATCAAGCTTTATGTGACATTGGCCATTTTTTGGACATTGCCCAACCATGAAGTTCACATTCCACTGATTCACTGTTACAAATAATAATAATAATAATAATATGATTATAATAATAATATGACTAATATGATATAAACTTTGGGACTTTACAGGTTACTTTAGGCAAACATTTACAAAATGTTTATCAATCTCATTCATAAGCCCAAATATGTTAATATGCTACTAATGCAAACTGGACAAAAGAAAGTTGAGATTTATGAACCACGCGGAACACTAATCACCGTAGTGATGACCTACAGCAACTTACATAACTTTTTATGAGCTATAACCCCTCCCAACTAAAACAGAACTATAAAACATCCATCAGTGCTAAATGACAATTATTTACACGTCCTCATAAGTCTATTCAAGTGCAAAGTACACTTTAGCATACTTGAGTACTTATTACAGAAATAACTTAAAGTTTTTTGACACTTAATTTCATGTTAATTACAATTACATTAATAATTATAGTTATAGCTTAAATTATAGTTTATTTTTTTAATTATAGTTTACATTTATATTAAATGAAATTCACTGCCTTTTTGACCAACTTGTGTGATTTCTATTACAACTAATGTCATGTATTTCAATATATTTATAGTCACATATTTGTAAAGATGATGTTGCAATTTAGTACATTTAAAATGTATTAACTTTAAATGTAATATCAAATAACACTGATCTGTTAAAATTATAATCCAGTACATTTCAATTTGCTTTAGTACAGTATGTTATACAACATATCAAAATAAGTGTACTCCTTGGCAAAAGAGTTTTAAACCAATATTATATTTTAAACCATTATTAAGTAACAATTTTGTCTGACAATATTACAAAGTTCACTTATTTATATTATATTATTATATATTATACATAATATAATATTATTATTATTTTTTATCTCTTAAGTACAGTTTTTTAAATACACTTTTATGATCTGAAGCACACCACAGCCACAATGCTCACCACTGGTAAACTCAAAAGGCAGATACAAGCAAAGAAGCCTACAATACCTGGAGAAAGCTATTTGCTAGCATTTCCACACTCTCAAGTCCATCTCACACTTTTAATTTGGAAGAATTTCTTACAACAAATACACACGCAATAATACACAGTTAATTTTGAAAGGCCATCTATGAAGAAAAACCTTGCCCCCAATGCCCCAAAATTATGTACGGCAGCAGAGGTTAAATAGGCCATCCAAACTCTGACCTCTCACAACCATTTCACCTACATAACCACAAGGGGGCACTCTTATCATAAACTACTTGTTTTGTGTGCGGGATCATGCAGATTGATGTTTGCAGCCTCTGGATGCACCTCACATGCTCACACACTGGTAATTGCTTCCATTCCCCCTCTCTCTCTCGTTCTGTCGTTCTCTCTTGCGTGCGCATGCACAAGTAGCTCTCTTCATGTTGCCGTACTATGCTCCTGTCAACAGGACAGTGAACTAGGCCCACTGGAAACATACTAATGTGGGTCGTACCAAGCAGAATGCGGTTTGTAAGTGATTCATTCTGAACCAAACCTTTTTTGTCCATATGCCACATAACCTTAGGTTCTGGAATAAGAGCCAGTTGAAGCATTTGATAAATCTTTAAATCATCAGCCACTCTGCTTGATTTAAAGATGACAAGTTTACAACCTGGTCCCTCATGGGCACTCTTTCTTCATGATGTCCCTATTAAACTTGCGCACACACATATACACACAAGACTTTTTCAAGTGGTGAGTTTGTGCTATAATTATTTTAAGTATTTAATGTGTTGCTATTTGTTTAGAATATTGCACTGCATCTAGTTTCACATGCAATGAGAATGTATACATACAGTAGGCATCTTAAGTCAAGTCAAGTCACCTTTATTTATATAGCGCAGTTAACAATACAATACAATACACTTCTCCTCTGGCCAGATGAACCAGCAGTTCAATTCCAACTTCAGCCAAGTCAGATGGCATAGCAGAAAAAATGCCTATTTAATTCTTCAGAGAGAGGGTGGAAAATAAAATGAAATCAAAGTCAAATTTATCTGTCAAATGTATTGTATGACCCCATTAATAGCATTATTTCATGTGTTGTTGATCACTGCAAAGTACATCTTACCCTTTTAATAGCATCAATAAATACAGATGGGCTAATTAGAGATGTCTTACATTGGATTTGAGCCAAATAACATACTTTTAAAAAATGTGGAAAAAACAAATGGGTCATGTCTAAGACTGTGGAAATACAGATTCCTCTCAGTATTTTGCATGCAGGAAAGCAGTGAAAGCTAGAACTTTCCATTTAGCCGATGCAATTCATATACATTGAATGAATAGTCCCTTTGGAGAAACCTGCGGTTAAGTGCCACTGTGATCACACATGGGTTGCCCCTTGTGGGATTTGAACCAGCAACCTTTTGGTTGTCAGCCCAGAATGATCGCCATTAGATTACACCACACCATAGCAGCCATCCAAATAGATATCCATATCACTGACTGCCATACATATCAATGTTTGTAAAATCTCATCCAGGTATTGTGAAGCAGCCAAAAATGGTGCTCTATCCGAGTCAGAACGTTACAGTGACGAGCATGGATGATGGCTGTAATTTGGCCACCAGTGGGACAGCGTCGCATGGCTTCTGTGCTCTAGTTAGCCCTCCAATCACTCGCTGCACGACTCCACTGGCAGTGCCAGTCCCTTTTCTTCCTCAGGCCAGGAGGAGAGGGATGTGGGAGGGTGGGCAGAACTCTGCAAGATTGAAGGCCATTAGTACAGACACCCACAGCTATCTGAAACGGGCCAAAAAAGCAGGCTCAGTTCCTGGGTGAATGACTTCCATGGCACCCCAGAGCCTCCAAAGATGTGCAAATGAGCCCTTTGAGTGCAGGAGGATGGGAACCATGAGAGCTGCTGAAGCGGTGCGGCTAAAGTTAAAGGATTCAAAGAACAGAGTAATAGCGAAGGAAATGTTATTGCCTCACTTTGAAGGTTGTCGCTGTGTTTGTTATTTGATAATCAGGTAGCTAACAGTGTTTTTTTGTCCTGTTTTTGTGTTTAACCCAACTGTTCTGTGGTGTGTTAGTTATTTAGCTCATATCTAGAGTGTTTTTTTTTTTGTCTCGTTTTAGTGTTTTGGTTTCAATTTAACATTTAACAATTTAACAGTATTTAGTGATGTTTTAGCTCCAACTAACAGTGTTTTTTTATTTTATTTTGTTTTGTTTTAGTGTTTTGATTTGAGCCTTGCCATGTTTTAAGTGATGTTTTAATGTTTTGGCTTTAGCTTAACAGTGTTTTTGTAATGTATTAGTGATTTGACTCTCATTCGATACTCATTTGACCTATGAGTGTTTTTTTTTTTTTTTGATGCTATAGTGTTCTGACTCCAACCTAAATGCGTTTTATTTATTTATTTATTTATTTTTTGCATTTTAGTGATTTGGCCCTTATTAGTGTGTTTAGCAGTGCTGGGCAGTAACAAGTTACTCGTAACGGTAACCCTTTATTTGAAGGTGTCTTTGTTACAGTGTAATTATACATTTAAATACTGATATGGTCAGGGTTAGGATTAGGGTTACTTGCATGTAATTATACATAATTTATTGTTATTATAATAGTAAGTACATGCAGCAAGCCAGCTTTGTCGGAAGATGGAGAAGACCACATCATAAAGCAGCAGGAAATACAGCCATTATTTGAATTTTGTAGGGAAAAAGGATGACATAAACATCAATGTCACAAGTAAATTGTGTAGTGGTACTAACACATTGTCTACTGCGAATCCCAGCTGGTTTGGTTGGTTCTACTTTCTTAAGCCTTGTTGTATATTTTACTATATTGCTGCTTTATTAAATAACAGAAGTTGTTTAAAATATTGGGTCACACTTTATATTAGGTGGCCTTAACTACTATGTACCTTCATCAAAAAATAAGTACAATGTACTTATTGTGTTCATACTGTATTTCAAAACACTTTTGCTGCTATTGAGGTGGGATATGGGTAAGGTTAGGGACAGGTTTGGTGGTATGGGTAGGTTTAAGAGTGGGTTAAGGTGTAAGGGATGGGTCAACAGTGTAATTATAAATGTAATTGCAAAAATTAATTACAGATGTAATTACATAGGTATTTTTAAAAATATAAGTACAATGTAAAAACATGTATGTACACAAGTGCATTGTACAAAATTATTAATTTAAATGTAAGTACATAGTAGTTAAGGCCACCTAATATAAAGTGGGACCAAATATTGTGACTTGTCATCGGTTTGAGCCAGCTGTACTCTTCATTTATTTCTACTTTCAGGGATTCAGAGGCTGCAAAAAATATCCAATTACCACATTTTTGGAGTGTAATGGAAAAGTAAATGTAACTAGTAGTGTAACTAGTTAATTACTGTTGGCTGGGAGTAATAAGTAATGTAATAATATTACTTTTGAAAGGAGTAACTAGTAATGAGTAATATATTGCATTTTTTTGAGTATCTAGCCCAACACTGGTGTTTAGTGATGCTTTACTGTTTTGTCTCCAACTAACCAAATAACAATGTGTTTTTTTGTTTGTTTGTTTTTTTTGTTGCTTTTTTGTTTTGGTTCCATCCTAACTGTTTTTTTGTTTTATTTTTTTCGCGTTTGATTTTGCTCCAACCAAACCGTATTTGTAGTGATGTTTTAGTGATTTGGTTCAACCTAGCAGTGTTTTAAGTGATGTTTAACATTTTGGCTTCAACCTTTATATGACTTGAATACAAAAATTAGTGTAGATTAACACTTGGTTTTAACTGATAACCTGCAGTATTAATTCAATATAACAAATGCTAACATGATTTGCTTTGCTCACATTACCAGGGAATTTCACTCATCTCATTCCAGAGATTTCACACCGATAACCTTCAGGCATTAGCCACTTAGTTAATGAACCATTTTAATTATCTCAGGTCATATCATCTGATTCCTCTCACTTGTAGAATTTATATGCACCTCTATTGTCCCTGCTAGTAATTAACATTACATTTAAGACATTAGTTTAAGAATAATGTGGATTAATTAAACAGGCTGATTTGATAAATGCACTTATTACACTTAGCAGTTTTGCTCAGTTTTCAATGTCCTCTGCATGAATAGTCTACAGTACATCTATTTGTGCACTGGCATAACTTTAAATGAATGTCAGTAATTAGCGTGCTTTAACATTAGTCTGAATATCCCTTTATATTCCAAACACAAAAACTGGCAGCACTCAATAATTCTTTTAGAAAATGCTCCACTTAATACATGCTTTCATTGGACATTTAGCTTAGTGCAGGATCATTTCTGAAATGACATTCCTGACAGAAGTATATCAATAGGTCACACAAATGGCAAACAGATATATAGAGGGCAAGGCAGAAGAGTACTCAAGTGAACGTGCATGGTCTCCGATTGACGAACAATATCCAGAGGGCTAGACGAGAGGGGTAATCCAGGTACATGAGCAATAATCCGGGCAGGGGCGAACAGAGTCCGAGACAGCAGGCAAAGGGTTAATCCAAGATACAACGGCAGAAATCAGAACATGAAGAAACAGGCAAGGCAAGACTAAGACAACTAAGTAGACAAGACTAAGACAACTAAGTGGGCTCCGTAGAGCAGCTATCACTGGGGGAGCGATAAACGCTAGCCAATACGGGAACTAAACAAACACAGAATGGCTCGGTAAAGCAGCTATCGCTAGGAGAGGGATATATGCAGAACTAAACACAGAGCTAAACATAAACACAGAATGGCTTGGTAAGGCAGATAACACTTGGAGAGTGCTACACGCAGAACAATACTCAGCAAACTGTGAACGGAGGTCCATGGTTTATATAGGGTGTGTGATTGTGTGATAGCTGTGTGATCAGAGCATTCAGCTGTGTAAGTGCAATCAGTGTAATCAGCTATGTATGTGTCATCAGTGCAATGGATGATGGGAAATGCAGTCCAGTGTGATGTATGGCATGAGAGTCAATGTGGTGAGCGAGTGACCTCTGGTGGTGAGTGAACGGAAGTTCATAGACCGGATTCGAGACAGTTATAGTGCGAATTGGACCTTAAAATAAAGTGTGACCCAAGCTTCCAATTATTGCTGAACATACATGTACATGTAGGATATGATGTTTATCTGTCTGATTGTGTTCCTCTGTGCAATGAATCTAAATAGACTGTGTAAATGACTTAAACTGCCATTCTGGTGAGGGTTCTTCACATTTGTTAAACATGTCATTTTGTAATAAGGCACAAAAGGCCTAAAATACCATTTAATGGTTTGGCCGTTTAATGGTTTGGCTCAGATCTACATGTGTTTTAGCTTCAACCTAACAATATTTTTTTGAGTTTTGGATAGTGTTCAACAATGCTTTTGGAATAGTCTGAGTGCTTTTCACAAACATACCAGTGTTTTTTTTTTTTTTTTGGTGTTTTAGTGTTATGGCTTCAACCTAACAGTATTGTTGGTGGCATTTTACTGTTTTGGCACCAAAATAATAGTGTTTTTTTTTTTTTTTGTGGCAGCTACACTTTATTTTAAGGACCAATTCTCAATATTAACTTATTAGCATGCATATTACTAGCATATTGGCTAGTACTTATAAAGCACACATTTGTGCCTTAATCCTACCCTATATCTAAACTTAACAACTATCTTATTAACTATTAATAAGCAGCAAATTAGGAGTTTGTTCAAATCAGGAAAAACTCCTAGTTAATAGTGAAAATGTATTCCCTATTCTAATACGTTACTGTGACTGATTGGTATTTTGGCTCAAGCCTATCAGTGTTTTTTTTTAGTGTTTTGGTTTTAACCTAACAGTCTTGTTTGTGGTGTTTTAGTGTTTCGTCTCCAAAATAAAAGTGTTTTTCTTCAGTTTAACTGCTTTTTTTTGGTGGTGTCTTTTCAGTTGGAGTTTCTAGACCCAAAGGGCTTTCATGGATAGTGAAAAAAACTGTTGATTGAATGACTGTCAATAAAACAGAAATCAAGCCAATTTAGATCTCAAATTAGATCTTTTGTCATTATTTGCAATAAAATCCTTGATAAGGTTTTTATGATAAAAAGTGGTGGTTTTAGAGTCACTATTTAGAGCTTTAGGAGAAAATAATATCAAAAGGGCCTTTATACTTTTACTCTTCTTTTAGCAGTTTTTAAAAAAACTAGATTCACACTTGTATGCGTGACAAAACCTTCTTAACCTAAATAAATAACTACAGAACTGTTTCAGGTTGTGCCTACAAGAGATTACTATGGTATGAACAGAGAATAAATCAGTAATCCCTTCTGAATCTGTGTACCTCTGTTGATCTTAATACCGCTTTAACATCATTCAGTCTAGTAGAAATTGGGCTGTATGTGAGCAGCAAATCTTCTAGCTGGTCTGTTCACAGCTGCCACATGACCCGTCAAGCACATCCAGAATGCTGCTGTGTTGTATTCAGCCTCCGTAAATTCTCATCACGCTTTTGCTCACATCTCTGCACTGCCCTTCCGAAGCTGCCACAATCAAATATGTTGGTGGTGACATTCAGTTTCTAGCGATGTCTGGTCAAGCTCCTCTATCTCTCCTCTGTTTTATTCTTTACACTTCTGTAGCTTCGTCCTTCAGTGGATCAACACACAGTCATTTTTTACACATCTTTTCAGGATGACATTGAGCAATCATCAAAACGAATGTGATTGTTCCATTTTTACATTTGTTTTAATTTGTTTATCTTATGTTGAGGATCTTTGTTTCCTTGTCTGAAATTTGAGATTCTTCAACATCAAGAGCCACATTGTGAGGAGGTTAAGACATTTTACTCTTGCTGTCTTTGAGAGAGACATGATAAGGCAAAAGTCAGAGGATATAACTGGCAGTCAGTATATAATCAGTCACCACGGACTCTCTGTTCCTCTTTTGAAGGTTCAGTAAAAGGTCGAACGGTCAAGTTTAGAGCTCAGTAAGAAGCTGAGATAGATGATCTGTCAGATCCCAGTTTCAGAGATGTAAATCCTCAATATGTGAGTACTCCAGTACACTTTAATTAAAACTCCACACTTCTGTGCACTTTAGAAAAACATTTTCCCATTTTTAATCAAAAAAGGATCGGTTGGCCATTAATGTCTGTTTCATTCATACTGGACCCCAGAGGGCACCCTCACACAGAAACTCCACATATGCACCACAGAAGTTGTAGATATGATGCTCCAGGAAATCCCTAATGTGGGCAAAGACATCCAGGTATCGCTGTGCCTGAATAAAAATAATATAGAAACGCTTAAACTGATCAAACAAGACAATAAACATTTGTCTGCAGCAATGTATAGTTTATATGGGTTCTTCAAGCCATCTTTGGTAATTTTCATAATAACTATGTATATAATTATTAGTCTCTTTTCAACGATAGGCTGTAAGCATTTGTTAATCTTCCAGCTTGCTATTTGGGGAATGAACCCAGCCCTCTGATTGGTTGAACTCTTCTTCTTTCTTGGTTGCATAATTTGAGTAGCATGTGTGGACGGAGGCGTCACCAGGTTTTTGCATAGTTTGGAGTGATAAATCGTACCAGCGTACTTTGAGGTCAAAATGTGTATCCGCTATACAAAATGCGTACAGGTTGGCAGGTCTGGAAAGGTTAAGATGAGTTGTCAGTGAATGAGTTGGCCAGTTGATATGAGCTACTGTAAAAACTGTGGATGCTTTTTTTCCCTCTCTCTCTCTCTTGAAGGTTGTCATTATACACAATAAGAAAACAGCTCTAAAAATAAAAATACTAAAAAAAAAAATCAAAAAAAAAAATCACAAAACTCTAACTGCAACTCTATTTCAGGCCTATTGAAATTAGACCATTGAAAGGACACATACTATAAATAAGAGAGCTCTCTGTGAGTTCTTTTAGGCCTATAAACCTTTGCAGAAAAGAGAATGGGGATAGAGCCTATGGGCATGGGCCAGACTGGCTGCCTTTATACCGTCCTTGCTCACTGTGGGAGTGAAATCAACCGTTTAACCACAACGGAGGGATCTACCACTACACAAATGAGAGAGTTTAAGCCTTGTACTACTTCAGTGGAGCACCAAAATGAGAAAATAATGAGCATCCATCAATCCAATGCAGTGTTGCTTCAGGGAGACGCTGAGGGCAGTTTTTAATCCTCTGAACGTGTGGCTTGAAAAACTCCAACAGCGGTATAAACTACAGTTTTTATCTTACACTTCCCAGAGCCAAGATATGGAGAAACTGAAGACCTCAGGAGAGTCTGTGGAGAAAAGAGAGGAAATCAAGTATGTTCAAGATGAAAATAAATTTTTCACTCGAATTTCTGAGAACTCCATTGTATTTGTACTGATTTTTTCCCCCTTTGTCTTCTGCCGTAAGTCCTAGAAATACCAAATTTGGCAGGATGGTCCCAAATCCACCCCACTACTCAGGTGCGCGCACATATACACACACGTTCGTTTTTGTGAAAAGTGGGGACATCCCATAGGTGTAATGGTTGTTATACTGTACTTACTGTATGTGCTATTGCCCTACACCAACCCTACACCTAAACCTACCCCTTACAGGAGACTGTGAATTTCAACTTTCCCCAAAAAAACCTCACTCTGTATGATTTATAAGCGTTTTGAAAAGTGGGGACATGGGTCAATGTCCTGAGATGTCACCTTCACCTCGTAATACCTATGTCATACCTTTGTCATTATACAAATCTATGTCCTGACTTTTCACAAAACACACACACACACACACACACACACACACACATATACATAATCTGATCTGACCATAGGTGGTGCTATAATATGTACTTCTATGTTTTTGCTCATATCTCTGCATCCATAAATTCATATTTCCCCTGATTCTCTAGTGGAACAAAAATATTTACTATTTCATTGCATTGCAATTATTCCACCATTTTGAGATTTCTGAAATAAATGTCTTTTTTATGTATATAAACCTGGACACAATAGGGAACACCTATGAAATGGAACCTATTTTAGATTGTTTGTCCAATTAACCCAAGATTTTGCATGCATCATCTTGAGGCCTTATGAAATGCTCATGTATACAAACAAAATCCAAAAATGAAAGGGAACATCCTATTGGGTTTTATCGAGGGAACCAGGGTGATGCTAACCGGGTTCTGAGCTTCTGGGCTGGCCTACAAAAATATGTAATCCTTGCAGCACTCTAGGCTTTGTACAGGAAACAGAAATGATTTGTTCCTCTCCAAAATCCCTGCCACATCAGCATACATGAGTTCAATGACTGTCCCAGTGTGCATGCTTTTTATAAGCATTGTCAGCCACTTAGATTTTACAGTGGGTGATTTGGTTTATACAGTGAGTCAGCATTGTCTGTGGCCTTACACAGAGAAATAACCCGCAAGTCTTGTTAAGGTAATGATACACCTCTAATGCACTTTTGTTTATATCTGCAACAGAAAATGAGGTTGTTAATGAGTGCAGAACATCTTGATCCCAAGGGTGGATATAAAAATAGTCAAGACCTCTTGCATTCTTATTCTGAAAAGTGTGTCACACTAATTACCAAGACAGGACTGACTGGAAGAAAAAAAAAAAAAAAAATCAAGTAAAACTACCCTATTAGATGGAAATAAAAAGTGAAATAAAATGAAGCCTAAGTGAGAACAAGAAGAAAACAACAACAACATTGTTATTTTCCTTTTCCTAAGTGATGTATTTAAATATGCAGAGATAACTGAAAGTCAATCGTAGGTTGAACATTGTGATTTTGTGGTGCTATCAAAACATTGCTCTTTTTGGCAGAGACAGCAACACTGGTGTGTTTGGGACAGGACTATCTGTTTGTCTGAACAATGTAAGACAGGTGAGGGCTTAGGAAACCTGTTTGAATAAAAAACAACTGTTTGTAAAACAGCTATATGCCTTTTAAAGGAGGGGTATGCAATTTTTCAAAAACACTTTAGAAAACTGAGTCTGGGCCAAGTACCAAAACAAACTTGTAGCCAATCAGTAGTAAGGGGTGTGTCTACTCATGATGTGGAGGAGAGAGCGTTCAGTGCACATGACGGACATTAGCCGAACCGAGTGACGACAGTAAGATAGAGATGGCGGAGCGAGGTTGCTTTGTTTCTTCTCGATAGGTGAGTAACATTGGTTTTGCTTTGTTTCACAGAACTAAACGTTGCCTGGGTTGCATATGTATATGTGGGGCAGAGCTATCAAAATAGGGGCGAGACCCTTTTGGCGTAGGGGCATGTTTGTTTTGGTGATTTCAAATATCAACATTGGCTACCAGAAATTGCTTACCCCATCTTTAAGTACAGCTTAGACTTTGGGATAATCAGCACTGTTGTTAATTTACAGCTAGTTTCTCCTCAATTCTAATGCAAGCTGGAAATTGCCTCAGTTTACTGGAATTGTTTAATGTGTTAAAAGTTTTATGGGCAGAACGTTGAAAGTGACACTCACATTACTGAAGCTTTTTACTCCTTATTTACTGTAGAGAAATGCTGGCTCTCTGTACTTGCACAGAATGTGGCATCTGGGTGAATTATGAGTGTTTTATAAGGTTGCCAGCTATATGTTTATATTCAGCTGTGAGTTGCGCTGTTGTCTTTATCTCAAAGTTTTTGGTATTTATTGGCACAGTTCAACCAAAAATGGTAATTCGGTCACATGCTCTCATGTCATTCCAAACTTTTTTTCTGTGGAACACAAAGAAGATATTTTTAAGAATGTTTTGGTGTCTATTGACTTACACTGTATTCAGATATTTCTAAAAGCAACCACCACTCTTTTCTGAAGTGCTCAGCGTCAAACTGGACCATACTTAACAGTGGTATGAATTTATAGTACTTTAAGGTTTTATGAACATTACCTGTTAATCAACAAGGCATGTAACATTAGATTTTAGACATTAAACAAGGGGCTGTGTATGTAATTTTTTTTTTTTTTTTACTGTAATAAAGCATAACAATACCATAGTATGTTTGAAGATATTTAGGAAACATACTAAGTTCACATACTTGTTTCTCTGGAAAACAGTGGCACAGACAGTTCAGTCTACTGACATGTGCATTTCATGTCAGAATGTCCACGGCGCGGCTTGGACGGTGAGCGCGTCGATGAGAGTTGAAGTCAGGTCAACTTTATGGTAATGAGCTATGACGCGGTTGGGCGGCAACCAATCGGAATGTAGAAGTCCTCCGCTTGAGAGGATTCCAGAGAACACAGTCCTGTAAACTTTGGTTCCGACCACATTAGTTCCTAAGCATTTTCACGCTAGAATGCTTGTTTTTTGCTCAAAACAACACCGATTTGACCAACTCCATTTATAGGCTACACTTCAACCAGGACAGTTTGGAATGTAGGCTGCACACAAATTAATGTTAATGTTAATTAAAGACCTGTACGTCTCCTGTAAACTGCATGTTGAAATTAGACTTAGCACTTAACCATGAACACAAAAAAACACCACACAAATGGCTTTTATTGGTTTATTTCGTTAGCAAACGTAACTATAATTGTTAAGTTCTTTCCATTGCTCACTTTCTTAGTTTCACAATTAAACTATTTCTTGAGGTTAACTTATACCCTACTTGTGGTCAGTGCACAAGATCAACATGCTTGTTTCCTTTTCGGCTCCTTTAAATACAAGACCAAGCGTTCGATCATCAAAGCGTCAATTCATCTTTCTACAGCGTCGTTGGCAGGGCGGCCAGAGTGAACTTTGACGTTCTCGTCGACGGCGGTGTGAACGCACAGTAAGGCTCGCCTTCCTGTTTCTGTCGCATGTCCTCAATCTGGCAACCGACGTGAACGTTCAGTCTAAAGAGGACGGGGCAGGAGAAACAACTCTCCAATATTTTGAATTTGGATTGCAGTAACCATTTCAACTGCTAGCTGTCAATATTACATACTGCACCTTTAAATGTTTTTGATGCCAAAGATGAACATTTTTAGGTAAACTATTCCTTTAACCATCTGTTACACCAAAGGATCTATTGACCATTGTACGATGACGGATCCCACCAGTGCTTTTCCACATGAGAGTTTAAGGAAACTGCACTGTAGATTTATGGAAAACATTCACTGAAGCCTATACACATCCTGTTTTTCAGCTTGGACACATTTATAGGCCTTTAGCTGGTCAGTGTTTCAAACCCTGTGCCTTCTCAACCCAGATGAGTTAACGGCTCCATTTGGAGGACGGTTCAGTTTTCAGTTGATGCGAGTGTGCAGATGGGAGACATCCCTTTCTCATGACGATGAAAAACTTCTGTTGTCTGTTCTTTGTCGTTCATTCAGATCTCCTTCTGTACCGTGATCTGTCTTAAATCTTTCAAGAGACGACTTTCAGTCACGTCTGAGTGGAAAGGACACATTTTAGGCAATGCTTTCCAATTGTCCTGCAGATTATCCTTGTCTGGGCACATCTGGTGAACATTCAGCCATGCTGGCACTGCCATTTAGCACAACGGCAAGTGCTTCTCAATCACTCGATAATGCTGGCATGCCGATAGTCCAAATAAAACATATTAGTCAGCCAGTGCCAGACTCAGTGGAGGGGAAATGTGAGCTCAGTGCACAATCAATGCCATTAAAGGGAGAGTTCAACCAAAAATGAACAATTCTCTTATTCACTCACCCTCATGTCATTTCAAAACTCTATGACTTGTGTATATATATATATATATATATATATATATATATATATATATATTTTTTTTTTAAACTGTGCTTGTCTCTTATTTCCATGTTGACGGAATTATCAGCTATTACAGGAAACATGGAAAAAATGAAAATGTTACAAAAAAGTAAATCAACAATGATGTTTTCTTAGCATTTGACATGCAGCTTGGTGGATTATTATGAAAGCCTGTTTCCATCATTGAATAAAAAAAAGAAAAAAAAAGGTAATTGCAACTTTTTATCTCACAATTCTGACTTTTTTTCTGCTCATAATTGCAATGGTATATCCTGCAATTCTGAGGAAAAAAGTAAATTGCAAGTTTATATTGTGACTTCATTTCTCAGAACTGTGAGTTTATATCACACAATTCACAATTGCGAGTTTATATCATGCAATTCTGACTTTCTAACCTGAAATTGCAATTTTATATCATGCAATTCTGAGAAAAAACTAGTTTTAGAATTGTGAGACAAAAAGTCGCAATTACCTTTTTTATTTAGCTTCCATATAATTATTTATATTTAACAACTGTTAAAATATGTTACAGCAAACATTTGAAGCATATATTAGATCATTTTAATGAATATCATATTATGCTCACAACAGCAAAAAATGATCACATATTTTAATCAATAAATATAATTAAATTAATTAAAATTGGAATATAATTTCATATATAAACTGATTTATGTGTTTTTATATATACAGTGTACTCTATCACACTTATTTATATTAATTTATATTTTTGTACATGTTTAGTAGCATATTAATATAATTATATTGATAATATATTTTTGTTATTTATTTATAACTTACATTATGGAAAGGGTCATTATGTAGTAGGCCTAATTTCTTTACGAAAATAAATAAATAAATTAATTAATATAAATGCTTTGAACATTATAAATATGATGAAAAATACTTTGGTACAAACAAACAAATAAATAAATAAATACAATTCATGTCAGGCTTTAAAGGGTTTCGTTTGGAGTTAATTGTGGTGCTGGTGTTCAAGGGCAGCTTTATATCCAACAAAAGCCTTTCTTCTGGCACAGACACCTACAGTACATCTGGTTTGCTGTCACTGTGTGCCAGCACATGCACTTTGTGGATCTGTATTAAAATTTTAACTTCAGGACACATGCTCCCCTGAATGATGCACCGTTCCATAAATAAGTAGTCTTCTTGTATGAAAACTCAAAAAGGAAATGCAGTATCCCTAGGGATAATTTAAAAACTATTAAGTAATTAAAGACATCAATTATTGATATATCTTCCTTTAGCCCATCTACACCTGTAATAGATCCTTGCAATTGCTCAGGAAAATGGGCACGATGGGTTTGTAAACCCCTGAGGGCTTCATTACTCCGTAATTATCGTCACTTCATAGTTAATGGAAAGGGCTGACGTATTTCACTCATTCATAGTGGTAACTCTTTTTCATCATAACTGCATTTCAAATATATCTCAGACTGTGTATGCTGGGTCTGTAATTATGCAGTGAATAATAAGCTTCCCCGATGTATGTGTTGTACACAGACACATGCTAAATGCTACTTCACAGCCACAGGATAAGTCAAATTAACTCTGCTGAAAGAACTCTCAGCATTCATTAATATATGAACTCTTTTCCAGCAATATTCATTTACTACATGCAAGCCGATTTCATCAATGAAACCGCTTTATAAAATCTCCAAGCCATTTCCTGAGAACATCAAAATGTGTAAACTCATCATGGATGATGTAATTGCTCATGATAAAACCTAAAACTATAAATGCATATATGCATATTTAAATATATATACAAACATATTAAATATATATATATATATATATATATATATATATATATATATATATATATATTATATAACAAATTAAATGTATCATATATAATGAAATTATATTATATCATTATATATGATACAAATTAAATGTATCATATATAATGAAAATTAGGTAACACTTTATTTTAAGGTGTCCTTGTTACACATGTTGCATGTACTTACTATTATAATAACAATTAAGTATGCATAATTACATGCAAGTAACCCTAAGCCAAACCCTAATCCTAACCTAACCATATAGTAATTACATGTAGTTAATAAATATTACTCAGTACTTAAACGTAAAATTACAAACCTTTAACCTGGACACCTTAAAATAACTCACTATAATGCTCACTACAATAAGAGAAGGTTCAGGCAAATAATATAGGTAAGTAAATACATACAGTATATACACATACACACATCCATGTATCTATCTATCTATCTATCTATCTATATATATATATATATATATATATATATATACACATACATACATACATGAAAGTTGCTTGTGATTAGTTTTTTCCAAATGCAAAAAAAAAAAAAAAAAAAGAAAAGAAAAAAGCTGGAGCTGAAAATGAAAATGAAAGATGAATGTTAAAATGAAATGTTTTCATCTCTTTTGGATAGTAATTGTGCTAAGGTGTTTGAATTTGCTCTTTATAATAATAATCTAAGTATAAAAAAAGATATTAACTTTAGTCTCTGTCACTATGGTTACATTCATTTTTCACAGGCATCGTGAGGACAGAAAAGCTGCATGATTATTGTGTTCATACAGTATTTATGCCGCTCCAGTATAAGCTGCTGTATGAACACAACAATTCAAGATCTTCCAAATCGAGTAGGTCGTCAATCCCAAACACTGACTGTGAGTTTACCCAGAATCCTTCGGTTGTGCTCACAGTGGAGTTGAGCAGTCATTACCTCATTCATGGCATTACGCTGCTTTGAACGTTTGCCCTAGAGACATGTGCCACGGTGAGTTTGTAAAAAGCACATGCTTTTTTTTTTTTCCTCCCTTTTTCTACGCAGTTCATTATGACTAAAGAATTTCCCAGGGGGAGTCATTCACTATGGTATTAACCATTAAATCACACACTTGTGAATCAGTGACAACTTACAGTACAAGTTGCATTCTTGTCCCAAGCAGTACCCCCAGCTTTCAAATTAATTACTGTGATTCAATATTTATCTAAAAATGACCATTACAGCTATGATGTATGGCCATGGTATGTTTAATGGTGTAGGAGAACAGAAATATATATATGCTGTAGACTCTGGCTGTTCTGTGCGGTTACACTGATTAATATGGCTGTTATTCTGGACCTGGTGGGCTTCGGGCAGAGCTGTAAATCCGAAGCCTAATTTATTGGTCACTTTGCAGTGCAGGAAATAACATTTGCTGTATAAAACTGTAAATGTAAGTTTACAGCAGGAGACAAATAGAGAGATTTAACTTTAAAATGCCTCATTGGTGGTAATTTATGAGTATTCTGTTAAAGGGTGAGATCCCCTTTTCTGATATAATGATGACCACAGTGTTATTGCAAACACATTCAGACAGTTTTGTTGTCAGGGCAAAATAGCCAACGCAAAGGCCTCGTCTTATATAATATGCATAATAAGGTGCTCTAAAGGTGCAATTTTCACATGCTTGACTATGTGTACATGCAAATAGCTGTGTTTGCATAAAAAAATATATCACACATTGCTTCTATTATGTTTGGTCATGAAAAGAGTGTTCTAACAGACCAAAATAGTATTCCAAAAGGAAACATGGCTTGTAAAAAAAAGATATGAATGCATACTGTGTATTTCTAAGGTGCATATTGTTGTATAGAGTTTACTCTAGACTTTTTTTCTCACAGTTCTGTCATTTTTCTTCAGAACTGCGAGGTGTAAACTGGGAATCGGGAGTTATAAACACAGAATTAAAAGATAAATCCGCCATCCTGAAAAGAAAAGTCAGATTTATGGAATATAAAGAAGTCGAAGTTGCAGTTACCTTTGCAATGCAATTACCTTTTTTATTTTATATTCTATTGTGTCTGAGAGATGTAAACTCAGAATTATGAGATATGAAAGTCTGAATATTCTGAATATTTTGTTTCTTCTTGCGGAAGACACACACACACACACACACACACACAAAATATAATTATATTTTGTGTGAACTGTTCCTAATGCAAACTATGACTTTTCTGTAAAATAACAGAAAAAAAAAAAATATTACAGGAGTTTAATGATATACAGTGGGAATAACTAATGACCCCACAGTAGCTGAGCCATGAAAACTGAGTTATTAGATTACCATTCTCAAATGTTTGATTGACAGGATAGAAAAAGATACAGGTAACATACCAACAAACAGTAAAATAAACTGTAATAAAGTAGGTTCACAAATCCAACCAGGGACGAGTTAATGAACAAAATAAATCATCTTGTCATACATATGGTATTAATTTGCTAATTTTACCCCTTTTCCATGTATTTTGTGGTTTGCCGTCCAAAGTTCTGCCAACAGACATTTTTTCCCCTCCCTATTCAAAAGTCTGAGAACTGCAAGTGATATTGTGTGCTTACATATAGCATTTCATATGAATTGGTTAAAAGACAAGACAGATATTTTTAAGTGCAGTCCAAGAGAAAGTTATTTGATAGTAGAAGATCATAACTTGCAATGATTACAGCAGATTTTTATTTTTTTTTCAACTTCATAAAACCGCAATTACAGCAATGCTTGGTTTTCTCTGGAGGACTTTCACCTGACTTTATTACATATTTTGTCTAAATGAGGCTGTTTCTGACAGCAGCTAGTGCTGAAATTATGCAGGTGTGTTAATGAGCTGTGTACTTTTGCAATGAACAAAGAAAAACACATGCTACTTGGCTTATGCATTAGCATTTTTATTTCCTCTATGACCCTCTAATAAGCTAATGTTGATTTCAATAAACTAAAATCATTTTGCATTTATTTTCACAGTGTATATGCTTTAATGAGAGGACCCTGGAGGTCAGTGGTGGAATCTGACGTCATCTAAGACAACAGAGGTGTTGCCAACTCAGCCTTCCTAATGTGTAATGTCTACATTTTAGTCATGCTTAAATATATATGATCCTTAAGTATATATGATTTCCACCAAATGTTGACCTGGTCAAGAACCACAGAAAGGCACGGCACATAAACTTGAAAGTTAAAAGTAGCATGTAATTGAACAGTGAAGCCCAGCTGTTCTGGAGAAACTGGAGCCAAACCCAAAAACCCAAGAAAAATATATAAAATATCCATATATATGAGGAAAGCACAGCCTGTCCTCTATAGTGGCAGCAGGCTACACTTTAAAGCTAAACTAGAAGATAAAAGATGCCACAGGGACTGTGCATTTTCTCAGAGTAAAGCCTAATCTATGCTGTGTGGAGCAGGCAGTTTATTAAGAATACAAAAAAAAAAAAGAGAGAGAGAGACCTCAGGTCTAATTTAATAGAAGCTGCAACCATTTTTCCCCCACATGTAAAATGTTTCTCCTGATTTACAGATATCACTAAAAATGTCACTTAAAATGTGTCCTAAGCAACCACACAATAAAGAAAAAAAATAAATACCTGAAGAATCGTTTATCGTTAACTAGAGGTTTTCAAAGTTGAGCAGAAATGATCAAAATAGCTAAAATTACTACAGCATTTAAAGTATTTAGGCCCATTTCTGCCAGATAAGAATAAAAGCCATGCTTTATGTCAAAATGAAATAAAATGTTAAAATTATTACATACTAAGACATAATTATAAGATAAAGAGACATAATGAGATGCTAAGTTTGACATAATGATGACATAAAATGTAATAATTTAATTATAAAACATAAAACATAATTTTGATCTTTTATGTAATTATGGTTTACCAAAGCATGATTCATTTCATTCATGTATGTAGGCCTATGTATTTATTTATTAATGCAAATGGAAAATAAGAAAATTCACCAAAAAATTCTGTAATAATTTACTCAAAGAGCAAACAACAGCACGCACATCGATCTCAAATGGGTGCTAGACTAAAAAACAAGTAGAAGCATATTAGAAATGCAAAGTCGGCAACACCAAAGCTCCAAAAGTATCAAAAAATGTATTTAAAAAAACTTTCGCATAGTATGTTGCGTTTTGAGCACGCAGGCTCTTCATCAGACAAATGAACAACATTGATATGCCACTCTTTATACCTTCAGGTGATCAAAGGTCACATGACCTAATTTACTCACCCTCGTGTTTTTTCCAACATGTATAACCTTCTTTTTGAGGAACACAGAAGATATTTTAAAAATATAAAAAGGCAATGGGGTCCCATGTTGGTTAACCCCGCCCACAATAAAACCTAATTGGTCAAAATTCCCACTTCAAATTACATCACATTTTACATTACAATTATTTTCCATTAAGCAAGCTCCATTATCCTTTTTTTTTTTTCATGCAGCAAATATATATCACTTAAAAATCATAACTCAAACTTACTATTTTTTTTTTCATTCTTGGTTTTAATTATATATAATCTATTTTCAGCAGTCGTCATTAGTGGAAGCTGTTTCTACATTCACATTACACTGTTTGTGCACTTAACCCGAGTCTCTGAGCTGATTCTTGATTTATGTAATGAAAAAGATCAGCATAAATATATCTTCATCCACATAAATCAGCTTATTACTGGAAACGCATTTTCTAATTAGCACAACTGTTTATTTGAGAGATTTTCGTTGGTATTTGGCATTTGGAAACATTAGCGATCTTTTGATTGGTTTGTCTGTCAACATTTGTGCTCCTCTCCCTTCTCTTCCCCTCACTCTGCTCAATCTCATCAAAACCAAACACACTGAAGTGTTGCTTCTTGAAAAGGGTAAAGCAGAAATGATGTTTGACAGCTGTCACATGTCACATGTCTGTGAGTGATCTGATATACCGCGGAAAGAGAAAACCTGATGACATGAATGACTGCAGTTCATTTAACTCTTACCGATGTGATGAAAGGTGTTCACAGCAAACATGACATTCGTTTTTCATCAAATGCCAGAAGACAGTCAATAAAAATAATGTCAATAGGAGTCCTACAGACAATTTGGCTTCTCTGGACTGCTGTACTTTGTTTTCCATTTTTGTTTCCATGCATTCACAACGAACAACCACTAAAATTCCAATAAAAAAAAAAAAAAAAAAAAATAAAAAGCATGCAAAAGCACAATAAAAGTAGTCCACAGGACTATATTCCAAGTCATACAATAGCTTTGTGTGAAGTACAGACAGAAATCGAGTCTTTTTAATGAATCTGAATATCTGGTTCACAAAATAATTCTAAATCCTTCATTCACAAATTGGACTAATCCGTTTCTCAGGTTTAGGTTTACTGAAGATCACTGATGAATAACAGCTTTAAATTTGTGAATAAATATAATTTGAACCCTTTCTACAACATGGCAGAAACACAAGTCAATATTTTCTCAATTTTTAAACAAACAGTTGTTAAAGGGATAGTTCCCCCAAAAATGAAAATTCTGTTATTAATTACTCACCCTCATGTCGTTCCAAACCCGTGAGATCTTTGTTCATCTTTGGAATACAAATTAAGATATTTTTGATGAAATCCGAGCAACCTGATCTCACAGAATTCCGTGTAATGACCACGAACTCTTAACCCCCGAATCTGTGGTAATTTTTGGTGATTCTGTGATGGGCTCACAGAAGTGATATCAATGTAAGTCAGTGAGGCATCAGCCGTGGTCCACGCACGGATCCACTGGTTACACCAGCGCTGCATCGGACCACGTAAAAAGAGTGACTCCGATGCAGTTATATTTGTATATAAATTTATACTTTCACTGGAGCACCTAACCCACCCCTACCCTAAACCTACCCACTTCTGAACAATATAAAACACACACAGGCAAATATAAGTGCAGTCACGGGTATTTATTGCAAAAACTGTCCATAAACAAGCAGTATAAAAGCATTACAAACAAGTCGTGTTGCATTCCAAGTCTTCTGAAGCCATACGAAGTCTTTATGCGAAGAAGAGAGTAAAACACAAGGTTTTAATCGCTGAAAATGATCCCGCTCCGTTAACGCGCCAATGGTATTTCACAACTAAAGCTGACGTAAAGCTTCTTCTGGCGGCATTTTTTGAATTTACGCACAGAGACTGCAGCACATAGCGGACGGAGACGGCGATCGCGTCTAATCCTCTCATAAATCAATCGTTTTGCCTCGGAAGGCTTGGAACATTAATACTTTTTGAATAAATTATGACGGTAGTTGTGTCTGTCTGTTATATCTTGTGTTTTATTTACAAATGGTAGGTTTAGGGGCAGGGGTTGGGTTACGTGCTCATAAATGTGTAAATAATGTAATATAAATAAAACTGTTTTGACTGTTTACATTGAAAAATCACACCCCAACATATATGCAATAATGGCAATGCTATTACCCAATATATAATTTGCAACCTGGTCTCACAGAATTCCGTGTAATGGATCCGTGCGTGGACCACGGCTGATGCCTGTCACTGACTTACATTGGTATAACTTCTGTGAGCCCATCACGGAATTTTCGGCGATTCCGCGATGCCACCACAGTTAAGTTAAGGGTCCGTGGTCATTACATGGAATTCTGTGAAATCAGGTTGAATCCGAGAGCTTTCTGACCCTGCAAAGACAGCAATGCAACTGAAACGTTCAAGGCCCAAAAAGGTAGTAAGGACATTATTACAATAGTACATGTGACATCAGTGGTTCAACCATAACTTTATAAAGCTACGAGAATACTTTTTGTGCGCAAAGAAAACAAAATAACTTTATTCAACAGTTTCTTCCATGTCGGTCTTCTACGCATGTTCATGATGTTTTTTTTTTGTTTTTTTTTTCCCTTTTAAATAGGAGTTTCCGCTCCTATTTTGTTAGCTATGTGTCTGAAGTGCGGCATTTAGTACACCTGGCCATGAGTTTGTTTAGGTCAAGCACATGGCCAAATGTCACAGGAAATCGATAGCACTGATCATGGATTGCCAAATAAAACCTGAAAGGAACTTAAGATGTTTTCACCTTCTCTAAAGTATTTAAGCACACAGAGTCCTGAGCTTTGGATTTTGAGTCCCAATACTGTATAATTGGTTGTGAAGTGGGGCCAGTTTTTAACATCTGATTTAAGTTATGAAAGCCATTGTCCTACCCATCTAATGGATTCCTTTCTTCAGAAAACCATCTCTCAGTGAACAACTGAGGCCACATATCTGCCCACAGAAAGACCTCCTGTCCTTCTTGTGTTGTAGCCTCCTTTATTTTACTCTTTCTTTTCAGTCCTCATTCTGAAACGCTGCCATATATTCTAAGAACCTGTTCTGGAGGGAGTGTAACTGATACAGAACTAAAGCCAGTTAATGATGCACATAGGACATTGGGTCGAGACATAGACCTTAGAAAGACCTCTAGAAGTCTTCAGAAGTCTCTGGTATTGGTATTGAAGGTCTGATTGATTATGTATTAAAGGTTGCAATCTAATTACATGAAATTATGTACTGCTTACAACAAGACTTTCAAGCATAATGTAAGTGGTAGGACAATGCATGATGAGCAGAGTTTGGAGATTTCAAGATAAGTTTTATTTATCATCTCAGTTTACTGTATCACCTCTCAATGTCTTGTTTGGCATAAAGGCATTTCAATGTATTGACATCAAACCTAATTTCCTGTGTTCTGTGGAAAAAAGTACCATGACATTTTGCCTTAATGACTGAAACTGTTAGTTGATGTTTGGACTCTGACTTGGTGAAATGTACATTTACACCAACAACATTGAGGTGCTGACCTTGTTGTAAGCACCTGTTCGTTGGTTATTTTGTTTTCAACTTGCCTCAGGCTTTATATTTTGATTAATTGTTAATGGGGTTGTGTGTCTGTTCATATCAGCAAGCATTAATACATTGCAAGGTCACAAAGACATCAAGCCCCCATGGCATAAAGTCAATAAACAAAGGAGTCCTTGATGTTCTTCAGAATGAAGCATAAAGAGTAACTATTTATGCTTTATTCTTTTTCACTAAAGGCCCCCATGCTTTCGGCTGTGGTAATTAGTTTCATTAAGTAATTAGGTCTATGTACAATGCACAGACATCTGTGTGCTATAGCAGCCTATACTCATTTTAATTCATACTAATTTGCAGTTTATTTGGTAGCTTGTGGTATAAAGCTGTGTTATTTCTGATGAAGACAATGTAAGTAAAACTTTAATTATGGTAAAACATAAATACCTGGAGCTGATTTAGTTAAAGTTGAAGTGTGCAAAGCCAAAGTACACTTCATTTTCCACATTCTACTACGTCTAGTATGCAGTTGAGCAAGCAAGCCTTTCCATTGGCCATGAGTGCGGATTGACATATTTGATGTGTGCGCACCCAACATTGTTTTTGAGAGCTCAATCCCTTGCACATGTGCTCAAGTCAGTGAGGAAGTGTGCACAGACGTCAGCAGAATGTGTTTATGATGAAAATTACATCTCTGTGAATTGCATTTTTTTTTCCTTCTTTTTTTTTTTAGTCACCACAAGAAATTTTCCCTGAATACTTCACCATCCTTAATTGGACGAGCAGATAGTCCCTCCCACAACTCATGCTATTTGTTAAGACAATGTGTGGATTGGTTTGCTTAAAGTATTGGAGAAATCATCTTACAAATGGAATATTAGTTGTTTCTGCATATATAGTGCCAGGGGTGAGGTATTTTTATAAGCCAAAACATGGAAATGTGTAAGCATTTAAGCACTTCTGTTTCCATCGCCCAAATGTCAAAGGTTTTTTTTTTTTTTTAAATTATAATTTTTATTAAATGCCTAAAACAAGGTTGTTGAACACAAGCAAGATATTTTTACGTTGACATAAAATACATGAATAATTGTCTAAAAAGAGTTGCTAACAAGTGCTCAAATAGGACTACAGAAGTTGTTAGGGATATTAAATGCATATTAAATGCTTATCATAAACTTGTTGCTCACAGAGCTTATTTTTCACAATAATCCAAAAATCCAAAGTTTGAGTTGGCCAAAAAAAAAAAAAAAGTCCTCATTAAGGTGAGATATATAGTTTGACTGAAACACATACATACTACTTCGACTTTAAAATTGGTATTTTAAATCTAAATTTGTGATCTAAATATGTGGAATTTTAGAATATTTATTGAACTGATGAGATGAAATGTCAATGAATGGGAACAGTAGAGGGTCCAAAGTTCTATAATTGAAGCACAGCTAATGTCAACCTGTCCTCTTTTACCACCCTGTGGGAGGGAATATGTCATCATGTACCAGTTTTCCAGGAAGCACTGTTCCCTTTTGTCATTCTTGGAAGCCAAATGAGGGACGTATGAGAGGCTGACACCACCTGCAGGCTCTCATTCACCATGTTCTGTCCCCAGCATAGAGGGTGTTTGACAATGAATGCCTTTGAGTTACTTGTTCTGAATTACAATGTACTTGAGTTGATGCATCCCAGACATCTGAACAAACATAATTTTCAGTCTGTGAAAATGGAGTAACAATGTGTAAGCTGTTAAATTAGAGTGGTCTATTGACAATACATGAAAAAGGTGCTGGAATTGATATTTATGGTTGAGCAGTTTCAATAATATTTTACCTGATCCTTCATGTAGACTGTGATTTTTTTCTTCAGTTTTCTTTTTCACTAAAAGCTACAAGTCACATCTTACTATACCAGGCCACTCTAAAAGCACTTACTAGGAGTGTTACAACATCCTTTTTAATGCACAAGATGCATCTCAATCATGACTCAAGAGGCTCATGATGTCTTCTTGGTTTCCATTACCCATTTTAGTGGTTGCGTCTCTGCATCTTCCTGATCTATAAGCTCTTGTTCCATCTCTTAAATGTCAGCGGGTTGAAAACGAAGCACCGAAGACTTCTAAAATCACCTTGTTAAAACTTGTGTCAGCTGTCCTCTCTCCTCTCAGATGTTGTGGAGTGGCTACTTTAAGAAGCACAATCTCTATGACCTTCATTTGACTGGCTTTAGAGAGAGAGAGAGAGAGAGAGAGATTGCTGTGACTGTGATTACTATCACAACATTAGAGTTGCATATTTCCCCAAATTCCAACAAATTAAACCAAATTTTATGGCATTACCAAACGCAGAAAAATTAAGTCACATTTTAGGGGAAAATTACAAAATGATCACAACAGCAGCAATATATGTATCAGCTTGTCACAAACTAAGACTGTCAGCCAGTGGACAAAACTGAAGCAAGATAATTTCTTACATGTTGTACAAAGGTTTTTCTTTCTTTATTTATTTTTAAACAATGTCTTAAATATTTTTCTTGCTTGTGAAAAAAAGAAAAAAAAAAAAGAAAGAAAGAATAAATGTACTTATTTACTTGATTATTTCACAGATCTATCCTTGTTTTATGTATTATAATCGTTTGTTCCTTATTCATGTAATGGACAATGCTTTGGCAATGCTGTGCATGTCATGCCAATAAAACTCATTTGAATTTGAATTTGAGAGAGAGAGAGAGAGAGAGAGAATAAATAACTTTTAACTCTGAGAACAAAAGTCATACAAAAGATCTCTAAAAAGTGAGGTGACAAATGCTGCACTTTTCTACTATTCATTCATGTATGAAGGTTTTTATTTTTATTTAATTTTTTGCACAGAGGCACTTTGCTGAAGAGTGTAATTTCTGCACCACGAATGGAATTCCTAATTCCAAACGGAATTCCACAAATGACTTTTGTTTTTCAAACAGGTTTCCTTAACATTCCTCTGTCTTCCATGAGTTGTTTAAACAGATTTCACTATTGCACGCTAACCAAAAAATACAAACTTTATTGTTAAACAGCAAAAATAATCAGTGGACAGGCCTGTTCTTTTCAGCCATTCAGAAAACTTGGCTCCTTACCTGTCAATCACTGTGCTTGTGTTTGTTGACATAGAATTGGTTAACATGTCTTTAGAGAACAGGTTTCAAGGAGCAAAAATATTACTAAATGAAATATTTCTTTCCATTTCATTTTTTATTTTTTTTTCTCTCTCTCTTCTGCATAAATCAAGGAATGCACTTTATTGTATTTAGCATTATGGACATAATGAAAATGGGAATTAACTTGTGAACTGAAAAGCTCAATTCATTGATGATAATAGCTAAGTGTAGAAGAGTTGGCTCTGCAAAGAACATTTGATATTTCATTTTTTTTTTTTTTTTTTCGTTTACACATTAATGAACAAAAACAGTGTTATGAATTTGACCCCACCATTTACCTATTAAAGCTGCACATTTCAGTTGGCTTGAAACTTAAATTGTGACACAGCCTTGCATGATCACTAAATCCCAAAAGACTGTGATTTTAACCAATTTGTAGCTAAAAGATGTCTGTGTAAGCACAAAGCTTTCTTTTGATTCACAGATCACAGTAGTAGTCAGTATTCTACTTCAATCATCATATAATGGTTAACTGAAAATAGTATGTGCCCTTTGATCCATCTTTTGAAACCTGCATATGGCTGACAATGCAATAAATGCTGCAATTAAAAAAGTCAAATCACAGCCCTACAATAGAGTGAATATAGACCTAAAAATAGCTATTTAAAATGGGGTCGGTTGTTCGTTTTCTAAAAATCTTGATTTTTTTTTCCTTTTCCATAATTATGGTTAGCATTTCTGTGTGCTCCGTCTATAATGTAAAATGAGCTTGTTAGCCTGTAGGTTTTTTTTGTGTGCCCATGGCTGTGTATGTGTTTCCTAACACCTTGTTATAATGCTGGTTTTAGGTGATTATGACACTGGTAAAGATGTGGAAGTGGTTGGTAAAGGAGTGACATTTTTTTGTTTAAACCCAAGCCAGGAAAGACACCTTATGAATGGTAATTCAGGTGCCATTTAAAAGGCCTCACATTTGTTTCTAATTCCCTCCAAAACCTTTGAAACCTTAAACTGGCAGAAGTGCTTTTGGAAACACTGGCATTTGAATCACCCTCTTTCCATAAACGTTTTGTTTTAAGAGTGAAGAAAACACACACACACACACACACACAAAACACACATGTTTGACAGTCCATCTTATTAAAGTTAGCAGTTTCTCAGATGGGTGTCATTGTTAAATACATAGTGACTGCTGTGCAGGGCTCAAATGTGGCACTTTGAATCGATTCAGTTCAGCTTTATTTATCTGGCGCGTTTAATAATAGAAATAGCAGAAAGCAGTTTTACAGGTTGTCAGGCATTAAACTCCCAGTGTGTGAGCACATGGAAACGGTTGCAAACCCCCCAAAAACTGTTAAAAATTAAAAATGTGTTTAAAGGTTTTATCCTCATGAAAAAAAGTTTTATTCTTAAAGAAATGGTTATTAAATTCAGAAAATATGTTCCAAAAATGTAAATTTGAAAATAAAATCAAGTGCCCTCACATGAGATAAAATTCCTTTTTTGAATGGCTTATTGAGTCACTGATTCGCCTGTTTTGTTTAAAGGGGTTTTTCTTAACCTTTTGTACAGCACTTTGGCCAACTAAGGTGACCATTTTAAATGTGCTTTATGAACAAAACTAAGCTGAATTGAATTAAAAGAAAGGGATCAACACTTGGAAAAGACAGTAAATGGGGTAATGGAATGTAATTGGGGTGGGGGAATGTAATTAAAAAGTGACAAAGATTTTATTTTATTTTTTACTTTTTTAGTCATGCCAGGGGCTATTGAACAAAGCTTGGGTTAGGTAAAGGCCATTAATTCAGTCAGTTTAATTAATTTTCTCTTTCATTTAGTTCACAAAGATAATTTGAACATTTGGGTGCAAAACACAGCAGTAAGCTTCAGATGTGTGATAATTTTTTTCACTGTATTATGTTTAAACCGCTTTCGAAATCACCTCTAACATTTAATATTTTGCATTGCCTTCAACTGTCAGAGTGAGAAAAAGTATTAACATTAATTAATCTTGATGACCACATGTTCCTGAAGCTTAAAGAGAATTCTGTCATCATTTACTCACCGTCAAGATGTTCCAAACCTTTCCAGTTCCTTTCTTCTGTTAAACGCAAAAGAAGATATTTTGAAGAATATTGGCAAACAAACAGTGAATGATCACCAATGATTTCCATAGTATGGAGGGGTGGAGAAGAATAAGAGAGAGAGAGAGAGAGAAAAAAAAAAAGGAAGTCAATGGCTACCGTCAACTGTTCTGTTACCAACATTCTTCAAAATATCTTCTTTTGTGTTCAACAGAAGAAAGCAATTCATATAGGTTTGGAACAACCTGAGGGTGAATAAATGACAATTTTTTTATTTTTGGGTGAACTATCCCTTTAAATAACTCATACTTACAAAAAATTTTTAAAGTATATTTAGGAATGAGTTGGTGGTTTGTTCAAACCACTATAATATGAGTAATGGCAATAGGGATGTTTGCAAGAACCAATAAAACCAACTTTGTTGTGACGGGAATAAGTGCTCAGTTCAGATTTAGTAATGTTAAGTGCTGTCCTTATGTGGCCGACCTGCTACTTTAAACTCCTCTGGATCCCCTGCTGTTCATTTGAGCGTGCACTGAACCTAATCATATGCACTTCTCATTTATCAAACTGACTCTTAAATGTCTTCAGCCTCCATAAACCTGAATATTCACTCTCATAGGGCCAATCTGCTAGTGTGGAAAGCAAAATTTCAGTAAGTGGGGAATACGATTGTTTGCTTCTATTTGAGCATTTCTCTGTATGCAGGACATCATTTTTCACTAGGGGAAATCTAACTCATCTTTCTTCCTCTTGCCTATTAAGATCAAGGCAAAATAGTTTATATGTGTCCAACAGAGCTGTTTTTTTTTTTTCTCTCTCTCTCTCTCATCAGATTGTAAATTTACGTCTTGACATGAAACAGTATCTTAACTAAGGTTATCCTCATTAACTAAAATTGTAAGCAAGTGGGAAAAAAAAAAGTTTGTTAAATGAAGAAGTTTGTAAAATTAAAACATAAACTAAACTGTAATCATAAACGTGGCGTAGAATATAAACACAGTGTAAGTATATTTATAGAGAAAAGTAGGTGTAGACGTAGTAGAAAAAAAAAACTGCGAAAGAAAAAAAAAACTGAAAAAATGAATAAATAAAATCATGTATAAAATCAATTATAATAATAACTCACAATTAAACTCCACAGAGTAAGCTTCCTTATAATTTGGGGCCCAATGAAATACATATTATTTTTCTCTAAATACAAATTTAGCATCAAAACAACAAAATAACTTTCCATTTTTTTGTCAAATAAGAACTGTACAAACTAAAACATGGATGAAAAAATGTCTTGATTGTATGAAATTCCTCAACATTATTATTATTATTAATTATGACATTTATACAACAGTAATATATTTCTGTCATAATTTCTTTAAATTATTTTATTTTCTTTCATTTTAATTTTCTCAAAATTTCATTTTGGCAGTTTGTCACTTATTACAGCGTTACGCACTGACTGGCTGTTGTCATGTTTATTTCCACTATATGTGATTAATCCATATTTGAATAAATAGATAACATATATAATATTAACATACATATTTATTTTTTATTACTACTTTTAAAACTGTTTGTTATTAAATTGTTAAAAATGCTCTGTTGTTTTGACTCCCGTTCAGCTAATTGTGCTTACATGTACCTTTCTTAAACTGACTGCACAATTTAAAGTTATGATCCTGATTTTGCCCTGCAATATCTTACCTCCTCCCTGCAATATCTCCTACCAGAAAATCACTAATTTCTCTCAAAATGCAGGGAAAACCTATTAAAGATAGATCATCAATAAATGTCTGTTTGTGTGGCTCTGGAGATTCATCACCGAATTCAATTAGCAAAAGCGATAAAGACATAAAAAAACAATGAAATGTCCAATCGCAATGAAGAATCATTTATGAAATGTGCTTGTACTAACATTATAGCATATACATTACAGCATGGCTATTTTTGATCGTGGACGATAAAAATGTCTCCACAATCTGCTTTTGAAGAATATCATAGTATCGTGCGCACATTTTTCTGAGCACATTCAACCGAAGCACACACACTAAAAAGCCTGTCAAACAGCGTCGTATTACTGAACTAAGTTATCTTTTGCGCTAATACTGTCAAAACACACAAGGTTTACATATGAAGAGTTCAGATGCAAAAGCCTCTAAGTGCCATTTGAAATTTTCTTCTAAAATGAGCATTTTTATCAAGCTTCTATATTTATGTTGAGGTATTACACTTTAATTGCATAGAAAAGGACCAATACATTGCCATTAGAGAAAAATTACTGAACCTAAATATAGGTAATATATGTTGTGCTGAACACAGAAGAAGATATTTTGACGAATGTGTAATATATATTTACATTTACATTTAGTCATTTAGCAGACACTTTTATCCAAATTAATTATATAATAAATAAAAAGAAAACAGATAGAATAGAAAAAGAATAGAGCAAGCCAGTGTAAGGGGCTTTTTTTTTTTTTTTTTGCTTTTTGTTAATTGTATAATAAATAAAAGTAAACAAATAGATAGAGACGCTAATGTTAGTTTCTTTTTAAAGTGAACAAACAGTTAGTAAATTAATAGAGTGCAAGTCTAAAAGGGGCAAGTTTTTTTTTTTTTTTTTTAAGAATAGAATTAGAATAGAGAGTGCTAGAGTTAGAGGGTCAAGAAAAGATGGAAGAGATGTGTTTTTAGCCGATTCTTGAAGATGGCTGAGGACTCAGCAGCTTGGATTGTGTTGGGCAGGTCATTCCACCAGGAGGGCACACGCACACACACACACACACACCTCAGAATATATGTTTTTACTAATTTTTTTTTTCTATAAAAGGATGTATTGTGTATAATTTTGTATAGTTGGATGTGTAGTTTTATTTTTTTAATGGCTATTCATATTTGTCTGAGTTTCTTCCCAGCTCTGCCAATAGACTATAATTGTCACTTCTCTCTGTGAGAACTAGTTTAATGTAGCCTAAAGGAGATAAAACCTCAGACTAAGACTCAGACTTTTATATATGTAATAAAAAAAAATAAAAATCCTGAAATGACACAGTCTGTTCTAATCTCACTTGTTACAGTCATTTCCCAGCATCAGATTAGCCTGATTTCTCTAAAGCACTGTGAAAAACAAATTTAAAAAGTACTTTTCTGGGTTTACAGTCGATTAAAGATGGAATGAACTTTCTCTGAGTAACCAGTAAATAGCCAGGACCGCTGAAAGTACAGGGTCGTCTCAAATTTAAACACACACTCTTTGTATTAGTGTTGGCAAAGGATCTATTTCAACATGGCAGTAGAGCGTTTTTCATGTGGTTGCGTGTTTGTGATTATTGGCTCAATTTTAGCACTCTGTGGTTCTACATCACGATATACTTAGTAGCGGAATGACAAGCGTGGAAATGACTCCATGAAGCTGCAATCTTATCTGTCTCTGTGGTGGAGGGGACACTTTTATACACTTAGGATAATGACCAGCTCTTCAATTTTTTTTTTTTTTTTTTGTGTGTAAATCTGTCTACCAGCAGTCATTCTGTCTGAGGCTATGCTCAGAATAACATACTACCATCATTCTCTTGAAATTTCTGTAGACCTGTTTCCCACAACGCAATATACTCTACATAAAGGTGAAGTATGCAATTTCTGCTCTAGACTTACAAAAATAAAGCATTTTTTTATTTTTTATTATGCAAGTAAAGAATATGACAATGTTTACATGTGCCAAATACAGAATCCCATGGACCAAACATATAACATAAGTAAAAAACATAGGTTAAGTAAAGACGGTGACAATATTTACATGTACCAGATATAGAATCACATGGACAAACAAACATATATAGTGATACCCAACATTACAAGTCCGTTCTGATTAGCTCCTGTATTTGCATTCATATGTCTGTGAGCATGCGTGTGTGTGTGTGTGTGTGTGTGTGTGTCATTGTGTCTAGGGGTGGAGGAGGAAGCATATTTTCTAACAACCTTTGCAAATGCCCCATACACTCATCATGCTCTTATGGTTATTCTTAAACTTACAACATCTTACTGTTTTATCTTGGGCTTGACAATAGCTAACGTGGAAAAAAAAACAACAACGGCAAAAACCAAACGTGAAGTTTAGCTTACCTGTTGAGAAGAAACTCTGCGTCTCGTTTGAAACCCAAACACTCCATCAAATTAATCCACTGCAAATGTTTCCCCTTGATACTCTGTTGTCTGTCTGTGCATATTTTGGTAAGTCTTCCCATTTTGGCTTGCACTTCTTTAACCGAATCTGCATTTCTTTTCATATATAATGCGTCAGCCATGATCCCACACCAGGTAAACAGCCTCTGGCTCAGCCTGTACAGTAGCCACACCCCAAACTCTCGCTATTGGTTGAGCTGGAAAGTGATTGACAGATCTGAGTAGACTGATTTAAATGTGTTGATGGTGCCTGGGCAGCTCAATCTTTACACTTCTGGCGAAGATAAACCCATGAATGGGATGGGTTCAGTCAATGAACAATAAACTGGGTTAAGAGAATGCATTGTAGGATAAAAATCTTATAAACTTCAGCTTTAATCTTCCATACATATATGCATATATGCATCTTGTAATCAGAAGATCAAGATTTAAATACAAAGGTCTTGAGTGTCACATGATCCTTCAGAAATCATTCTGATATGCTGATTTGCTGCTCAAGAAACATTTATTTTTATTAGCATTTTTATTTGCTTGTTCAAAATTGTTTTATTTTTACATTCGATCAATTTAATCCATCCTTGCTGAATAAAATAATATTAATTTCTTATCTTTTGAACAGTATCTTTGCTGAAGGGGCTAAAGGCCCCTTGTGAAAACCTGCTGTGGCCAAAAATTGCCAAGGGAGATGAAAGAAAGAAGATGCAAAATGCCTGAGTAAATTGTATAATTAACATAATTTGGTCTGGTTTGTTGTGAAAGATTGAAAGTGGGCCCTCAATGACTGCTCAAACACAATGGAGAATCATTTGTGAAATGTGCCTGTGTGAACATTATAGCTCCAGCATACACACTAGTACTGTACTAAGAGGTTCTAAAAAAAAAAACAATAAAAAAAAACAAACAAAACAAACAAAAAAAAAAAAAAAAAAAACACTTGAGAGGTTGTGAAAAAAAAAAACAACAACAAAAAAAAACAGGTTCAATATTATTATTGTAAACCAGATAAAATTGAACCAGATTCAATATACAGATGTCACGGATTTTGGAGTTTCAGCAAGGTTATTTCCACAAGAAGACAGGCAACACTGTGATCAGTTTGTATTTGTAAGTCTCCAGCTTGTAATGACTCTCCCAAACACTAGGTGGCCCCAGCTTCTGTAGAATTCATTGTATTTCTACTCATTCGTCCACCTGTGGGTCATTATCTCGTTTGTGTTTCCCTATTTAAGCATGCTGCTTTCTTTCAGTTGTGTTCAGTCTTGAACCTACTATGTATGAGTTAACCTCACCAAGAAAGCTAATTCTGTTGTGGGTTTTTGTATTTTTCTCTGTGGAAGCATGGCTTCCTTTTTGTTGTACCATAGCTCAGTGGTAAAGAGGCCGTTCAGCCGACTAGAAGACCTGAGTTCAATTCCAGGCTCAGACACCCGTCACAGCAAGACTGAACCATGGAAGTGGACCCAGCAGTAGATGCCACACCTGCCTCCAATGATGATCGTATCCTAGCTATTCTGTCTGGCCAAGCTTCCACCATTCACAGACATGAGCAGATCCTAACCGAAATCCTACAACACTTAAGTGAGCAGACTATGTCTCAAGCTTCTTCAGTTTTAACCACCCCACCCGTTCTAGCTGAAAGGTCCGCACCTCCATTTCCTGTGCCTCTACCTGAGCCAAGACTGCCTGCACCAGAGAGGTATGATGGGAACCCTGAGAGATGTCGAGACTTTATCACTCAGTGTACTCTGGCATTTGGATTACAACCTAACAGTTTTCCAACAGAGAACAGCAAAGTTGCATATATCATCACTCTGCTCACCGGAAAAGCTCTGGACTGGGCTACGGCTTTGTGGGAACAACATTCCCCACTGGCTGACAATTGTGACCTATTTGTTGCAGAGATGAGGAGGGTTTTTCATCATCCTACCAGTGGGGGAGAGGTTGACCACAGGCTACTCCAGATTTCTCAAGGGACAAGGAGTGTGGCAGAGTTTGCTATTGAGTTCCGCACCTTAGCTTCAGAGAGCAGTTGGGACCAACGAGCCCTGAGAGCGACGTTTCACCATGCCCTGTCTCCTGATCTCAAGGATGAACTGGCCTCTCGAGATCCGGCTCCTGACCTAGAGTCCCTTATTGACATGGCCATCAAGGTGGACAACCGCATTCAAGAGCGCAGACGGGAACGCCGTGGGGAGGTCCGGCTGCCTCAGCCCCATGTTTCTAGCCCTTGATTCACCTCCACTTCCCATGAATTTCAAGGAACCCATGCAGTTGGGTAGGGCCAGACTGTCACAAGCCGAGAGGGAACGACGCATGAGGGAGAGATGCTGTTTGTACTGTGGAAAGCCAGATCACTTTAGATCCAACTGTCCAGAGTTGACGGGAAAAGGCAACTCTCGTCCAAGAGGAGGGGGGCTGGGACGAGAGTAATCACCTTCCCTCAACCAGCAGCTTCTGGGGTTTCAGTCAATGTATCACTGGATTGGGGTAACCATCATCACAAGCTTCAGGCCTTCCTAGATTCAGGGGCTGCTGGAAATTTTATGGACTTTACTTTGGCCAGACACCTGAGAATTCAGCCCGTCACTCTTCAAGAACCCCTGACCATAACTGCATTGGATGGGAGACCCCTGGGCTCTGGTCAGGTAAGACAGTGCACTACACCCCTCCATCTCCAAATTGTTTGTCATAAGGAGAGGATACAGTTTTTCTTGATTCATTCACCAGAGTCCCCTTTAATTCTTGGTTTCCCATGGTTATCCCTTCATAATCCACATATAGATTGGACAGCCAGGGAAGTGATTGGTTGGGGTACTAATTGTGGTATTTTGGGTCTCTCTCTCTGTTATTTTTCCGAGTTGCTGGCGACATCTTCTCCTGACTCACAACCAACCAATCCCAAGCTGCTGCCCATTCCTTTCAAGCCATCAGCCCAATCCACAGAGGTGCTAACTATCCCCAAGCTTAAACCTGTATCCTCCGGAGTCCCAGTGCTTCCTCCGGAGTTGTCGAGTCCCCTCAGAATATGCAGACCTCTGTGAAGTTTTCAGCAAGACCCGCGCAGCCTCTCTGCCGCCCCACAGACCATATGACTGTGCAATCGATCTGCTACCAGGTACCTTCCCCCCTCGAGGGAGACTTTATTCCCTCTCGGGCCCAAAAAGAGCTGCCATGGAGGAGTATATCAATGACTCTCTTAACAGTGGGTTCATCCATCCATCTACGTCACCGGCAGGGGCTGGCTTCTTCTTTGTGGGGAAGAAGGATGGCGGTCTTCGGCCGTGCATTGACTACCGAGGCCTTAATCGCATCACGGTAAAGAACCGCTACCCACTGCCACTAATGACAACGGCCTTTGAACTCCTTCAAGGGGCAACGATTTTCACAAAGCTAGACCTTCGGAATGCCTATCACCTTGTTAGGATACGAGAGGGAGATGAGTGGAAGACGGCTTTTAACACTCCTAAGGGACACTATGAGTCTCAGGTAATGCCCTTTGGGTTAGTCAATGCTCCAGCCGTTTTTCAGGCACTTATTAATGATGTGCTACGAGATATGCTAGACAAGTTTGTATTTGTATATCTTGATGATATTCTCATCTTCTCTTGCTGCTATCAAGAACATGTCCAACATGTCCGAATCATCCTATCTCATCTGCTGAAGAATGGACTCTTTGTCAAGCTGGAGAAGAGCAAATTTCATGTCCCCACTGTCTCTTTTCTTGGATTCATTGTCTCTAGTGGCAACGTCCAGATGGATCCTGGCAAGATTCAGGCGGTTCTAAATTGGCCTCAACCATGCTCCGTCAAAGAGGTCCAATGCTTTCTGGGATTCGCCAACTTTTATAGGAGGTTCATTAGGAACTTTAGTGCTATAGCAGATCCCCTGACCGCTCTTACCAAGAAGGCATCAAGCCCATTTAAGTGGACTGAGAGGGCTTGTCATGCATTTGACCGATTCAAGCAGCTCTTCACGTCCGCACCCATTCTGACTCTCCCAGATCCCGAGTTGCCCTTTGTAGTCGAGGTGGATGCTTCGGGCGTTGGGGTAGGAGCAGTCTTATCGCAGAGAACAAGAGAGGACCACAAGCTTCATCCTTGCGCTTACTTCTCACGTCGACTTTCCCCAGCTGAGAGGAATTATGATATTGGTAACCGGGAGCTGTTGGCAGTGAAGTTGGCCCTTGAGGAGTGGATACAATGGCTGGAGGGGGCCAAACACCCATTCCTTATCTGGACAGACCACAGGAACCTCACCTACATCCTTGAGGCCAAGAGATTGAGCTCACATCAGGCTCGTTGGGCCCTCTTCTTTAACCGCTTTGACTTTACTCTCTCATACCGGCCAGGTTCAAAGAACTCAAAGCCTGATGCCCTCTCAAGGCAGTTTGATCCAACAGAAGTGGAGGGCAAACCTAAATCAATCTTACCCAGCTCCAGAGTGGTCGCATCAATCCAGTGGGGAATCGAAACTGCAGTGAAGAGGGCCCAACAGCAACATCCCGACCCAGGTAACGGCCCTCCGGGTCGCCTCTTTGTGCCTAACTCCGTGCGTTTTGATGTGTTACAGTGGGACCATGCTTCCCTTTCTTCGGGCCATCCTGGGAGCACAAGAACATTGAAACTCATCCAGAGAAGGTTTTGTTGGCCCAACATGCATCGAGACGTTCGGGGTTTTGTGGCTGCCTGCGCGGTGTGTGCCCAGAACAAGGAACCCAGAACCCACCCTCACGGCCTACTGCACTCACTACCCATCCCTACACGCCCCTGGTCCCACATGTCTTTGGACTTCGTAACGGGTCTACCAAGATCTCAAGGTAACACTGTAATTCTGGTGGTGGTAGACCGGTTTTCTAAGGCTTGTCATCTTATACCATTACCCAAGATTCCCACAGCAGGTCAGACAGCGGACTTGATGCAACATGTCTACAGAATTCATGGCTTTCCTCAAGATATGGTGTCCGACCGGGGATCACAATTCACCTCCCGGTTCTGGAAGTCGTTTGGATGACTAATTGGGGCATCCATTAGCCTGTCCTCGGGATTTCACCCTCAATCAAATGGACAGACAGAGAGAGTCAACCAGGAGATTGAGAAGACTCTCAGATGCCTGGTCTCTAACAATCAGACTGCTTGGAGCTCTCAGTTGGTCTGGGCTGAATTTGCACACAACACTCTACATCACTCTTCTTTAGGCATGTCCCCCTTTGAATGCCAGTTTGGTCCCCCCCCCACCCTCCCTCTGTTCCCTGAACACGATCCCGAGGTCCGTGTACCAGCTGCTGCTCAACTTGTTCAGAGGTGTCGACAGGAGTGGCGGAGAACAGACTAGCCCTACTAAGGGCCACTCAACAGCAGAGGCATGCAAACCAGCACCGTAGAATTGGACCGTCACTTAGACCAGGTCAGAGAGTGTGGCTGTCTACTAGGGACCTCCCCCTGCACGTTGAGTCACGGAAACTAGCACCCCGCTTCATCTGCCTTTTCAAAGTCCTCAAAAGGATCAACCCAGTGTCCTACCGACTTCTTCTACCCAGGTCCATGCACATCCATCCCACCTTTCACATCTCCTGTTTGAAACCTGTTGTCTATTCTCCTTTGTCCCCAGCCAGGAAACCCCCTCCAGTTCCTCGCATCGTTGGTGGTCAGCCAGCCTACACCGTGCGCCGACTGCTGGACTCTCGCCAGGTCCGTGGCAGAACCCAGTTTCTTGAGGATTGGGAGGGGTATGGCCCAGAGGAGCGGTCTTGGGTACCAGCTCGAGATATTCTAGACCCAGATCTCATCAGGGAGTTCCACCACCGCGGACAACAACACAGTTAGGGGAACGTCAGGAGCCGTTCCTGGAGGAGGGGCTCCAGCTTGTAATGACTCTCCCAAACACTAGGTGGCCCCAGCTTCTGTAGAATTCATTGTATTTCTACTCATTTAGCACTTGATTTCGTCCACCTGTGGGTCATTATCTCGTTTGTGTTTCCCTATTTAAGCATGCTGCTTTCTTTCAGTTGTGTTCAGTCTTGAGCCTACTATGTATCAGTTAACCTCACCAAGAAAGCCATGTTTTTTTTTTTTTTTTTTCTCTGTGGAAGCATGGCTTCCTTTTTGTTGTACTTTTGAACTTGAACTCCTCAGTAAAGCACTCTTTATTCAGTCATCTATCTGCCCTTGGGTACACCTGTTATTTGTCATCCACCATAGCTCAGTGGTAAAGAGGCCGTTCAGCCGACTAGAAGACCCAAGTTCAATTCCAGCCTCAGACACCTGTCACAGTATTTTAACCACAAAAGTGAATAACATATTGGTGGTGACACATATATATATATATATATTTTTTTTTTTTGCCAATAGTGAAAATGTTAGGAAACCGCTAATCTTTTTTTTTTTTATTTTTTTTTTTATATATTGGGCACTGCATGAAACCTTTCCAGTATATTTTAAGAGCAACTGTGCTGTTTTGATCACTTTGCCTACTGCTGCTGCTCACAGTATGAGATGATAAATGGAGCACAATGCTCTCTGCTCAGGGTTCATGGAGCGACACTGAGACGTTTCCATTATCAAAACAGTTCATCCCCAAACTATTCTGTTCTGCTACATCAAGCTTGTAACCTCATACCTAAGTGCTGGATCAGAGGTCAGCGTGTTTCTGTTCAATTGACTGTATCTATGGGAAACAGCGGCTTAAGGGCATTTCATGACATCTTTCCCCCCCATTTGAGGGTTTTGAATTTGTTCGGGCCTGTTAATTTAATCATTGGCTTATTTGTTCTGGGAAGGTAATGGACTGGAAAATTTATTTTTAATTAATGGAAAAAAATAGAAGGTCAAACTGTTGTTTCCACTTACTGATTTTGCTGATTAATACCAGCCTCTTGTTTTCAAAGAAAATGTTTTCTGATGAATAATTCCAATACTTTCAAAAATTGATAGTAGATACTGAATGTCAAAAAGATATAAGCGAGGAACTAAGAATCAAAGGCCTTTTGTTCTAGAAAAGTAGCAAATCAATTGTCTTGGCTCTATTCATGACACATCAATTTTTTATGCACTAGAAACAATAAGGAGTCAACTGTAGACTGGATAATCTGATGAAACCTCAATATTTTGAAACATCAAAATTAAATAATGCTAACCTTTCCAGGACTGAGTCAGCAGTGACGTCACGTCGCTCCTCGGCCTCAACAGATGATGTTATGGGAAACTGTTTCCTAAAGCTGTCAGGGGGAAATATGACTATTGCAGCCACAAAGCCCTATGCAATACCTGACTATGGTGAATAACTGAGGATTTACGGGGCAGGAATGCTCATTACTTTGATATATAGTTTATCTCTGAGATCAGAACCTGATGGTATTCTTCTGCTGATGGCTCCAAGAGCTGAAAGAGCAAAAAAATAAAATAAAAAATACGGTGGTCCATCTGGTGAAAAGATGCTCCTGAGAGCAGTCCGGACCCAGCAGGTGTGAATGTGGCTCCAAGCGAATGCTATAAAACCCTGCTTTAGCAACAGTGTCTCATTGTTTCAGGGTAAACTAACCAAATTTGATCCCAGTGAACTGTTAGATTTACTGAATATTGTTTAACATATTAACAGACAGTCTCCAGGAAAGATGCAGTACAACAGTGGTTCCCAGCCTTTTTTCCAGGAGACCCCTGCTTTTTTACATTCAAAACCCCAACCCCCATTGACTACGTTCAAATTAGTGCTGTCAATCAATTAAAAAAAGTTAAATAATTAATTGCATGTTTTTTTCTGAAATTAATCGTGATTAATCGCGAGTAATCCCACCTAACATTAAACTTTTGAAATATACTTTTATATTGCAATAATTTCACATTTAATCTTCAAATCAATGTAGGAACAACATAAAGAGAGTATATATATTGTAATTTTTGTTTAATGGCAATTTATTTATTTTTTATGACTGAAAATTTTTACTTTTTTCCCTAAATTGTTATATTTAACCATTGACTATAGCCATTCAACATTACAGTACAATTGAGAGCTATCAATTTTAATATTTATTAGACTTTAATAAAATAACTTCTAACTTAAGTTAACTTTAAACAATCTTCACATAAACCCATTATAACCAATGTCATATTTAGCTATCTGTGCTATCAAGTAGGAAATATACAGAAATTGAATAAAGTTATCAAACACTAAATTCTAAATTAAATATAGATGAATCCTTAAAGTTACGAAGGTTATTGATTTCCTCTTTTTTTTTTTTGTTCTTTGATTAACGGATATCACAGCAGCTGGGTTAATAGGTTATTTTGGGTGCTGCCGCTGCTGAACATGACACGGATCTGACACTCATCATGTTTTCTCTCAAGTCTCTTTACCTTTTCTGACCCACTTCAGGTCTTAAAGTCTCTATTAATGAGCTGATGAGTTGAATCGGGTGTGTTAGATGAGGAGACAGTGCTGGGCTGCTCCAGGACAGTTTTGAAATCCATTTCAGAGTTCTTAAATGTGACTCGTATATAACATATAGCCTATACATGCATGCACAGTTTTAAGGCAGCTTTAATTGGCTTTGTGCGTGCAATTGAAGAGCGTGCACCAAGTAGCCTACAGTACCGTTTCCGCGCTCGTTTGACTCATTTGACTCGGCACTGAGGTGTAGTGGAGTTTGACAGAACTAGCTTTGACAGCACTAGTTCAAATATATATATTTTTTTCTTTTTAAGAATGCACAATATGCTTACTTTACTTCAACCATGCAAAATCTATGACAGTGCATAAAAGGTTGGTATTAATTTTGCATTAGTCTGAAAACTAACAAAAACTACAAACAAGCTGAAAATAAATGTAACTACACTTTCTGACTGTATAGGGCTGTGTCTAAAAGCTTAGGCAGCAGACGTGTTGCGTTGCTAACCAATCAGACAATGATTGCAAGCTGCATTTGTGCACAAAATAAGTAAAAAAGTAAAAAAAATATATATATATATATATATGTATCTTTCTCAAAATATGTATTTATATAACCTAATTTTTCAACAATTCTCAAACTATTAATTTGAAACAGTTCTAAGATTCAGTCTCTCTAAACCCCTCCTTTCTGCCTACTCTGCTTTGAAAGGTCAAATGGCCCAGTCTGTTGTGATTGGTCTACCACATACAGCACATGTCAGAAACGATACGCTCATTGCCATAGTTCCATATTTTGAATGTTCAATAGAAAATGTGAACATCTATTATTTATCATACTTACAGGTTGTGATTCAGTAGAGCCAGCTGGTCCAAAACAGGATTTATAATAGACCTTCAACATACACAGTGTAAAAAATAAATAAATAAAAGTCTAATAAAAGTCACGAAATAATCAGATGTGTTCTCATGAACAATCCTCTCTCATACCTTGAAAAAACATTAGTTCTAGTGAATCAGTACAACCAAATCAGTCCTTTCTCTCATAAGTATGCAATGTTTGAAAGTAAGAATCATTCTAGTGAATCCGTTCATTTGAACAACACATGTAAAGATGATTCAAAACACGATTAAAGTACCTTCAAGGCCTTCTTTTCCCATATCTGATTATTTAGTTAAATATTGCTATTTAGCTGAATTTGTTGAATTAAATAATTTAGGGTATGTAGATAGGATGTTTTAGATGTAAACTATTTTGTTGAAGTTTTAAACCGAATAAACAACCGGGTTGGAATAAATGATTAAATAGATTCAGTTTAGTTTATTTTATTAGTTTTCATTGTACCTATTTTCATTTATTTATCTTTTTTTTTGTATTTTTTGTTTTTGACTATAGCTTGACTATAGTTTAACTTAGTTTTGTTATAACTTCAGCTACAGTTAAATACAGTTATAAGCTACAGTTTCAAAGTACATTCCTGGACACTAAAATAACTGACCACAATGTATTTCTAATTTACAACCGTAATGAAAACCTGAATACACCTCTGGGTGGAATGTGAGGAACACTGGAATTTGCTGAAAATGATCATATTGCTTCAGTATGTCGTGTCTCGAAGGTGAACAGGATAAAAGATTACTGTCAGACCTTGTGTTTAATGCATGCACTCTCATGGCTTCATAATCACTACACCAGTCAGAGCGAGATCAAAGTTTCACAGAGATTTTTATGAATGAAATGGTGCACGCAAACGTCAACACAGACAGCCTATGTATTTCTATTAATGCTAATATATTCCACATCACACTTCTAATCACCTGTTGCAGTAAAGAAATGTATCTCATGCATATACACAGACCGACCTGGACTTGCCATCAATTACATTACCATAATATTAAGAGTTATGAATGCATATTTCATATTGATGTAAGAAAAAAGCTCAGTCTGATCAGGTAAGTCAAGGCATACGTCTCATAAGGAAACGGTGCTTTCTGGCACTTGAAGCATCAGAAAACTTCAGTTATTATCATATCTGCATCACTTTTTAGTATAATTTAAATATTATATAAGGTAACACTTTATTTCAATAGTCCACTTTAGACATTCTACTAACAGTAAGTAACTTTGCAACTACATGTCATCTAGCAGTCATTAGAGTATTAGTAGACTGTCTGCTTAATATCTTCTACCACTTTATTTAATGGGTCCACAACATACAACATACTGACTATGATAAACTTTGCAAGTATATGTCAACTTATTCTACTAACCCTAAACCTAACGTAACAGTCTACTCTGAGAGTTAGTAGACATGTAGTTGCAAAGTTACTTATAGTTAGTAGAATGTCTAAAGTGGATTATCTAAATGAAGTATAACCTTAAAATAAAAATTTTAAGGCCACCAAAGTTTGTTTTTTATGGAAGCCTGTTTCTGCCACTGAATAAAAAAAAAGAAAAAAAAAAGAAAGGTTATTGCAACTTTTTATCTCACAATTCAGACTTTTTGTCTCATAATTGTGTGATATAAACTCGCAATTGCCAGTTAAAAAGTCATAATTCTGAGATATAAAGTCAGAATTGCGTGATATAAACTCGCAATTGCGAGACATAAAGTCGCAATTCTGAGAAATAAAGTCAGAACTGCGAGATATAGGGCCCTATTTTAATGATCTAAGCGCATGGTCTAAGTGCATTCAGGGTGTGTCCAAATCCACTTTTGCTAGTTTAACGACGGGAAAACGGTCGGCACGCCCCGGTGCATGGTCTAAACGGGTTGTCCCTATTCTCTTAATGAGTAATGGGTGTTTTTTAAGCGTACCGTGCAATAAACCAATCAGAGTCTCATCTCCCACTCCCTTTAAGAGCGCTCGCGCCATGGCGGATTAAACGGCGGAATTTTAAGGCGCACAGCCTGAACGCGTATCCAGAGAGCAAACGGATCTGCTCATGCGCGAGCAAATAGGTAGGCTAATTCTGATACACGCAATGACTATTCATTATGACATGTATTATAAATATGTAAATTTTTATATTTATGTAGCCTACACAATAATATTCTTTTACACTGTAATCCTTTAATTTTTAATAATTTGGCATGTTTGTGTGCTGCTGCGCGTGTGCCCTGTGTGTAAAGTAAACGCACATTGTGGACCTGCCCAGAGGCGCATTTTCTACTAACGCGCTCTTTACATAACAAAAAAATATTGCGCCATTGACTTTAGACCAGGTTTGAGTTGGTCTATGGCGCAGTCTATTTTCAGTTCCTCAAAATAGCAACGCACCAACGATGCGCCTGAACACACCTCGTTTTCAGACCAGCACGCCCATGGGAAAAAAAGTCAGAATTGGGAGATATATACACCCGGCACAATACGGCGCAAGTGTTTTTGCTAGTTTCAGTCCGACGCAGTTCTCATTTTCCCGCCATGCAATTGTGAGTTTATATCACGCAATTCTGAGAAAAAAAGTCAGAATTGTGAGATAAAAATTCGCAATAACCTTTTTTTTTTTTCTTTTCAGTGATGTAAATGGGCTTCCATAGTTTTTGTATAGAAAACGCTATTAAAACAGTAAAATGTGTATCCCCCCCCCCACTTTATATCAGAATAATGAATAATTAAAATTAAATACTAATCTCTTATATATATATATATATATATATATATATATATACAATATATTTCTTATTGAGAATGTGAATGTTTCAAAAATCTTACATAATGCTGAGACCAAATTCAGGCACTGTGCCTAAAACAAACAGATAAAGTCTTACTGCAAGCATACACTATGATTTCCATTTCTCAAACTTATTTGGGGAATTATACTTTTCTCAAACTGGGTAGATAACATTTTCCATATGTTACTGGCTGATTGTATCTTAAATTTTAATTTTCTCTGTTATCTTAATTTCTACGCGTAAATCACTCAGGACTCAGAAGAGCAGTTTCATTTACCAAGATGGGAATGATTTTAGCTTCTTTGATTTCAATGTGCATTTCTGGGTTTCCCCCCTTTTCCCTATTGGCAATGTAAACATCCCATTTTCCAGGGTCTTTTGTGCTTGGTGAAAGGGTTCTTATCAATGCACACTCAGAGAATGAGGTTTGTTTTGTTGGACCAGAGAGACGGTTTGCAATGAATGACACAGAATCACCGTCTCCACACTCACCTGGCTGTTTTGCTGTGAGACACAGGGGCTCTAGGTATCCCACAGTATTGATATTATTTATGTGTCAGGATGCTGTTTGTAACCTTTCGGGATGAAAATCTCTATGGAGACCAATGTGGAGCCAGATTAAGGAGGCAAAGTAATGTTCAACAAATGCACATTTGTTCAGTAACTACTCTGCTAATGGAACACCTTCAAAAATCTCTGAGGCAGCACAGGTCAGAAAAATGTGAAGGTTTTTTTTTTTTCTTCTCTCTCTTCTAGCACTTGTTCAAAGTTCCCAGCCACACAAAGCTGCTTTGAGGGTTTTCTGAAAGATATTTTCTCTTTATAGTTACAAGTTCAGCTATAGTGCATCTGCTAATTAATTCTGCAAATTATCTGTTTCTCACTCCAAATTAGGCTCTGCTCACAGACATGGTTTCTTCAAAAGCAATTAAGAGACGCTATTTCTTAAACCTGAAATCTAGGCTTTTACTTGTCACATAGGTAAGATTTCTTACTATAAAAAGCAACTTTCTCCGTGTTTCGTAGGGATGCAGTGTATGTTAGCACTATATTGGCTGACAGTACATGGGATGTGCTTTTCAATAACTGAGGCCGATGCAATATGCATCTCAGTGCATTGCCAACGATATGATAAATTAAAGATGCATATAAAGCAACTATTGATGCGATACGATTCACCCCTATTACGATGCAGTGCAATTTGATTTCGAATCGATTCAACACAATGCAATTCAAAGCAATACAATGGAATGAGAAACAAATACTGAATGATGCTATGCAATTCAATATGGTACAGATATTTTGCTTTTATTTATTTGGTTCAGACAGACAGAAAATCATAAATTAACTTTAATGCCTTCTGACTTCTAACGTCTCGGTCTCCGTAGTGTTGTGATGCGTCATATTCACGTAGCAGCAGTGGTGATGAGAGAACGTGCCCAAGAAACTGTTTAGAGAGGAGAAATCAATCTAAATATAAAATATCGGCCACTTTCTAAATAATAAAAGTATTGCATGTCTACTAATAATTCTACATACAGAAAATAAATATGTTAGAAACCATGCATCAAGAATCAAATGCACACTTTTTTTAAATCGATTAACTTTCATGCCGATGCATATATACATAAGTAATCAATGTTAAATGTATATTGGTTAGTACTGGCTATTTAATTGTTCATTTGACCTATTTTACTTTTACATAACATAATCAAATACGTACTTAAAATTAATCCTTAAAAACACTTTAATACTAATACAATTAATTGCACATCAAATTTGACTGAGAAATGAACCCCAGTCCATAATTTAAAGTCATTATTATGATAAATGAGAAAAGCATCATTAAAGTACGACATTAAAGTAGCTTTAAAAATATATATTTTGTTGGATTGGCCATACAGTTTATTAAATAAACACACACTTTTACGCTACAATGTCCATGATTTTTTAAAAATTATTATTTTTTCCACAAGCTGCATCTGAAATTGGCATTTAGATATATTTACAGACAATTTATTGCAACTCAGAGGTAGAATGAATGCATTTACACTACAATTACAATTGCATGAATGATGCCATGAGTTTGAGTTTTAAATGGGTAATAAAGGGATGGTTCACTCAAAAATAATAATTCTTTAATTTACTCACCCTCATGTAATTTTAAACCTGTATGTCATTCTGTCTTTTGAAGATTCAAAAAGATGTGATAACTGTGTTAATAATTTTAATTTTTTTAATTGGCAGCCATAATAAATTTCTGTTTTTTTTTTTCTGTTCATTTTTATTTTGTTTTACTTTTATTTTAATCTTACTGTCTGCTACTATATTACACAACATTTTGGACATGCTGAAACCTGGGAACTAAGTTTCAAGTTGAAACTGAAAGGAATCAAATTGTTTACATTTATTTTGAGATCACTTTGGCTGAACTCACCATTTTGCACTTAAGATGTGTTCTCCATTTTCTTTTCCGTTCAAAATCACATAAACAAAATTAGCTAATGTCCCATTGACTGAGGTTCTTGTGGCTTTTTATCATTCTGGATAGGCAGTAAAATGTGAAGCTGGTTTCTATGGCTGGATTCAGAGAGACTACAGGTGCTTTCTGCTTCCCAGACACTGCCTCCTCTGTTCTCCCTTCTCACCCAACAGAACGATGGCTTCCTTTCACCTTTGCCAAACCCCAACCATCTGGCAACATGCTTGGAGAGCAAGCAGGTCTATTATAGCTGAAGAAAGCTATTCGTTAGCTCTCCCATTCATCTTGATGGAAGTTGCCCGGCTGTTACAGGAACATTGTTTATTGGAGTGCAGAATTTTCTGAGCCAACCACCTGAGCCATGTGACTACAGGAAGTCAAGGGCATATAGGGTTTGTAAAAGTTCCCCGAAAGCTTTTACATTCAGCAACTCGGCCAGGCATCTTTTTAAATAGATATTGAATCCTGGGACAACTGTCACTAGTTTCTGACATTAAAAAAACAGTAATGTGTGGATAGATATCTAGTTACACAAAATCACAAACAACAAACTTGCCTGTCTCAGGCGTGAGAATCTCACCTTTGCCCTTCACATGTTGATAACTCATCGACTGACAGACTTCTCAGTTTTGTGGCTGATGCAGTCTTGGTTAAATAATCTGTCTATTCCTATCACACCTTCTCAGATTCAAATGCTGAACTTTTCATTGCTTTTACAGGGAGCTGACCCTACCGTGGCATCCGTCCTAGATAAACGGCTCATGAGGCAACAGGCAGTCCTGGGTGGGACACAAATACAAATGTAGTTTTCTGCTCCATAAGGTTTGTGGCTGCCAGGGTTTTAGGGGAGCAGCAGGGATCGAGTGAGAGTTACACTACTAATGTGCTGCTATGTACCACAGCCGAGCGAGTTTTCCTTCTCTTTCTTATTGTTCAGATTTGAGTGCCTGTGCATTGGGATCTGAAGGAATGAAACTGCACTGAAAATCGGGGGTTCAAGATCTAATTTATATCTGGAAATAAACTGAATATTTGAGATTCTATGATTCAGCACTGTTTTCTTGTGAGATTCTATCAACTACTAACTCATGTTTTTCCAGACCTGTATGTTTCAAGTACTACTTCATACAATGAAAGTTAACGGGGTCCAAAACAACAGTGAACCCCATTAAATAAAATAAAAATAAAAATAAAATAAATAAAAATTCTTATTTAATTGTATTGAATATGCACTTGTAAAGTATTTCATACTTTAAAAGAGTATGATTTTAAAAACTCCTGCACTTGCAGATAATATGATATTGAACATGAAATTAAAGGCTGCTTAAGTGTTCTTAAAGGGATAGTTCACCCAAAAATGAAAATTTGATGTTTATCTGCTTATCCCCAGGGCATCCAAGATGTAGGTGACTTTGTTTCTTCAGTAGAACACAAACGAAGATTTTTAACTCAAACCGTTGCAGTCTGTCAGTCATATAATGCTCATCAATGGGCACACAATCTTCGGGAGAAAAAAAAAAAAACATGCACAGACAAATTCAAATTAAACCTTGCAGCTCGTGATGACACATCGATGTCCTAAGACACGAACGCGTTAACGCATGCGATTAATAACATTTTTTTTCATGTGTTAATATTTTTTAACACAAATTAATCGTTTGATAAGGTTTGACCCCAACTTCTTCCCATCATCGCAGTGCGGAAGGTTATCTATCATTGTGTGATGAGGGGACAGAACCAGTGTTGCCAGGGTTGCGGCACAAGTGGGATATTTTGAAAACACAGTTGCGGGAAAAATTACAGAGCCGTGGGTTGTGGTTTTTTGGGCTACTTTTATAATGTACCATGGCTGCCCAAGGTGTATAGACAATTAAAAATTTAAATGGATCCTTTTACTAATGTGTATTATACTTGGAATGTATCCCTGTCAACCTAAGAATGGAGAGGCGGTTGTAACATCACAAATAACGTGAGTTTCAGCAGAGCATACATGTTAAGGCTTTTACACAGCAGAAATAAACATGACAACAGCCACTATAGATTATATAAGATAATAAACACACAATAGGATATTTGTATGTGATTTTCTTGATTGAATGTGTACATCTGAAATGCTAATTTGTGCAGCGATATAAAAGGCTATAAGTAGCATATTTTAACAACAGTAAACGACCAAATTCCACATGTGATCGTAAAAGGAAGTTATTACAAACACTCGATGGTGGTTTGAAGTGAGTTCTGAGTAAAAGTGTACAATTAATCTCATAAATTGTCTTATGTAGCATGATGCTAATGTTAGCTCTAATGCATCTGCAGAACCGGTCCAATTCTTCCTCATAATGCATTTTGTCATAATACTTCATGTAAGGTCGCAATAAATGTTTTGTTGTATTTATTTAGAAATACTTTTGATAATAGTTGGGTATACTGGGATTGAAGTGATGTGGCTCGGTAAACGTTTTATTGCCAGTACAAAGGCTGATAATGGCTGAATAAAAACAAAAGAATAATAAGGATTATGTCTCATACCTGGTGAAAGTGTGAAAGGTTCTGTTTCCTTAAACTAGTTTGTCATGCATTTCTTTTTCAACACATTTACAGGTAAATCCTAGTATTTTAAATTTGCGATTAATCATGATTAACCACAGTCCATGACTGTGATTAACGCGATATCATTTTTTAATCGATTGTCCCTCTTCAGATTTATATATATCTATCAAAATAAATCAAGCCATATTGGAGTAAATGTTCACTCACATTGTTCTCTCAGATGTTTGGAATCCTTTATGTGCTTTTATGTTTTGATGAAAATATGGTACATGCTGCTACATTAAACTGGTCGTAAGCCTTGTAATGACCTTCTGGAGTGCATAAAACACAAAATATAAAAATACACAACTTAAAATGGTCTAATAAAATGGTCAACTCCCCAGCACAAGATAAAGACTGAATACAAATGTGGGTTCATAAGTGTATTTGTGTGTTTTTTTTTTATTTTTATTTTTTTTATGGGCATCTCTGTTCAGTATCGAACTCCATTGGTACTTTATGTGCTAATTTAGAGTATCCAGCATGAAATATATGTGAACATTCAACGTTGTTTCTCCTCTTCTTATTGACCCCAGCTCTTGAGTCACTCCACACTCCAGTGAAAAGCTTGTTAGGAATCACTCTCCCCTTTCAGGCTAAAGTAGAGCACACAGCCTGTCATCTTTCTCTAGGATGTTCGACTGGCGTTTTGACTCTCTAGGGTTTACCAGTGCCAGTAAACAATTCCACTCACCACACCCTGAGCCCATAACACCACCTCCTGCCAAAATGATTGCCACCCTCTCTCATAATATTGGACCTTTTTCGCTCTTATTCCCCAGACTGGTCATTTGCAATTCTCCCTGCCTGACCTTTGATGCTGGATATGGCTACACTAACTGTGTGATTTGCAGTTAATTAGACCGAGGCATTTACAAGGGGCAGAGCTGCAAAACCAGGACTGGCTAAAGTCCGGCCCAAATCCATCACTCAAAGCGTTGAGCTCTGCCAAGCACAGCTGGATCCAGTTCTCTTATCCAGCAGCTAGCAGTCCGATGTTTGGCCATGCCAGAACACTCTCTAACCCAGACTGCTTTTCATCGAGTACAGTATAAAGGATTTATGAGGATCCAGAGCCAATAACCAATAACTGACCTTGCCAGAAAAAGAATGGGGGAAAAAAAAATTAGATGACAAAAAATACTTTCATGCCAAGCCCCAAAAAGAGCAGCAGCTGTGCATTTTTGTGAACGCATCTAGAAAAATCCATCTGCATTGAAGATTATTAATGGGATATCCTGGGTTCAGTACCAGTTAAACTCAGCAGCAATGTTGGCGTAATGTTGATTACCACAAAAAATATTTTGACTCATCCATCCACAAAATAATAAAAACATAAATCAAGGTTATACAGTGAGGTACTTATAATGGATATAAATTAGGCTGACCATACTCAGACATGTCCTGGCTGGGATTTCTAAATTGCCTAAAATATCCGGATTTTGGATTTGTTTTTCTATTGGCTTGCTCTCTACTGTCCTCATACATTATTTGCATTACTTTGACCATTCTCTGAAGATCCCGCCTTCGACATTCCACAACTGGCCGATTATATATAATGGCTGCACGCTATTGGTCAAACCACTTTTCAGTCATTACCTTCAGCAAGTGTGAAAACAATAGGAAAACAAATCCAAACCTGGACATTTCAGGCAAATTAGAAATCCTGGCCAGGACATGTACGGAGAGGATGTATGGTCACCCTATCAAGAGTCCAATTTTTGGAAAGTAAAACGGGAGAAATGTACAGTAAAATTTATAAATCTTTTAAATGCACTTTCATTAATTCTTCTATTAAAACCAGTCTTGTTATTGTCACTAAGGCTAAATATGTTAATTGAAAATAATAAAATAAAAAAATAATAATTAAATATTACATGAAAACGTTTAAGTTCAAGACTAAAATTACTAAAACTAAAAGTGAAATAAAATAAAGCTGAATAAATTTTATTTAAAAAAAATCACAGGCAACAAAATCACCAAAACTTTAACTAAATACATAAAGTATATTAATAATACTAACACATAATGTAAACTTGTGCATTATTTAAACTGTAAAGTCATCCTTGTCATTTTGGTTGTTTTATATTTTATTATAAAATTGGATATTTTACTCAGAAATTTACGCAGAACATGTTACTAATGTTACTATTTTATCCATGTTGAAATCATGTTAACACACACATTGTTTACGTTTTGTGACTCTGGTTTTGAAACGGTGAGTATTTAAACATTTACGCATTGGCCCTCTTTTCTTCAGTTGTAAGTGCCTCAATGTAACCTAGATATCTGAGATTTTTCTAAGTAACAAATTGCAGTACAATTTCTATATTATACCACAAGTGTTGTTTATTAATCTTAATATATGTTGAATCTGGTGTATTCCTTTAACATTCAACTTTGCGATGTTGTCTTAAGTAATAAACTACCTCCAAATCTCTTTGAATATTGGGACGGACAGAGACTCTTGTGAATGTCAGACACAGTCATTGTTGTTTGTTTGAGGGTTTGCAGGTGGTTTGGGTAAAATAGCATGAGATTATTGTTCGCTGGCACCGTCCAATCAGTGTGGCCATTTGCATATGCGTTCTATTTGCATAAGCGATGCATAATTTCTAGTGCTATTTCACAGCTGTCTTAACAGATTATTGAAGTAGCAGGGAAAGAGTTTCTCCTAAGGCAAGGCGGACTGTGTATTTCCTATCATTCGGCATAAATTCTTGAGCGCACTTTGAATTAATCAGTGTAAAATGATGTTACTTTCTGAATTGTGATGGATTTTTATTTATAGTTGTAATGAGATCATAGCTAAACATGATTATTTATGATTTAATGAGTGTTTGTCCCTCTTCAGATGTTCTGCTGATTCATACACTTCTTATTTGAGTATCTTAAGATCAGCGAAAATTCAAATGGAAATAGTTAAAAGCCCTGACATTTCTAAATAGGAAGTAAGGACATTTCAAAATCAGCCTCTGGAAATGAGCTTAACTGCATGAGAGATGCGTATTTATTAGTATGCATGAGTAAATGCTGCATGAGCCAGACCGCTGCTGTCAACAAACTTCTATCATCAAAATGAGTTCAAAAGGCTAGATATCAGACATTCGGCCTTTCATTTGGCTCACACATTTGACATATGTATATCCAAAATAACTCTGAAGCTGAATAGAAAACAACACCAATGACTGCAATTTTGAAAGCAGGAAACTGAATTCAGTTAGTTTTGAAACAGGAAACAAAATGTGTCACACAAGCAGACTTTATCAGAATTGCAATACATATCTCATGATATTAATGCCAGGGGAATATTAAAAAATCCCTTTGATTGATGCTTGGAACAGATGGGAAAACATTACAGAGCTTTCAGCACAGGAAGACAGACAGACCCCTTATGAAAACATACATGCATAAACTTAGAACACGATTTTTGCAGACATTTGTGAAGTCAGATCACTGATGTTATTTTCATCTAGGGACTGTTATAATACCAAGAAATATATGAAAAATTACAGCTTTTCCTGAACACTTTTGGACCACGTTTTGTTGTCGAGATCTGTCACAGCTTTTTCATGGATCACAATTTTATTTTCTGAAGAAGTTTGAATTCTGTTGCTGTCACTGCAATGTCTGACAAAATATTTCAAAAATTTGCTAAAAATATACTTACCCTCAGGCCATCCAATATGTAGATGAGTTTGTTTCTTCAGCAGAAATTTTGCATTACATCACTTTCTCACCAATGGATCCTCTGCAGTGAATGGGTGCCGTCAGAATAATCCACAAGTAATAAGTAAGATCCATGCTTGTAAATCCACTATTAAGGGTGTTTTCGCACTTGAGTCCTCTTTAAAAGAACCGAACCCAGACCCCTTTAAGTGGACCAAGAGGTGGACCAAGTAAAAAAGGACCCAGTTTTCTTTACATTCACACAGGCCCTGTTCCTGAACGAGGACTCGGATCCTTTTTTGGACCACTTAAGCAGTAATGGTGTCTCAGACCTCTTTGTGTTCAGACTGTTACTTTTTTTTGGATCTAATCCAGTTCAGTGTTGGATGGCTGACCCTATGGCCTCCAAAATTTGTTTCTATTTTACTTACAATGTTCCTCACTAACCAAGAGATTTATTTGTGAAGATTACTGTTGTTGTTGTTGTTGTTAGTATTTTCTGTGTAAAACAGCTTTGCTATACAAATACTGTTGAATGAGCTTACCTTTGAATGTAACATTTTTCTAAGTTTATCTTTTGTACAAAAATACAAGTTTTGTACACATTTGTAAATATTTATTTTGAATTGTTTTTAAATTGTTTCCTTATCCTCATCAATGCCTTGTGCTATAAAATGAATAATCAATAGATAGGACAAATAAAAGAAAATATAATAAACGGCTTTACATTTTTCAGGTACAGTATCTTTAAAAGTAGCATTCAAGTAAGAAATGGAAACATCAAATGTAAAAAAAATAAAACGGCATATTATCGTATGAATAATAAAGATTCTACTTATTCATTAGGCTGCTGGACTAGAACTATACTATAATGCACAGATCAGTATATTGATATACATGCAATTTCTTTCCCAAATGTTTACATTTGATTGAGCCAAAACAAACAGTGTGTATGTGAACCATGGGTATTTTTGAAAGTTTCAACACAATAGACTTTAAAGAGAGCGTAGTTTAACCCCTCCTTGGATGTGCGCGCTCGCATATTAAAAAGTTTAAACTGGCCAGGCGCACAGCCGTGTCACTCTTACGCAGTTTGGAAGTGGCTGAAATTAAAATAAACGAATGTACGTTGTGAGCGGATAATTTGTAGAGATCTGCCAGAAGAAGCAGCCATTATGAACAGCTGATTTGTACGGTGACATCTGATGACCAAACTATTGGAATTCGCAAATGGAAAAATCAATTGAGCCCGGGCCGATTTGTGTTCACAATGCACGTTTTTAGCGAACCGCACCTTTAGCCGAACGCGAACCGTACTCAGACCACCTCCCGAGATGGTCTCGGTTCGATTTGCTTCTGAGGGGTCCGAGATCGTTTGGAGTGTTCACATATGGGCCAAAAATCATGCGAACCGCGCTCAGACCCCTGAAAAAGATCAAGTGTGAAAACACCCTAAGACACTTTTAACTTCTAAACTAAATTACAAGTCCTCTATCTATCCGTAATATTGTTTTCTCCAGAGAAAAAAAGTCTTGTCTGAATCAGGAGAGAAATATGCACAGCTCAAGCACCATTTACATGTAAAAGCAGTTCTATACAGTTATGTTGGTGCATTTTAATGTTAGAGGACAGTTTCACTGGAGGAAGCATTATTATAGATTATGGACTTGTATTTTGACCTGATGCGATGATTTACAGTATAATTAATATATCTTAATGATGGATTCGATTTTTACTACCATGCAGCTTTTTACTTCACAAGACTTTAATTGATGGACTGGAGTGGTGTGGATTACTTGTGGATTAGTGTGATGTTTTTATCATCTGTTCGGATTCTCATTCTGACAGCACCCATTCACTGCAGATGATCTACTGGTAAGCAAGGGATGTAATGCTAAATTTCTTCAAATCCGTTCTGATGAAGAAACAAACTTGTCTACATCTTGGACGGCCTGAGGGTGAATGAAACTTAAGTAAATTTTCATTTTTGGGTGAACTATTCCTGGTTTTTTTTTTTACACACATTGACACACGCAAATCTGCTGGACATGTTCAGTTCGACAGAAAAAAGTGATTCTGTCAGTCAACCTCAAATAAAAATAATCTTTATTTGGTTTGACAGGGGATTCTAGGTTCAAAATAACATGAACATTCCCATTTGACCATAATGGAAACCTTTTCTCTTGTAATTACTTCATTTTAAATTCTTCCCACTCTGGAAAATTTGAGGGAGTGATATTATATTTTCATTATAAATATTAAATTCATGAAAAGTTAGGAATGTATTCCTTCAGTTCACATAAGCGGTTTGTATGTGTTTAGTGTGCCATAAGATGGCGTATGTGTGGAGAGTAACCCGGCAGCCTACAAATATTCCTAATGATTACCATGCACAAACCGCTAATGCAAAACTTCTCACGGGGAATTTCTGCAGCACAGCGGTGCCCGTATAACCGCGAGCACAGAGCTCATTATTTTATATAAAAACCAGAGATGATGCCACACTTTCCAGGCCTGAGCACTGGCTGCACTTTCTTTGAACATGTGGAACAGAAACCCTGCTAAATCTCAAAGTTGTCGCTTAGGAGACACGAGTATGAGATGAAATAACTTGAGAATTTTATAACATTTCAAGAAAGGAAAAAGGCCATGTGTTTGTCTCATGAAACAAAACAATCAGGCAGAACAAATGCGATTACCCTTGAAATCGCTCTATTTTTATTATTATTATTATTATTTATTTTTTTTTTATTTTTTTTTACAGGGAATAGAATATAGCAGCTAGTTTATTCTTAAAAGTCTTTCCAGGGTTCTCCTTATGTCATTTTCAGTTTGCAGCTACACACATTTATGACTGCGTACAAACAACAGACTGCACTTTAGGGAGCTGATTATCTTTTTATTCATCGTGTTTAATAGGGTGTGCATCCTTTGCATGTAATCCAGTGTATTAAGGAGAAGGAATATTCTTAGGATGATGAGAAACAGGATTATTGTGCATATGTAATTGTGGTCAATGAGTCAGGATGTGAATATGTAATGATATTACTGTCTTTGCCGTCTAAGCTGTTGATAAAGCTTTTCAGATGTAGCACTAAGAACTTTGGGAGATTTGTTGAGGTTCGGCGCACATCTGTTCCCACTAGATTTTCAGATTTAAATGATGGTTTAACAAGATCGAGCATCTCATGCCACTAAATGTGAAATGGCTCGGCATGAACAAGAATAATGATGGTGCAATGAAAGTAAGAGTGGAAAATCTGCAGTACAAAGCACAGAATCTGCACCCATTTGTGCCTTTTAAGAGTTTAGAACAGCTGATGCCAGTAAGTTTTCATTCTATCTGCTTTTTTTGATATATTTTCCTAGAAACATGGGTCTTCAACAGGGGGTGCAATGCATTATTGCAGGGGTCTGCCAATTATAGTTTGATCTCAAACAGTTTTATGAAGAACTTGTGTTAAACGATAACATATGAACTGAACTTGAAACAAACATAAAGGCGCTAATGCTCAGATAAATATTTCATTGTACATATCATATTAAATTATTATACATTAACGTAATTGTAATCAGGATTTGAAATTAACACCCGCCAACCCACCAAATGTGGGTGATAATTAATTGCGGTGGGTAACACATATAAACTCATTAGGCAATTTGGCGGTTTATGAATCATGAATTATGTCCCATCACTTCACATGCTGTCACATCAGAGCCCATCCCTCAAAAGGAGCCAGCAAAAGAAAAAGTTAAGAGGGTGAACGAGAAGAGCAATGTCTTTAAAAAAAAATATTGAACATTTTCTGTGAGTGTAAGCACACCTGAGGCACCATATGGTATCTGTAGGTGGCAACTAATATGACTTCAAGGCTGATCAAAAGACAAGATGCTGACTTTTGTGAGGAAACCGCTGATCGTTTTATGGACTGACAGTCTGTCTGCTAATCTACAGTGTGTTTACTATTAATATATTCATTTTGGTGTAAGCTATATTTGGAAATTAGAACAAAACAAATGTCACAAATATCAAATGTCACAGAAGATTACATTTTTTTTAATGATATCTGCAAACATTGATTGACTGACATCAATTGTCATTGACTGATTGACCAGGTGAACAATAAATATATTTAAATTGTGCTTTTTCAGACACACTTACTATATTTAAACTATATTATACTAAGTGCATATTAAATGTATTATTTTGAAACAACTTTAAGTATATTAAGTGTATTTCAAGATATGTTTAAGTTCAATTTTAATCTATTTGTAATATATTTAATATATTTAAATTGTGTTAAATTGGAACCACTTATTTAGGGCAATTTAAGTGTAATTCTTAAAATACATTTAAAATGTATTTTTAATACTTCATGAACTACAGTTAAAGTATATTTGAAGCATCATTTTAATGTACTTCAAGTACATTTCAATTGTATTTCCGCTCATTAGAAATGCATTAGCATTACACTACTAGTATATTATAAAGCTGCTGTTTTCAGTATATACACACACAGACATACACACTTTGATATCTAGAAAACTTTAAGGTATTATATATGGTTGTGTACATTACAAATATTCATAAAGTACATTAAAAAAGTACAGCAGCATATATACCTTGGTGAAAAACAAAACAAAACATAGGCCTACTATTAAATGTATTAAAAATGCACTTGAAATACAAGTATGTTTATATTTGTATTACTACAGACATACTCACGTACATTTGAATAAATTATACAAAAAACTTTAATATATGAAACAAAGACTGAAATGCTATGGCAGAGCTATCTTATCCATTTGTAGAACATTTCAGTTACTGTATACCTGTATTACTAAAAAGTACAGAATTTTGCATAAATGAATAAATAAAAATTACAATGCAATTTTCTGAAGAAAAAATAAATTAATAAAAATTTACTGAAAAACAAAGTGCAGAAGTGAATAGATGTGTGTGTGCAAAGACTGAATATGAAGATGATAAAGTTCAAGCAACAGGATAGGGAGGGATGTAGGGGGTTTTGGAGGTGGACGAGGAGATGGCGGGGGGATGGTGAGAGGCAAAAGTGCGGGGATGATGGCAGGATGTGGCGAAGGGATGGTGATGGGAGGATGACGATGATGGCAGCTTAGATGGTGTTTGGCACATGGCACAGACCCAGAGAGTCCCAGTCCCAAGACGGCAGAGTCGAGGTAGGGAGGAGCCAAGATGTAGATGGTGTGGCTGCCGACATCTGGGGGCCGACCGACAGAGACAGAGCTGGTGGATCCGAAGGCACAGACGGAGGGCCGATGGAGCTGAGCTTCCGGAGGTTCCTGGAGACCTGGGCACAGCCTAGTCGTCCTGGCATACAATATTTTGCACAAGTGCCTTGCAACTTTATAAAAAAACAATTAAAAAAACAATTAAATAACAGATTTTTACATGAATGACTGAAAGGAAGCACAAATTAGCCACATGGAATGGACACATTGCTAATGTTTTTCTTCCAAGATTGACCGACTCACCCTCCATTAGGCCTGATTAAAAAAATCTCTATAACAGAGGTGATACGATATTAAAATATACTTATATTCCTTTGCTTGTCTCTGCATTCAGATTTCAGTTTGTCTTCTATAGCAGCTGATCTGAAAAACAACAAATATTAATATTTAACACACACACACACACACACACACACACACACCAAGGCAAATGATGACTGACGATTTGTTTTCTTTTTAAGAATGACAGTACGCTGGGAACAATGTACCTGGTCGGTAATATAGTCAAAAACCTTCCTAGCCTCAGCAGTTTCAGATGTACTGTATGCGCTCTTATCATTATTATTATTTAAGATTATTATTTAATCTTTGTTCTTATCTATAATGAGAAATATATATTAGAAAATGAAGGCGATAAGGTTGTCAAGCTTGAACAAATATAAACACCAATCAACGAACACTACCACAGTTGGCTAATCAGCTTAAGACTAAGTAATTGTTCATAATCATGGTTTTTCAAAGATCATTAACCTCATTACAATGAAGCCAAATTGTTCAGGATATCAGAAATAAATTCACTTCATATTGCAAATAAAAGAATGTTAATGTTAAAATGACTAATTTTATTTATTTATTTTTTTTTTTTGCCAATGCATGTGTCAAAAACACAACTGGCACAGACAAATAACATTAATTAAATACAAATCTTACCTGAAGTCACAGTGAGGTTCCAAAAGTCAGACGCCATACATGCTATACACGCTTGCAGAAGCTGGTAAAAATAAGAACATACCGCTATATTTTCTAATTAATTTCATAGTTCCCACAAAACAATTTGAATTCTGTCATCACTCACCCTTAAGATGCTCCAAACCATCTAAGACTTTTGTTTAACTTTTGAAAGAAAATCTGAGATATTTTACTGAAATCTGAGAGATTGTCCCTCCAATGAAAGAAGATTCACCAAAGAAAAGGTTTTCTTTAAGTGCCCTAAAGAGACACGATTGCTCTATATAATACTGTTCAAATTTAGACTTAGATTCAAGGGACATTTGCACGCACATCATATTTGATATACGAAGCTCTCTGGTGCGAGCTCATTATCATACGAACCAATCAGAGCTGTTCAATGGCTATGGAACCAATTAGGTTTAGTCAGTGTGTTGTTTGAATTTAAAGACAAGTAAAAGCAAGTTTTTTTTTTTTTTAAGCATTTCAGTTATGAAATCCTTGTGGGAATTTTACTGGTAACGTATTACAATTAATGTGTCATGTAATGGACAACAGCCTAATCAACCAAAGTAGCATAACCTTATAAGTAAAACTGAACAACATATTGAACAACATATTTTAAGTATTGCAATGCTTAATAATAGTTGACAAACATCTGTACATTGTAAATGTTAAAAAGGTTTTTCAAAATATCGTACCTTTCCAAATATTAAAATTATAAATACATAAATATTTAAGATATATTGCAGTAGGCCTACACATGGTTATAAAGTGTATTAAAAACCCATTAAAAGTGTAATCATTTTGTTATGTTCTTACACAAAGTACAAATACAATATACTTTAAGTAAGGGTAACATAAGTGTGTTTTCTGTAAATACACTAAAACGTCACTAAAAGTATGCTTGTGTTTAGTATATTGCTTAAAATTGTAACTAAGAATATATTTATTAACCTAGTATTTCTAATATACTTTTTAGGAATATACTAATAGTGTGCTTGTGTTTAGCATATTCCTTAAAAGTGTAACTAAGCATATATTTATTACCAAAGTATTTCTAGTATACTTTTTAGAAATACATTGAAAGTACGCTTGTGTTTAGCATGTTTCTTAGAAGTATAACTAAGCATATATTTAAAACAAAAGTACTTCTTGTATACATTTTTGAAATATATTAAGATGCAATTCAGTATATTTTAATGCACTTCAAATAAGCATGTTGGGAATACAAATGTATTATATACACACTACTTGAATTTCAAGTATATTTTTACTTTATTTAATATTACGTCTTTTCCACCTGGGTTATAACACTGAAATCCATTCAATGGTTCAGAATCATATTAATTAATAAATCTTTTTATATATTAAATTATAAATATGTTATCTGAGCTAATAATCTGAGCAAATCTTTTGAATATTTCTGATATTTTTGTATAGGCTAGTTTACGTTCTGAATGGCTGGTAACATAATTTAATTGTCAAAATGGCTGGTGAGCGAGAAAGTTCATTTTGAACCCTGATTGTAATGTAAACTATTTTATTCACATGCATCAATAATGTATATTTTAATGATCTTTTTTGTGGAAGCACTATAATTATGTATGTAAACACCAATGTTATTTTAGTAAATTTATATACTATTCTAGTATTTATTAATAATTTGTTAAATTTTTAAATTTTAATTTTAATTGGTAATTTAGTAATTAATTGCATTTTCTGCTTCAATTTATTTTTTTATTTTAGTTTTAGTAATTTTAGTACTTCAACAAACTTAAAAAAAGAACAAGTAAAAATAGGTGACTACTAGAAGCAATTTAAAAAAAAAATCCATGCTTTAAATTGTATTAATTTTGATGTGTTGACTAACATACTAAAGCAGAAATACAAGTAAAGTAGAACACAATTTTAACTGTAGTGTGCTATTCGACATTACATTCAATATTGCAGCCTAAAGCCTGCATGTGAACATATGTGTTAGTGAAGGAGACCCAGGTTGTGTGAATCACCAGCCTGTTACCAGCTGATTCGGCTCACCTACCACTCGACAGGAAACCAAACAGAATTAGTCAAATCAGAGCTGGCACTAATGAAGAAAAACACAAATTTTCTATGCATAACTGATGGCCAATCAGAGGAGAGTGAGACACTACTGGAACAAATTACCAGCTTATCTGTCAGGTTTTGTCAAGCTAAATTTTGTAAGATCAAATTTTCACCTGGAAAAATTTTACTTCCTTCTGTTCCCTGGAGTCTTGATGTGTGGCGGGTGGGTATTCCCACATTTACATCTGAGAACGGACTAACTTGACACATCTTGCTGGCTTGGAATCACACAGTGTTTAGTTTCTCCCAGAGAGAGAACAACAGTCAGAAATCCCTGAGAGATCTCAGGGCAACAATGATGGACTCTTTGGCCAAAAGCTAGTCTGAATAACCTGCGAATGATATGGTTAGATTTGGCCTAAACACCAAACCCTACGGGTCAAAACAACACATGCTTTTCTGGGATTCATCACTATGGCTTTTCACGAAACACTCTCCATCCTTCAATCTCTTTACTAAATCACAGAAGCAATGAAAAAACATGACTGATGGTCCAGTCATACCTCTGATTCCATGACATACTAGGTAAAGCTTTTGGCTTTAAAGCTGTTGTGTCTTTTGAATAGCCCCAACAGCTCAGACCATTAAATTGGACATTTTTCTAGCCCTCCATATTGTTGTAGCACTCTAGGGTCTTGTTAAAGTCCCTCATTGTTTTATAACGGGAGAGAAAGTGCTTTGATAGATGAGTTCTCAGACCTTGAGGTTAGAGAAACATTATTTTTTCTCATATCAGCCAGTTTTTAAGGAATGGGACAATTTTCTGAAATGAAAAATAACTGAAAACCACTGTAAACAGTTTAATTGTGTGTTTCTGACTTATTGCCTTCTGAAATCTTGTAAAAGTTGTACAGATAATTGCTTTCTGGTTTAATTAATTGCATACTTTTATGTTCTTAGGAAACAGCAACAACAAAAAAGCATTTCGTGATAAAACACAAAAGTACACAAACAAGTTCTTAAAAAATCTGGAAATTTATCACAAGGTCTACGAAGATTCCTTCTATGCTGATTAATATCGTAGGTTGTGTGTTTGACTTTGTATTGAATGGCGTGTTTAATGTACAACAATATGCAACATACATACATGCTGATAAAACGTCTCTAGGTTACGCATGTAACGTCTCGATTATGTATGTAACCCTCGTTCCCTGATTTAGGGAACAGAGACGTTATGTCGAGTGACGACATTATGGGGATTCCCTTGGGAGCCCCAATTATCTCTGATTTTAAGAGAAAACGCCAATGAATATTGGCTACTGGATTTTGCATACCTGAGCCACTCCCCGCGCATATGGGTATAAATAGGTGACAGGTGCATCCACTCTTCAGGTTTTACGCTGAGGAGCCGAGAACATGTCCCTGGCCACCAGCGATGGTTCGAGGTTGTGGCCAGTGGATATAACGTCTCCGTTCCGCAAAGGGCATAACCCTCCCACCGCCCCAATGCAAATTCGCTCACCTTGGTACCCGCAGGGACCACAGGTGAGTACTTCGCTGCTGGAGATAGTCAAGCTGCTGTTCCTTTCACCACAGAAACTAGAAGGGATTTCAACCTTCAACAAAAGATTGCTTCAAGTCTTTCCTATTTTGACTTGTGGAGACACTAATATGGACTGACACAGGCCTGGGGCAGTACTGCATATCGAATGGGTCTCTGAGGCAGGTCCTACCTAGGATTAGGGAGGAGCGGCTGCCAGCAGAGCCTGACAGAGTGCTCTGTCAAAGGGAAGTCACAGGTTTATCGAGAGGGAAACTTTACCAGGGAAGAAAACACATATGGGACTGCCCGAAGGGAATCAAGCCATATGGACACCTAGCCCAGTACAGGGGCTGACCGGAGACCCAGGCAAGCTAACACCAATACTGGGCCTGGCGTCAGACTGCTCCGCCCAGTCTGACTGCCGGGGGTGCTGGAGGAACTCCACCAGGGCTTGCCTTCCGGGGAACTTTACTGGAGGAGGAAAAAGGCGCTTGCATCTCAGGTTAAGGGGAATGGCACAGCAAGCATGACACCGGCCAGCTCTTCCTGCCAATTACCTGTTACCCAACACACAGGAAGAAACTGGCTCAACGCGGAGACTGTAAAATCTCACGAAGGTGTTCGGTGTTGCCCAGCCCCGCTCTAAAGATGCAGATCCATCGCATAGGTGGGGGCAAAACTCTGTGTGGAGTGAGCCCTCACCCCCAGGGGGCATGGCTCTCCTTAAGATTGGTACGCCAAGGCAATGGCATCCACTATCCAGTGGGCCAATCTCTGCTCTTCCCTTTCCGCTGACCTCCGTAGCAGACAAAGAGCTGCTCAGAGCTTCTAAAGCTCCGGGTGCGGTCCACGTATATATGCAGCGCTCTTACGGGACACAGCAATGCCATGGCTGTATCTGCCTCCTCCAAAGGTAGTGCTTGCAGGTTCACCACTTGACTGCGGAAAGGTGTGGTGGGAACCTTGCGCATGTATCCAGGTCGGGCTCTCAGCTCAGGACAATGTGAGAGTAGGCCGGCCCAAACACAAGGCACTCTTCGCTCACCGAAAATGCTTGGAGATCACCGACCCTCTGGATGGAAGTGAGCGCGGTCAGGAGCGCTGTCCTAGCAGACAGGAACTTCAGCTCGACTGAATCCAGCGGCTCAAAGGGACCCCTCCGAAGTCCAGCCAGAATGACAGAGAGATCCCAGGGGGGCACCAGGAGTGGCCTTGGAGGATTTAACCTTCTGGCACCCCTCAGGAACCTGACGATGAGATCGTGCTTTCCCAGGGACCGGCCGTCCACTGCATCATGATGTGCTGCGATAGCAGCCACATACACTTTCAAGGAGGAGGGTGACAGCCTACGCTCCAACCTTTCCTGCAGGAAAGAAAGCACTACTCCAATCATGCATCTTCGGGGGTGCATCTTTGCAGGAGGGCGCCCACGGCGACGAGGAGACTGGAGGCTGGCCCGTGGCGGAACGGTGGCAGATGGTGCATCACAAAAAAGCAAGATGTGTTGGATGGTCTCAGTCTGCTTCTGTACTGCAGAGAACTGCTGGGCACAGTCCTCAACAGTGTCGCCGAACAGTCCAGCCCGGGAGACGGGAGTGTCAAAAAAGTGCACTTTGTAGATATCTCTCATCTCAGCTGGGCTGAGCCATAAATGGCGCTCTTGGGCCACAAGTGTGGACATCGCCTTCCCGAGGGACCACGCTGTGACTTCCGTCGCTCATAGGGCGAGGTCAGTCACCGAGCGCAGTTCCTGCATCAACCTTGGGTTGGTACTACCCTCATGCATTTTAGTGCCTCGGCTTGGTGTACTCCAAGGTTATGTTTGTAAACGAAAACTGAAACTAAAACTAAAACTATTGGTCAAAAAACCTTTTCGTTAACTGAAATAAAATTTAAATTTCTAAATAAATGAAAAACTAAAACTAAACGAAACTAGCAACAGTAACTGAAAAACTAACGAAAATAAAATAATAATTAGCAAAAATAAATAATCGTGTTCGTGATTTAATAAACTCTCATTCTGTGCCAGAAAATCGGACCTGTGGTTGTTTAGGGAAATAGATGGCGCTTCATGCAGGTCCTAAGCGGCTATTCACAGAGAATGCCAAGACAGGGGCTATGAAATGGGAAATAACTATAAATAATAATAATGCACACCTTACAGCGCACGAACGTTTAAAAGCGTGCTTGACGTGCGAGAACAACATGAGAGTGAGTTAGACACAGAATTAAAAGTTTTGGATGAGCTGACTTTAGTGAAGAGACATTCTGTCAGCTTTGCGATTACTATGGTAACGTCCACCTTGAGTCCATGACACGAGCACCGCATTGACTGTATAAAATGTATCCAAAATGAGAGAAAGCGATAGCCGCGCTGTGTTTTTGTGTAAAAGGGGCTTTAGAACTGGGATTGATTGCGTTGCTCATCTGAAGCGCGTGCGCGCTGGAGCGGCTCGTCAAAGTAAAGTGCAAACATCATTTAAATCACCATATCGCATTTATTTTTGAGTAGTATGAGGTTTCAAACCATTTTAGATTGTTTCTTCTTATTGTGTACGTTCATAGAGGGAGACGGGACATACAGTAGTGTGCACTGGTGACTCGTATGTGCAAAAACATCCAACAAATTAATGCACTGAAAACACAGATGGACAAAAATAAAGATTACAGAGTTTCAGTAACGATTGCAAAGAACATGCCTGCGTCCCAATGTGCACACTGTCCATGCTAAATTCTATCTGATATTAGTCATTTTTAATACTATTTAGGGCAGATAGGGTGGATAGTATGCACATTGGGACGCAGGACATGTTTCCACAAATCCAGCACTGGAGGGCTATTGTCCTGCAGAATTTAGCTCCAACCCTGATACAAACTCAACTGCCTGCTGTCTAGTAACTCTGAAAACCTTGATTAGCTTGTTGTTTGTAAACTATTGACATATTAAACAAGATTACATCTTTAATATGAATGAATATGAACTAATAAATTGTATACATATAAGTTGCATATTTTTGGTTTTTTGAATTGTAAAGAATTATTTTATTTTCATTATTAAGAGGTTTGTACAAGAGTTAACTGTAAACTGCAAACATTCAACTTTGCTAAAATTAAATGCCTTGGTTTGGTCTACACTGGAAGTGTTCCATTAACTCTGTTAAACTATAATTACTAAAACTAAAACTGAAACTAAAATATATAAAAACTAAACAGAAATGTGTTCACAAAATAAAAACTAAACCAAAACTAACAAAACCATTAATGAAACTAACTAAAACTAAACTGAAATTATAGGAAATTTGAAAACGATATTAAAATAAAAACTAATAAAAAAATTAAAAACTATAATATCCTTGGTGTACTCGCAGAACAGCCAAGACATGCAGGGCAGAGGTGGCTTGGCCCGCAGCACTGCAAGCTTTGGTTGCGAGAGCGGCCGTCAGCTTACAGGCTTTGGACAGGAGACGAGGACGATTTCCTCCAAGTTGCGATGTTTTGCGGGCACAGGTGGGGAATGTCAACGTACCCCCTAGCTGCCCCGCCATCGAGGGTAGTGAGGATGGGGGAGGCAGACGAGCAGTTTCCGGCCGAAAAAGGGGCCGTCCACGACTTCATCAGCTCCTCATGCACCTCCGGGAAGAAAGGAATCAGGGCAGGGCGTGGTCGTGAGCCATGGCCCATGCCAAGGAACCAATCATCCCGCCATGAGGGCTCAGGACTGGGAGGTGTGCACGCCTCCAGCCCAATGCTCACGGCGGCCCGTGAAAGCATGGCCGTCAACTCTGGGTCCGATTCGGTGGCGGGGGCTGCGACACCTGAGGGGGGCAGCCCAGCTGAATCTTCATCCTCAGAGGACAATTGCCCATCCCCGATGCTGCTATTGACATCTGATCCTCTATCGGTGCTGAATGAAACGCTGGGCATGCTGTGAGCTGCACAGAACAGCTGCTGCGGGATGAGTGAAAGGTCCATGGAGACTGGCCAGGTGGAAAGGCTCTCACTGTAACCCTCAGAACGCCCAGAGCACTAGCCGATGGTTCTCTGCTCGTAGCAGAGAAGCCAGCGCGGGTAGTGGCAGAGGGAGCCCCTCCAATCCCTGTGAGGAGAGAGAGGAGAGAGAGGTGCGATCGCAGCGCAGCCATGGTTGCATGCTCACAACGAACGCATAAACCGTCCACGAACACAGCTTCAGCTTGCTGGATGCCCAGACACTGAAGACAACGATTGTGGCTGTCGACGGAGGATAAAAAACGACCGCAACCAAAAGGACATGGCAGGAACGGCGTCTTTAAAAAGTGACCTACTGATAGAGAACCATGGTTCCCCGAGGGAACCAAACGCTGCTTCGAAACGCTATGGGAACGACTTCAGCATGACCACACTCTGAATCACATGTGCAATCAGTCCAATATATAGGCAAGACGTCACGGGCGGGGTGACATAGAGACCAGAGAGCTTAAAAGCATGTGCGGTGGATACAGTGTCAGCTACTGGTAGAATGAAGGAAGGTCTCGCAGGGATGCTGGAAGTATGGCAATGAGATGCAGCATCTCGTTCCCTCAGGGAACCATGGTTACATGCGTAACCTAGAGACGCTCCTCTTCAAGAACTTGAGCTGTGTCAAAACACTATGGGAATGAGTATGCTCATGCCACCAGACTTGCAAATCCCTGCCTAGTGTGGAAGAGCACAGCTAAGGCGAGAGAAAAGGAGTCAGGAGTGGTGCAAAATGCAGGTATAGAACCTGACAAAGTAAACGGAGTGGACATCCCACAGCGTCCTAAAGGCCACTTCTGGAGGAGTGAGCCTTGACCCCCAAGGGAGAGGGGAGAGGGGAGATCAGAGGACTCAAGGCTATGGAATAGCTTCCCAATCCACCAATTAGCATAAGCTCCATCTGGCTCCCGAAAAACCGACCACCAAGAGGAGCGTGGTAAGCAGCTAGGGCCACCACGGAAACCTTCAAGGTGGAGTGGGATAACCCTGCGGAGAACCGTGCCTGCAAGAACTCCAGCACTGAACCAACTGGGCATTTAATTGGGTCGAGCTGGCGGTTGCCACATCAAGAAGTGAAGGTTCACTTCAAGGAGTACAGTTACCTCGTGGAGAGAGCTCTGGACTGGGGTATGGTCCCAGCAACCTCAGTTGAGAGACCGGAACCTATGAGCTGTGACCCCTCAGGGGCCACATCCACAGTTCCAAAACTCCGGGCAGGGGAAGGCCCCGCCTGAGAGAGGAGAACCCTCCTGATGAGAATCTTCCAAGGAGAGCCATCAAGAAGGGAAATCAGGTCCGAGAATCATACTCGGCCTGGCCAGAACGGGGCTACTAAGAGGAGACGGACCCCATCCTGGCGCACTCTCTCCAGAACTCCCGGGAGTAGAGCAATTGACCTATAGGTAAGCCCCGCCCCCCTTAGATACTGTTGCTCCCTTGGACAAACAAAGGAGTTGCTCACTGTCTTTCAATGACAGCTGCAGCGTGAAAACCTTGTCCCACGATGTTTTTGCACAATTTTGGACACAGAAGGCCACCAAATGCGAATTAAATATTCCATGGAGGGATTTATAAAATATTTAAAAAATAAATAAGATGGGTAACTAGAAGCGAGATTTACAGATCACAATGCGAGCAGGAGAAGTCTCATATTACGGTCGGTCATCACGATCGCAGATGACAACATGCAGGATCAACACTGTTCATGTATCGCAGGGTACGATTAAATTAATGGACATTTAACCAGTTTAATATGGAGAGGCACTGAAATGTAGACCTTCGTTTATGTGTTTTTGAATTACACTGTACAAGACGCGAGAACAGTCCGCTATTTAGGTTTGTATATTATGGACTCACTAACTTTAACGTTAGCTAGTTTTAGCCAGAGATACCTCGCTAAAGCACAAGATAACATTAACGTTCTGCTTGAGCAGATGAAAATTGTAACTTAATGAGTGTATGACAACCAGAAAATGAACGATTTTGTTTTCATTTGTACTGGGGTTTGAATACTTAGGGACATTTTTCTCTGTTTTGTTTGGATTCAGGAAATGTAATAAAATAAATTATATCGCCCATCCTCTCAGGATACCTGGAATCAGTGTTACAAGTACCCCAGACACATCGTTTTTCCATTTTTTAAGCATAAACCCCATAAAACCGATGCGAGCTTCGGATCTTCCAATGTTTCTCTATGGCGCTGAAACCTAAAGATGTCCGAGTTCTGCTTCCCGTCTGCGTTCGAGGGGAGGGGCTTACCGATAGGTCAATTGGGGGAAAGGCTTACAGACGAAGCCTCACCCACGTCTGCACTATGTAAGCTGGATGCGTGAGGGAGAACCAGAGTGGACAGTGCGAGGTCTCTTGAGTCACGAACAAGTCCACTTGAGCCTGGCCGAACTCCCTCCAAATCTGCTCCACCACCTTGAGGTGGAGCCTCCATTCCCTGGGCTTGGCCCCTGCCTCGAGAGGATGTCTGCTCCCTGATTGAGATGCTCAGGGATGTGAACTGCTCTCAGTGAGAGGAGTTTCCCTTGGGCCCACACAAGGATCTGGTGCACCAGCCTGTAAAGGGGACGCGAACGCAGACCTCCCCGGTGGTTGATGTAAGAGACAAACACATGGTGACCTCTTAGGTCCGGGAGGAAGTGTTTCAATGCTAGAAACATGACCAGCATCCCCAGGCAGTTGATGTGCCACGTGAGATGGCAGTTGCTCCACAGACCCCCTCTTGACCGCTCCCCCAACCGGTGAGGGAAGCATCCGTCGTTAGCATTACGCCCGTGTCTGCATCGTGGTCAAATCCCACACCACACCCAGATAAGTGGTTCTCTGTAGTGGAGAAGGCACACTTTTCTTGGCTCTAGTCTTAACCCCAGCTCTTTCATATGAGTGAGAACGATATCTGGATGCCGAACCGCCGTCTGCTCCGTATGAGCTAATATCAACCAATCTTCGATATAACTGAGTATGCGGATGCCCTGGAGTCGCAGTGGAGCCAGAGCAGCATCCACACTTTGTGAAAGTGCGGGGTAAGAATGCATGGCCGAACGGAAGAACCCGATATTGGTAAGCTTCGCATCCGAAAGGAAACCTCAGGAACTTCCTGTGTTGGGGAAGGATGGAGACAAGGAAGTATGCATCTTTTAGATCTATCGTGACAAACCAGTTCTCGGACCTGATCTGAGGCACAACTTGTTTGAGTTTGAGCATCCTGAACTTCAGTCGCATGACTGAGCGGTTCAACGGACGCAGATCTAAAATAAAGCACAACCCTCCATCCTTCTTCGGAACGATGAAGTACCAGCTGTTGAACCCAGACTCTCTGTCAAGAGGAGGGACCACCTCGCTGGCCTCCTTCCTCAAGAGAGCGTTTACTTCTTATTCCATTACGAGGCGGAGAAGAACCGAACTGAATGCTGTAGCCTCTTTCTACAGTGTGCAGGACACATTGAGACACATTTGAAGCTTCCACATTGCCAAATAGTCTCCAAGGGGAATCAGTCTCTTGAGACCTACAGCGGCTAGCTCGATGCCCTGAAGTGGAGAGAACAACCGATCTAGCTGCTCTAGTGACCTCCGTGGAGATAGTGAGCCTCCCAGTACTGCTATGTTTCCGGACTGAGAGAAGACTAAGAGAAGCGCTCCCTGGAGACCGCTGCGCCTTGAAGCACTGTGGGTGGCAGGGTTGGCAGACCAATCTCCTGAGGGCGCTGAGGAGAGACGGGCACTATATGATGAGGTGTACACCGCTCTTCCCTAGTGGGACCCACCCTCAGAAATCCTGGGCCAATCTGCTGATTGGCTTCATCACTCTGTCTCCTCTCCACCAATAAGCTGGTGTGTGGTGGGCGTTCTGGCACACTATGGCTGCAGTCGCATCATCCAGGTGGATGCTGCACACTGGTGATGGATCAGGAGACACCCCACAATGTAAAGCGCTTTGAGTGCCTAGAAAAGCGCTATATAAATGTAAGTAATTATTAATTATTATAGGTGTCAGGACGTTTTAGTCAAAGACTATCTAGCAAGAATGATGGTCTGCAGAACCGCCTTCTGCTTAGAAGCCTTCGCCCGGGAGCGCTGCTCTGAAAGAGGAGCTGGAACACGGCTGGGGCTGCTCCTGCCCAGCAGCCCCTCTGACCACATCAACCTCCTCAGAGGAAGAGAGGTATAACACGGTGCTCTCATTCGAGAATTTTTATCTCAAGAGCTTGTTGAATTCAAAGAGTGAGGGAGGAGAAAGGGTACCCATCTCCAGACCCTTCTGAATAATATACACATATATATTGTGACGCGTGTCCCGAGCACTCATCAGCGTCGCCCTGGAAACACAGGAGGAACACCTGCACGCAATCGACACGGGTCACACACACTGGGGAGACATGTCTCCTGAAGACTTCCCGCTAATGTATCTCCTCCTTGCATTCCAGAGAGCAGTGTGTGACCGGCCAGCCACGACGCACAAGCACAGCACGGACACCCAGCACTCAAACACTTAGATTGACGGCAGAAGCGGGTCTCGGAGCACAGTTTCACCTCACCAGAACACATTGGCACGCCACACTTTCACAATAAACGCACCCTTCGGGGCATTTATTGAGTCATTCTTGTCGTGTGATTCCTGAAAAGTCACTTTTTTCTCTGGTATTTTTGAGTTATCCCCCTGTCTACAGACGACCACTAATTTGAGGTTTTTTTTTTTTGGCTCTCCCCTTCTCTCTTTCACAGACAGCGACTCCTCCCCAGCCATGGAGGAATTGTTAAAACACCTCACTGAGGTGAGCATTAGGCAGCAGTAAATAGTGGAACACATGGTCGCCCGACAAGGAGAAACCGAGCGCGAGATCGCCGCGCTCCGCACCGCCGCCGCCCAGCGGGTTCCGCTGCCAGACCCCCGCACTCGAGCCACGATGCTCTTGCCAAAGATGACGGTTCACGATGTTGAGAGCTATCTACAAATGTTCGAGTCTACGGCGAACCAGGAGGGCTGGCCTCATGAGGAATGGGCGCGCATGCTGGCACCGTTATTAACGGGGGAACCGCAACAAGCTTATTTCTCAATGCCGGCGGATCTGAGGGATTCCTACGAGGAACTGCGGAATGAGATCCTGTCCCGCGTGGGCCAATCATCCATCGCGGCAGAACAATTGTTTCACGACTGGGAATATAACAGCCGGTTGCCAGCCCGCGCCCAAGCAGCCGAACTATCCCGCCTCTCACGGCACTGGCTACTCACCGGAGATCCCAGCGCCGCCCAAGTAGCCGAGCGCGTCATTGTGGATCGTCTCCTCCGTGCCCTTCCTCGTCCGATTCTGCAAGCGGCCGGCATGCGGAACCCACTCACCGTGGGAGATCTGGTGGAGGCCATCGAGCTGGCGGAGGCGGCCCATCGTCGTGAGGCTTGAGAGCGAGCGCCGCAATTTCCCCGAAGGGTGCACCAGGAGTGACGCTCGCCGGAGGGCATCTCGCGACCCGTGAGCAGGCCGGCGGTTCCCGGCCCCCAGGATGAGCCGATGCCCACGGATCCTCCTCGTTCACCACACCGGGCCTGGCTGGCAGGTTGCATCGTCCACCTTGAGCCCCCGTTGGAAGCGCCGCGGGTAGAGGTAAAGGTGAATGGACGACCCTACCAAGCTCTCCTAGACTCGGGCAGCACGGTCAGCCTGGTGCAGCCGACAGTGTTTCCCCCGCGGGTGGAGTCAAAAGCCCGCCTACCCATCACGTGTGTACATGGGGATACCCGCCATGTCCCCGCTCGGCGCGTCACCATTTCGGCCGCCCCAGGCTCCTGGCCCGTCGAGGTGGGGATCGTGAAGGATTTGCCCGTCCCCGTGCTCCTCGGGAGAAATTGGCCGGGTTTTGACCGCCTGCTCGCCACCTCCACCCAGCCTGCCAGCCCTGCCGGGAACCGCCGAAGACGGAAGTTCAACCGAGGTCCCCGACGACGCCCCGTCCTACTAGCATCAGACAGCGCCAAAGACAGTGAGTCCCCCTCCCAAACCGCTAACCTTTTCTATGATGTTTTCCAACAGGTTATGGGAGGTGGGGCCTTTGCAAAAGAACAACTCGGGGACGAACGGTTGAAACACTGCTGGACACAAGTGAGGGTGATCGAGGGAAAGGAGACACAGCCGCCGCCGCATCCGGTTCCCCACTTTGTCGTCCAGAATGGCCTGTTTTACTGTGTCGCCCCACGGAGGGGGCAGGAAAAAAAGCTGTTAGTGGTGCCGTGGTCGAAGATAGAGACCGTGATGGAGTTGGCACACTCGCATCCGATGGCCGGCCACCTGGGGGCATGTAACACCATCCAGCGGATTCGAGACCGTTTTCACTGGCCAGGTCTGGATGCTGAGGTGAAACGGTTCTGCCAAGCCTGTCCGACGTGCCAACAGACATCGCCGCGCTCCCCTCCCCCCAGCCCGCTGATCCCGTTACCCATCATCGAGGTGCCCTTCGAGCGAATATGGATGGACCTGGTCGGGCCGCTGCCGAAGTCCGCCCCGGGGTCACGAACACATCCTCGTGATAGTGGACTACGCAACTCGCTACCCAGAAGCCATCCCCCTACGCAAAGTCACGTCCAAGGCTATCGCCCAGGAGCTCTTCCTCCTATGTAGTCGAGTCGGCATCCCCACGGAGATATTGACCGACCAGGGCACCCCGTTCATGTTCCGGATGATGGCTGACCTCTGTCGCCTCCTGCAGGTGAAGCAACTGCGGACCACAGTGTACCATCCCCAGACCGATGGGCTGGTCAAGCGTTTCAATCAGACGTTGAAGCAGATGCTCCATCGGGTGGCACGCCACACTTTCACAATAAACGCACCCTTCGGGGCATTTATTGAGCAATTCTTGTCGTGTGATTCTTCAGCCTGTTACAATATCTAACTTCTTAGTCAGATGAACATACATCATTTAACTCCTCAGAATTAAATGCTCTTACTGGGACAGACAACAATAAATATAACTTACACACACAGAGTGCTTGCTTTTTAAACAGGCTGAAAACACCAAAAACATACCTATATATTCACTACAGTTTCTAACTAAAATTAACACAGTAAAAACACAGTTGTGGCAGTAAATTGTATGTCTTTTTACACAGGTTATGATTACAGGACCAGATTACTGATTAATAAAGACTTTTGCATGGTTCATTTTACAATATGTTATAACCTCAAAGAACTTGATTTGTAAACATGATTTGTAAACTAATACATTTTGATGTTTGCTGTTATCACCTAATCAGATGCATATGTATGTTTTTTTTTTTTTTTTGATGAAGTAAACTTGCTTGGTAGCACACCTGGTGTGAAATGTGGACTCGCAAAACAAGCGACAATAAAACAGCTCAAATCTTGCAGAAGCAAGCTAAAATGTAAGACTATCGGTTAGGTTTAGGGTAGAGTTTAGTGCAAGTGGTACCTTATTTCTAAACAAAGTAGTCATTTTCTATACAGAACATAACAAATACCATACAAAACTCTGGGTTAAAGAAAATGTAATAAGTAAATGCAACTATTTCATATAAACACTTTTAAATTCTGATTAAACTTACAGGAAAACTGGGGCTAGTTGTTACTCTATTTATTGTTGGAGAACACTCATTCAAGTAGGTTTATACACTGCACCTGGATTTGAATCTTTAATACATCTTAAAAAGTTTTCTGTGCATGTCTGATCTCACCCAGAGAAAATACATGACAGCTTTGTTTAGAAGGCAGTAAAATTTGACTTCCTACAATTTCAGACAGTCTTCACATCAGGAGCACACCCATGAAAGCCCCCAAAAAAGCTATCTAGGTGGGCAGCTCAGTCATTTTTGAGACACAGCTATTGTGACCAAAATTATAGTGTGGCAAAGCCATGAAGATCCACCACCCTCTGTTACAGTACAATTATAGTTTCTATTTAAAACACTCTTTCTTCAGTCTGTCTCTCCAGCAGGTAGATAGACATGATGACTGATGAATCTTCCCTAAAGAAAAAGAATGATCAGTTGAGCACCTACAAATGACAATGTGAAAGTATGTTTTTACATGACATATTCGTTTTTTAAACATATTCAATATATATACTGTATGTAGCAGGAATTTACGAATATTGCTCACTCCAAATTAATAAATCTTAGAGACATGTTGAAGACTATCTTTATTAAGCTATCCTAATGTCTTTGTTGTTTTTCTGCTAAATCAGTGAACCAGCATCATTACAGTTCTTTTGACACATCTGATTCTGACGTAAAACAGGATGTTTTCCTGATCTTCCGTACTGATTTGCTGTCATTTTGCACATTATGTAATGTGGTTATTCAGCCTTTTCTTATCAAACTTACAATTTCTTCTTTCATCGGTCACAGTTGTCATGGTCAATGCAGTATCCACTCTATACTACACAACTGATTCATTTTTACAAAATAAAGACAACCCAATCCAAAGAGTCCAACAGAGTATAGCATTTTACTCTTTTACAAGGTTTTCTTTTTATTAGACTTTTAAAAATTGTTTAAAATGATGTACACTCACATGAGATGAATAATCCATGAAAATTAAATTATTCTGAAAATTCATTCACGCTCAGCCCACTCAAGATATAGATGAGTTTGTTTGTTCATCAGAACAGATTTGGAGAAATTTAGCATAACAACATTTGCTAACCAAAGGATCCAGTAAATGGGTGCCATCAGGATGAGAGTCCAAACAGCTGATAAAAACATCACAATAATCCACAAGACTCCAGTCCATCAATGTCTTGTGAAGTGAAAAGCTGCTCTTTTTTGAATTTCAAACTGCTAGCTAAAATAGGAGTTTTCTCCAGTGAAAGTCATCTCGTCTGAATCAGGAGAGAAATATGCACAGATCAAAAAACATTTACAAGCCCAAAACCATTGCGAACAAACAAATCAGTGGATTTTGATATGAGAGGACAACAGGGGAAGGATTTATTTTTTTATTTTATTTTTTCCACTGGGGAAGAGTTATTATGAATTATGGACTGCTATTTTGGCCAGAAGTGATGGTTTGAAGTGATTTGGTTAAAGCATGTTAATGATGGATTTTGTTGCATTTCACTTTTTCATGTGAACTATTCCAAGAGGTAAAAGTCTTCCATCAAGATATACTTATTATAAGATACACAATATAGATTACTGACCATAACTGACGTATATTCACTAATCGAATAAACCCATAGAATAAATTAATCATTGCTGGCTATGAATTGCACATTTTAGAATGGCATAGAAAAAAAAAAAAAAAAATACTCAAAATCACAAATGTACCTTTAATTAATTTACTGCTATCCGAGCAGCACATTCCTACATTATTAATTTCATACACCTCATAATGGATAGTTCTTGACTCGCCAGTAATTCCAGAACAGCACATAATTACAGCTCAATGAAAAGCCATTTTGAAACATAATCTATAGTATATATTGATACCAGGATATTATTATTATTAGCCCTGGCACTCACTCGTTGTTTCAGCATAACTCAGTACTCAGTGGTCATCCACACTGAGCATCCTAACCCAAATATATATTTTTTTTCATCCTGTGTGGGTCAATTACACATCAAGTCAGTAGAAACTCACAGTTACACTAACTGTAGCATTTTACAAGTGTTTTAAACTCTAGTGTTTGCAGAGGGATTGCAAGTATTATGCAGCTCAGTTGTAAGTCAATACTTAGATGAAACACCATAAACCTTGAGAGAATTGGCGAGAGAAGTTGAGCCAGTCAATCCCATTTTGTGCTGCATCCCCTTGTGAAAAAGACATGTGCTTAAATGAATCTGCACTTCAAACCTTAGAAGTATATATTTTTAAAACCTGTACTTGCGTATAGTAAAATATTAATGAAGTAAAAGGTAACTACAGTGTACTTAAAGAAAGTACATATCATAAAGCTTGCAAAAAAAGTAATAATAATAACTGCCATGTTATCTAGCAAATGCTTGACCTTCAAAACTGTTCCACAGTAATTTTGTGGTTCCAAGCGAACAGTTAATAAATAGGTACAAAACAAATATAGTTTTCCTCCTTAATAATAACCTGTTAGTCACTTCAGTAAATGCATCCATAATTTCTGATTCTGTTGAGTCAATGTCTGCTGAGCTCAGGGGCTTCACTGTGGCTTTTGTTTGATCTCTGTGACTTTATCCTGACAGATGAAGAGCCCCAAACACACAGATCACAGTCACTGGGGTAGAAAGAGTAAATGACACATTGCTCACCTCTGCTTATCACAGCCAGCTCTTTCCACCCTCATGGGCCTCAATGTGCCATTATAAACATATCTGGGATCTGGATGCATTGCCGGTTCTGTCAGACCCTGAGTCCACATATGCTTACCTATAGATATGGTAAGGTCAGTATATCAAATAAGATGTCTGAATACACATTCAAAAAAAAAAAAAAAAAAACAGCAGGTGAACAACAACCAGATGAGTTACTCCGGATGTTTGGGTAAATTCAAGACAATGACACTATATTGTGACTCAATGAAATGATTAATAAAGCACCAAAGACTGTCAGTGAATAAGGACATCTGAATGGTGGACAAATTTTTTCAAGTGCTCTAAATCTAAAAAGAATGTTCTGGAATGTTAAAAACTGGTTCCTAAAACAACAAATAGGTGGCTGAAACAGAACCTTGATGTCATTGAAATGAGTTTACAGGTACTGTAAACTGAGTCCTACCTGTCACAAAATTGTCTGTGACTTTTCTTATAAACAGCAATTTTTGCTGTAAACACCAAAAATATATCAATTCAAAATGGCAGACAAAGTTGAAGCCAACAGGGTGTCGAACTGATAGTGGCACACCTCATTGGAATTTTGTTGTGTTTTCATCCCTCAAGTGTTCATTGAACCAGTTTCTGACTCTCTTTGATTCGTTAGTTTACCTGTGTCTTGTTAATCATCCTCACCTGTCTGTCCCTCATTAGCACCCCTACTTTAGTTCTAGCCTGTTCATTTTCCCCTTGTCTGGTATTGTGAACGTTACCTTGTGTGTGTATCATCTGTCTGCATCATCTGTCTGCCCAGTCTGGATTCTACCTGTCATGGAATTATTAAAGTGTTATTGGAATTCTTCTTGAGGATGCTCAGGGGCTCCCTCTCCCACCACCTCTGTATCAGTCCTCATCATCACCACCGCTGTCTCCTGGCAGCCCCTCAGCTCACCCTCAGCCCACCATCTGTGCACTGGATTTGCCTTGGATCTGCCAGTCTCCAGGATCCCTTGTCTCCGCCTCCAGCCTCTGAGTCCCAGACTCCACCTCGGCCCGTTGACCCAGCAGCTCCACCATGGCTCCTTGCTCCCTCCAGCTCCGCCTTGGTCTGTCGTTGACCATCCGCCGCCTCGGGACTCCACTCCTACGGCTACACCTCATCCCTCTGGCTCTGTCAGGCTCCTCCTTCCCTCCGGCTCCACCTTGTTCCCCTGTCACTCCGGCTCCACCGTGGCCTTCCGGATCCTCCCCATCGCCCTGGCTCATTGGCTCTCCGTCTCCGCCTTGGGTTCCTCCTCCACCTGCTCCGCAGCCGTCGGTCGGCCCCCTGGAATCAACCCTTCCTCCACCATGGCTCCTCCCCCCATCGGCTCCACCATGGGCCACCATCAGGGCTGTGGCCTTGGTCCCACCTGGCTCCTCCTGCTGCCTCCTGGCTTCTCCCTGGCTCCTCCCTCTGTCTGATCCACCCTGGACTTTGGTTGTCATCGTCCTCCTCCCGGGTGTCCGTCCTGTGCCGGAGCCTCCACCTGTCTTGTCTGCCTTCCTGCCAGCCCTTTGCCGTCCTCTGTCACCATCCCTTCTCCACTGCTTGTGTCCTCCTCCTAAGTCCCCCTCCGTCCCTCCCTTTGTTGGTCCCGCCTTCCGGGAGGGGGGCGAACTGTCACACCCCATTGGACTTTTGTTGTGTTTTCATCCCTCATGTGTTCATTGACCCAGTTTCTGTCTCTCTTTGATTAGCTAGTTCACCTGTCTTGTTAATCATCCTCATCCTCACCTGTCTGTCCCTCATTAGCACCCCTACTGTAGTTCTAGCCTGTTCAATTTTCACTCATTGTCAACGTTACAGTGTGTGTGTGTGTGTGTGTCTGGATTCTACTCATTTATAAACTTTTTTATTGACACTGACCCTAAATCAGAAATAGTTATATGAAAGTTTACATTTTTTAAACCATGATTTGCATCTGCAAATGACTGACTTGAATGTGGCTTTATTCAAAATCTGCCTGTGTGCAATTACACTAAAAGCCTTTAGAATTGAATGCAATAAATGAATGTAAATAAAGTATTTTAAAAACTAAAAATGCAGGAAGGTGTGGATGCTGTCAGAGTGACATTTACAGCACAGAGGAAATTGAAAAATGCTGAACTGAACTGCTTAGATCTTAAACAGATTTTTTTAAACTAAATAAATATCTAGATGATGTTTGGCAGTGTGTGCAAAACACCCTTTCCTTTAGTATAGACATAATTTGAAAAGTAATAGAAGTATAAATCCAGTGGGACATTTGGTTGAGCAAGTTCAGAATAATTACAGTTAAAAGCAGAGTATTATTTTGTCATTAAGTATATTCCCAGTACTAATTAATCTCTCTCTTTTTCCTCTTTATGTTGGTTAAAAATTGATGCATCATCATTTTGTAGTGAAACACATTTCTCCAGAAACACATCACTGCCGTGTCCAAATGCCTTCTGCTCTTGGCCCAGGCCAAATCATCAAGAATCAATTTGTCCCAAATCGAACTGCTGTTTTAATGATGTGGAAAACACACTGGATTACTCTGGGTGATTATAGTTAATACCTTACATTTGGACATTCAACTCAATGTATATTTAAATATGGCTGTTTTAATCATGAACAATTAAAAATACTTGCTTGAGCTTTCCCTCAACATTGTTTTAAAGTACAAATATGGATTCATGAAAGTTTGATTTAAAAAAAAAATAAAATCCAGATTTATCATTTATTATTTTTTATAGTAGTAGTGGTATTTATTTATTCATAAATACAGCACATTAAACATGCATTTTGTACATACATGACTTAAATTGCACTTCTTCTGAGCATGTTTTTAATTTAATTTAAACAAATGTTTTTTGTGTGTGTGTGTGTGTGTTATTTTGGGGGCACACAAAAATAGAGAAAATTATACAAAAATATATATATTAAAATGATAAAATATTTAAATATACAATAAATTTAATACTTTAAACATACAGTTTAACAAAACTGCTTCACTGCTTGTTTTGTCCAACAAATTATACTTCAAATGTGTATAAATGTGTGGTGCTATTTTTCAAACCCATAAGAAACCAACACAAATATATATTTCTAAGAACCTGGCACGTATTTGTAGAAGATTTCTCCTTATCTTTATCTTGGAAACTCTTATTTGCCATTGATCCAGAAATGGCTGGATGCTGTTTGGTTCAAAAAGTTTCTCTTGTGTTCTGGAAGGCAGAAGACATTTCAGACATGTGCAGCTCCACATTTCTCTGGGTCATGGGGTGCTATCGGCTCTGGTGTCCTGTCCATCCTTTCTGTCATGATAAAGAGGTTGTTCTCGCTGAACATGTTCTCTGCACGCCATAATCCTCAGCAGACAAGCTGGGCTATGTGTTTTATCCAGGGCTCATCTCTGCGTGATGGTGTGTGGCTGTGGGACGTGTCTTGCTGACCTCAGTCTTGCTGGGATGGTTGAGATTGCAATCCTGTCATCAGTGTTTCTATTCCACAGCCGACATGCAGACGTCCATCAGGGACAGTGGTGACAGCATGAAGATCGCTTCATTTATCCTCAGATGCTCACACAGAGAGACTCAGAAAACTGGTAGCCAAAAAAATACAAATAAAATTAAAAAAAGCTATAGTAAATCTATAAATTGAGATAATACAATACCAGAGTGTGTGTCATTTTGAGAAATTTGCAATAGGCAACTGTTGGCCATTTGTCAATTACCACAGAACATTATTTGAATCATCCTAGTTATTAAAAAAATGCAATGGAATTATTGTTGTGTTTTGTTTTGTTTAAAAAAAACAAAACAAACAACAACAACAACAACAACAACAAAAACAGAGTAGAAGTAAATGGGGCAAAGCAACAGATGTACATTTTTTTGAAGCAGAAGTTTATGAGCATGAGTGTTCAAATTAGCTAGAGTGTTATCTACAGTTATTCATTAGAAAAAAAGTAACGTTGCTGAGAACAGCCAAAGTATTAAAAATGCATTCAGTGTGACCTGCTGTATGCAACAGTATTGAATTAAGGATGTTTGAAATTTAATTTTAGTTCCTGAATTTCAACTTAAGGAGAAAACATGAGCTATAATCTAAATTTGATTTGAAATTTAATGATGAACAATTAAAATTAATTTAAGATAAGACAATTTGTCAAGACAAACTTTGAATGTTTGGGTGACAACCTTGTTTAATTGATAAAATGAACGAACGAACGAACAAACGAATGGATGAATGAATGAATGAATGAATTTAAACTGAACCTCCTGTGTGGTGCGGACAATTCCATTCAAATTCCAAGAGAATGAAACCAATTCTTAAATTGAGGTTTTTGCCGTTGCATACTGTTTTGTTTTGTTTATTGCCTGCTTGCTTGCATAATTGGCAGTGTTGCTATTGTTAACTAAAACTACTTAAAATTAGCAGTAGCAGTATGGTAGTAGTATTTATTAATATAATATATTAAGATTAAAAACTTATATTTAAAAACAATGACTAAAACTAAAATGAAAATAAACAAAAGCTAAATGGAATTATATATTAAAAACTAATAAAATGACAAAACAACATAAAATTACTAGAACAAACTAAAATTAAAAGGAAAATTTTATATATGAATATAAGCTAATTAAAAATATTCATAAATACTAGTATTTAAATGATACTGATAATCAGCATATCTTGAGGTGGGACCTGATTTTATTACTTGATACTTTATTTTTATTTTACATCAAGTAATGGAGACAAATCTCATGGACTTGGAGTCAGTTTAGATGCTACTGTATATTGAATTAAGGAAATGAGAGAGAGATAGACTTACAGTCTTTACAATGGCACGCACATGTATAAAGCTCTCAGATCACGTAATTTCCAACACTTTCAAAACAGTTTTTTTTTTTTCAGTAAAGACTACTGAAAGTCTTTTTCATTAGCTGAACAATCGGTATGTTGTAAAACAACAGTACAATCCATTGAAAACATTGTAATCTTATCTCTCACAACCTTGTTTTCATTCCTGTCAAAAATTAAACATGGCACTACTCTGACTAGAGGACTAGAGGTTTGCTAAAACAACACCCAAGTAGCTATTTGTGTGTTTACATTACCCAATAGCAAAGAAAGAGAAAGCAATTTAAGATGAACAACATGCTATTACATTTTGATGAAAGACTGTAAGGGTTAAAAAGGCTACTTCTTGTCTGTTAACTTGTATTGAATGCAGAACGTTCATTTAAAGCACAACATCCTTCTTCCAGCAGAATAGCTTTCTGTTTGTACAACTTTGCGCTATGAACAGCTCATCAGGTCTTGAGACAGAGTCTAAACTATCTCTGGGGAAGAGAGGACTGCCAGCTCCAGGTGTCTGCAAGTAAGGAATCAATCTCAGTCTTTTCTAAGAAGCGTTTCCCCAGATTTCACTGCAGAATTCAAGAGGTCACCGTCAGACAAAGGGGTTAAATCCCTGCCAGTGTTTTCTTGATCATTTCACAATTTGTCAACGACAAGCGTGTCTATGTGTGGACGCCGGTGTGCGGATACAGCTGGGGATCATTAAGAGAGAAACGGAGACCCACAGTGGAGACGGCCATTCATCTTCTCACAGACCCACTGCCTTTTCCTGCTCCAACACAGGAGCGAAAACTCCAGAGTCCAGCTCAGCCTGAGACACACTGACAAAAGGCCTACACCTCACAGCTCAGGAGGAACCTTCTGCTCTTCATCAGAACAAAACTTCGTCCTCTTCATCACTGTCACAGTCTTTCAGTGCTCTCCACATCAGAGCCGTCAGTGGGGAATCTGTAGCCGTGTGGTTCCGGAAGCCCTACAGAGCTGTGTTTTTCTGCTTGTCTGAGCTATCTATCATTTGTCGTCTTCTTTCTTCTTATTGTAATGCTTTTTTTTTTTCCTGACATTTCCTGACAAGTATGACATTTCCTCAAAAATATAGATAGAGTAGCACAACTGTTTATAATAATAATAAATTATTATTATAAACACAAACACACAAATATAAGACACTTGTAATAATAATAATAATAATAATAATATATATTTATTTAATAATTCTTCAAGCAAAATCAGCATATTAGATTGATTTCTGAAGTATCATGTAATGATCATAAGTTATAATAATATATCACAGTGTTACTGTGATATCATATAAGTAATGATCATAAGTTATAATAATATATCACAGTGTTACTGTTTTTATAGTACCTTAGATGAGTATAACTAAAGAAAGCTAGATTCCACCACAGAATAAAAATGAATAAATAAATAATTAATAACTTAATTAATAATATAAAAACAACAACTCAGAATTGTAGGACAAGGAATGAGAACAGTTAGATGTCAACTCACAACTGAGATATACACTTGCATTTACAAGAAAAAAGCAAACAAACAAACAAAAAAATGTTAGAACGTTGCAATTACCTTATTTATTTATTTATTTTGGCAGAAATAACAACAATAACCAAACAGTTTAATTTATTATTATTATTATTTTTTTTTTTTTGTGATTACTTTTTCATCAGAATTGTGAGAAACAAAGTCTAAATTGTGAGATAAAAAGTCTAAATGATTTTTAATTAATTATAATTATTAGTAGCAGTAGTAATTCATTCATTTATTCATTCCATTGGTGGAAACAAACTTCCACAAGTGAATTCTTTCAATAAATGTAATCTTACTGACCCCAAATATTTGAATGGTAAATATTGTTTCTAGCATTATTACTGGATCTAAGAGAAAATAATTGTATTCTTTCTTTATAAAAAAGTGTGATGCTTTATGACCACATTAATACGTGGTTTTGTAGGGCTGAGTGAGGATGATGGGTCACAATCATCACAAGGTCCCATTCTTTGAAGTACAAGTATGAGTGAGATGTGATGTGATGTAATGATCCTGCATCTGGAGTGAGAGGCTCTTTAATGTAGTTTCCACAGGCGTCTCTTATCAGTCACATACAGACACAGGCAGGCACGTGCAGAAGTGGAGACTTTGGGGGCTCAAGCCCCTGCCCCTTTTCAAAATTATTCAAAAGTGCCCCTCTCACACAAATAGCAATGATATTGTATTCAATAAAACAAAATGCATTTGAATTATAATTAACGTGTACAAAATGGTAACTAATTGCTCAAAAGTCGGAAAATTCCTGTTTATTTTATCTGTCAATCTGAGGCGTTGCTATGGGTTGCATGCGTTTTGCTCGACTGACTGATATTCCATAGTCTGTTCGGAAACTAGGCTCTCAAGCCATATATGGTTCTTTCAGTGAGTGGGTCGACGGAAGGAAAAAGATAAACCAAACAATATTTAAAACCTTTTTTTTCATAAATAATAAAAGCTAGTGTGTCGATTTAATTAAAAATCCATATATTATATATTTTAGAAAAGGCTATTACATAGGCCTAATTCGTCAACACCCGTTTATCATGAAGGCTATAATACACCAACCAATCATGATCTGGCTCAAGTTTGACAATAATGTGAAGTGGAGCAGTCATTTTCCATTCTTATTCATAAATCGGTTGAAAATTACACGGGAGAGAAGAGCTTATTTGTGGAGCGATCTGGATCTGCGGTTTGTCTTGTTTTATAAATCAAATTATAAATCAAATCAAATTACATAGCTGAGAAAATGGACGCTAAATGACTACAAAAGCACGGCACAAAACCGTGCAGCACCTCGCAATAATGGTAATCAGTATTCAATTCACTTACATTTATGTATGATGCACCGTTTACTATTTCATGAAACTATCATAGTTAATGAAGCCCAAGTGCCACCTACAGGTCTATTATGTGAAGTGTAGGCTGGCGAAATGGTGACGTGAAATGACTTTATCATGTTACCATTTTTGACAATTATGCAGCATTATGAAAGTGTCTTATGCTCATCAAGCCTGCATTTTTTAATCAAAAATACAGAAACAAACTGTAATATTGTGAAATATTATTACAATTTAAAATAATGTTTATTTATTTTAATATACTTTACAATCTAATTTATTTCTGTTGTTGTGAACTTTTATCTTCTACGAAGCAGAGACCAGGAGACATTGGGATATCTTTCATACAGAAGTTACTGTTTATTGAGAACTCGCTGTGCGTCGCTGTAGTCATCCAAGTCTAACTAAAGCAGTGATACATTGTAGTTTTAAATACATTTAGGGGGATGTGCTTAGGAATGGAGACCAAGCACCTGGGTGACGACTTTAAACAAAGCATGCAAATGAGAAAGACAGACCCAATCAACAACACTCGATTGCATTGATAATCCAATCAGTCTAACGATTCATGTCTGGGCCAGGGGGCTCCGAAAGCCATTTGCAGAACAAAAGATTCGAGTCTGGCTCATTTGGCTCATTTCACTTACAATAGGAGAACAGGAACTGGCAGGGACCTCTTGCATCTGATGTAGTGATCTGACTCATGTCACCATTTGTCACCTTAAATGCTAAATACAAGGTATATAACTTCTTCAGTTTGTACACTATTACATTGGAATCTAAATTAAACATTTAAATAAATTTGTAATCCCACAATTCCCCCTTTGAGAGTTCTAATAACTCTCACAAAATACAAATTTAGACACTTAAAAGTTCATTCTTGTAACATGTGATCGTTACAGGCACATAGCACTTGTTCTGTGTTGCTTGTATGTAATTGCATGCTGACACAGAAACAAAACATGCAATTATGGTCCGTGAAGTTCTTACGGGTCTTTTCTGGTTGGAACTGTCATTTCTCGTGATGGGCGTGAGTCATTTGTTGCATGAAACGCTTGATACTAACAGGTTTCCGAACCATGAAGAATTATCTTCAGCCATCAGGTGTAATTTTGCTGAAAGATCAAGAATGTCTTGATCATGTTGCTGGATGACTGAAGTTCTCGTATGTGATTCTCTGCGTTGTGTATTTTTTTTCTTTGTTCTGTCTTCCGTGACAGTTGGCTCGGTAGTGGGTCTTGTTGTTGGCTTCATACGCAGGTGAGGGGTTTGGCGCGTATGGGTCTCAGGACAGCCATCAAGTGGTATCTGCACAGAGGAAGAAAGAAAACAAAAGACAGCAGTATTTGTTCTAAAGACTACAAACATTAGGGTTGTATCCTCTGTTCAATCTGCGTCTGCTATTGTTGTTCCTTCTTTCCCTATTTCTTAATTCCTGTGACACCTAAAGAACAGTGAGGTGAGGGTGGACTAGTGGATGGGGAAGGCCTATGAGGGTGTGTTCACCACAGGGTTGGCCCCCGAAGCCTGTTGCATCCGGTTCTTCCCTGGGGCTCCTCACTGGTCCATGTGTCCTGTCCTATCCCTGTAGGTGGTGTGCAAACTTTAGTGTGTGACATCTCCATCCTCTAATGGAACATCAGTCATAACAAACATCATAACCCAGAGAGGATAGGTGAGTGACTGGAGTGTGCTGTAGTATAGCTTTGAAGGCTGTGAGTGTACTTAACTAGCATTCTCTCAATGGAAGGAAGTGACAGTAACCTTCCTGTAGTTTTATTTACAAAGAATCTTTCAGCTTTGTTGTACATTACTGGGGAATTAAGCACTCGCAGCCCTAACAGTTAACACCTGAGCAAACTGCTCCAACAGTTTGGTGAAGCGGGGAGGGGCTGCTTCAGAGTACCAAGTAGACTGAGTAGGAGCTGAGTAAAGCTGTTAATTTCTCCTAATGTCTTTTTGCTTTTCCTACACTCTTTCATCCAGTGTCCAGGTTTACCACAGTAATGACAACTGCTCTCCTTCTTAGGACATTTACGTTTCTGTCGGTTCTCTGTGTTAACCTTAAAGGACGCTGCTGCAATCTTTACTCTGGCTTTAACATCAGAGTCTCTTTCCCAAGTAGCTAACCTGTCCAAGCTGTTTTGCAAGCTTCCAGTGGACCATGTTAGATCTAAGAACGGCAAAGCTGATCTGTACTCTGATAAAAGGCCATCAAACCATGTTCGAACTAGTGGTCCTTTGTCATCAAGCACACTTTCAGAATCATCCACTATTCCACTGTAAGTTACAGCTGACTGACAAAACCTTTCAGTGTATTCACTCACAGTTTCTTCTTTCCTTTGCACACAGTTAGTGATTCTGGACCAGTCTATTTTGGGTCCCATGATATTCTTTAGAATTTTCAAAACACCTTCTCTCAAATCACCTTTACTGGCATGTTGTAGTTCAGAAGTAACAGCAGACTCAAAACTGTTGAATTCAGATTCAGTTAGAATTTGTGACATCAGCTGTGTGAGTTCTGCTAACGACATGTCGTAGAGACGCATTTTGTTGATCAATGCTCTTCTAAATTCAGAAAAATCTATGCGTGCTGAGGGTAAGCTCTGGGATAGCCTCTCTATATCTTTAGGTCCTAGCGCTTTGGCCACAGTTTGTATTTGGACAACAGAAGAGTTGGGAGCAACACTTTCAATTCCCTCAATTCCCTGAGATCTAACGCCACATACCTTCACTGAATCTACAGGCACATCAATTACTGATTGGAGAGCTACATCTCTTTCAAAGAAAGCTTGTAAATCAGGATAATTGTTATCCGGTTGACTAACTTCTTCACATCAGTTTTTCTGAAGCTTTGTTGCGGTTCAATTTCTTAGTCAAAGAGGATACTCTAGCTTGAAGCTCATTGTTCTGTTTCTCTAGCTCTGAGTTACGCTGAGATTGTTGTGTAGCTAGTGCTAAACCAAATTCTCTGTGGCAGCAGATAATGCCTTTAACATTGTTCTTGCGAATACATGCTCCTAACACCTTTTTACACTCATCTACAGACCAAGTCTTGTCTGGATGGATCTCATATTTTTGCGTTAGTTCTTGTCTAACTTTCTCAGTGATTATTAGGTTCATTTGTTCCCCTAACAGTGTTTTGAATTCACTATCTGACCACAATGGAGTCGCAAGACCATCCTTTTCTGTTGTTTGAATCAGCCTAGCATTCCTTCTAACCATTTTGTGAGTTTCTTTGTTACCACACAATCAAAAACACTAAAACTTCTCTGATCAACAGAGGGTACACTTGTTAACACAGCTTAACTATTGTTAACTTTGTTACCACACAATCAAAAACACTAAAAACTTATCTGATCAACAGAGGGTACATTGGTTAACACAGCTTAACTATTGTTAACTTTCCAAATCACCAACACTTCACACTTAACTTCCCTGCCTACAAGAACAGAGGATACACCAAAATTATTAGCATGAAATGCTAACCTTCTCTGTGAAAAGAGGATAAACCAAATTTTAGCATGTATGCTAACCTTCTCTGCCTGAACAGAGGATAACCAATTGTTCCCTGCCTAAAACAGAGGGTAACACAATATTAGCACGTTATGCTAATCTTCCCTGCCTGGACAGAGGATAACCTTCATCTCTAAAAGTACATTTTTAGAGGATAATTTAGTTAACCAAACCCTACATCTGTCTGTTAACTCTTCTCTGACGGCGCAGAGGATAAACAAATTTGTACTGGTCTTAAAGGTTCTTTTGGATTAGAGACAGCACTCACCACAACCTTGGTTGAGAGAAAAATTCAGTCTGGAAATCTTTGTTCAGCTAGAAGTTTTCGCTGGATTCCAAAAGATGCAGTCTGGAAGCAGATCTTTGTTTGAGCTTGAAGTTTTCAATCTGGATTCAGGTGAGGAAGCTGGAACTCTATCCGGGTCACGGCACCATCTGTTGTGAACTTTTATCTTCTACGAAGCAGAGACCAGGAGACGTTGGGATATCTTTCATACAGAAGTTACTGTTTATTGAGAACTCGCTGTGCGTCGCTGTAGTCATCCAAGTCTAACTAAAGCAGTGATACATTGTAGTTTTAAATACATTTAGGGGGCAGTGCTTAGGAATGGAGACCAAGCACCTGGGTGACGACTTTAAACAAAGCATGCAAATGAGAAAGACAGACCCAATCAACAACACTCGATTGCATTGCTAATCCAATCAGTCTAACGATTCATGTCTGGGCCAGGGGGCTCCGAAAGCCATTTGCAGAACAAAAGATTCGAGTCTGGCTCATTTGGCTCATTTCACTTACAATAGGAGAACAGGAACTGGCAGGGACCTCTTGCATCTGATGTAGTGATCTGACTCATGTCACCATTTGTCACCTTAAATGCTAAATACAAGGTATATAACTTCTTCAGTTTGTACACTATTACATTGGAATCTAAATTAAACATTTAAATAAATTTGTAATCCCACACTGTGATGCAAAGCTGAATTTTCCAGTCTTCAGTGCATAATCCTTCAGAAATCATTCTAATATGCTGATTTATTATCAATATTGGAAACTGCTTAAAAAAATATATAAAAATTTATTTATTTTCGGAACCCTTCATACTTTTTTGGGGTTCATTGATAGATAAAAAATGTAAAAGAACAGCATTTATTCAAAATAGAGATGTTTTCTAGCAATGCTAATCTTTACTATCACTGTTTCTATCAATTTAGCAAATCTTTGCTGAATGAAATCTAATATCTTTAAAAAAATAAATAAATAAAATACCGACCTCAAGCTTTTGAACGTATAGGCTATTGTTACAAAACTTATATTTTAAATACATGCTCTGCTTTTTTTTTGCTTTTTTTTTTTTTATTAATCAAAGAATCCTGAAAAAAAGTATGACAGATTTCCAACATTGATAATAAATCAGAATTGCATAAAATGTATTTTAAAGTATATTAAATATTTGATCAAATAAATGCAGGCTTGATGACCATATGTGACTTCTTGCAAAAAAATAAAACAGTAATGTATCTATCTATATATATATATATAATTATTTTTTATTTTTTTTTATATTGCCCCTATTTTACATTTGAGCCCCTGCCCCTGAGGAACTCTCTGCACGTCCCTGCAAAGACCTGGAAGAACAGATGTGCTTGAATTCTTCATATACATTAAAACAACTGATAACCTTATAGAGCATAGTGGAATTTTCTCTTTTTATGTTTTAATACTTCAGCGTGTCCTATTTTGTCTTATCTCTCTAAAAATATGGTGCAAATCTAATTAAAGAAATCTGTGCGACACTCAAATGAAATCATTACAGAGAAACTGTGGTACGTGCAATACACTTGTGATATTGCTTTCGTTAGTGACCTGCGGAAATTAAGCCCTAATGAAAACCAAAACTGATTTCATGGCAGAATGAAATACATTCACACCATGTATAATGTAATCCATTCTGTTATATTGCAGTTTTACACTTGGCAAGCCTAATATTAAACACATAATTACATATCTCCAGATGGCACAATTATTTGTAAGCTTTTTCAATCTAAACACTGCAGAAATAAATTCAGCAATGCAAAAATTTTGCTTACATGGCACATTCAACTTTTCAATAATCTTTTAAATATTCTTTATAATCCAACAAAACCATTTATTAACATATAAGGTTATTTTATTTTAATAATTACATACATGCATAAATCTCTCAGAGTCTTACAGCTTTATGTAGACATCACTTTAGATTGGGGATTTAGATTATTACTAAATAACTATTCTGATTATTTTTTGCATTTTTTAATGTTTCTGGCTAATGATGTACACTGAAAAAACGTATCAACTCGTTTTATATAAGTAAAAAAAAAAAAAACATTTAACATCACTGAATCAGCCTATGTAAATCAATTTATACCAGCAACACCATTAATTATTTCTATGAGTTAAATCAGGTAGAAATAGCTCTAGGTAATAATCAATTGTTTCCAGTTTTTACAGTGTAGAAAACATAAATGAAAATACTTTGGTATCGTCTATTATCTGAACTGTATTAATAAACCCCACAGTCTGACCTTATAAATCAGCCACTGGAACCAGCCATCAGTCCATATTTGATTAATGACATAAAAACTCTAGATTCACTTTAGTTCAGAATGTAATCTTGTTAAACCGCAGGATTTCCGCTGAGATGCACTGCAGGGCAAAGTTTATTTAATGCCTATATGGTCATTTTGTAATTGTGAAAAGTGCCTTTCTTGTTATAGAAATTATGAATGAGAAAGATCACTTTATTCATCACTCAGGCAAAGAGAACATGAGTATATCATTCATACAGCATCTGCAGTCATGTAATTATCAATGCTTTGTACAGTATATATATGTCAATAGCGCAGATTTACAAATACATATTTTACAGAGAATTGCAACTAGGAAATCAAACAGTAAATCAGAATTCAAATACATTTATTTTTATAATTATTATAGTTTATACTACTACCACTACTGCTAACTTTTTAACATTCTTATTAGTTAATAGTTAATCCATAACATCAGCTAACAATGAGCAAGACATTTATTACACTATTTTATTAATCTTTGTAAATATTAGTTGATAAATTAATAACAGTTTAAAGTAATTTACTGGTAACTCAGGTCCATTAAATAATATTAATGGATACAACTTTTGATTTTAATAAAGTTCTGTCGTGACAACTCTCAGTGAGTTTAGTATAGTAATATACATGGTAATATTAATATTTGGTATTGGCGGAATAGATACTATGCGAGACCTGCTACTGCCAATACATCCACAGACATGCTGCTGTGTGCATGTAAGAAATACTGCTTCTACACATATAACATACATGAAATAAACCCCCACATAACATACGTGAATCACCCCGTGATGGTGGGAACACAAGAGGTGGGATTTATAGCATCAGTCATAGCCGAACATAACCAGTCATATCCAAACATATCGCGATGGAGGCATTGCCTCCTCTCACGTGACTTTCCCCCAATCATTCTCAATTACCCCCCATCAAACTCACTGCATGCTTTAGGGGGTCTTTAAGTGCCAACTCAACGGGCTCAGGGGGGTGAGAGAGACGTGGACTCCTGCTGTATCTATTTTGTAATATTTGCATTGTTTTATTTTTGTACTACGATTTTTTTCTTCTCATCCAATATTTGAGGAGCCACCTTGAAGGAAACGACCCTGCTTCTGATGTTCATGCATGATTATTTCATGCTAGTAAAGGAGAAGTAAAGAGGAAGAGATGATCGGTTCATATGCCGCTTGAACTGAGGTGCTACAGCGATCTGTCACAACACATAAAAGAGCCACAAAATGGTATTTATTGTTGGACTTTCTAAAAAAAAAAAATAAACAAATAATTTAAAGCTGAGAGCGTTGTCCTTTTCTTCTTTGCTCCGGGATGTATTTTTCACTGCGTGAAAACATGTAGTGTGGCATGAGAGTGGCATAGCTTGTTGGACGTAGCAACAGTAACTAAGAGGGGTGGGTTCTTTTGAAGGGTCAATGTTGGACAAAATTAGCATAATTCAGCTTCAGCACCTTCACTTTCTTCAATATGGTATTTGAGGACCACATGGTTGTTCTGCTGCAGGTCTGTATTTCTGTCTAGCTCTCTGAGATTGGAGAGACAGGTTTTTGAGGTCATGCCATGTAGCAATATCAGTGGTCACCATGACCACAGGTTGTGCAGATACCAAATGAATAACATCAGTTACACAAAAGTGTCGTTACGCTCTACAAGGTTAAGCTGGGTCAGCTATACTGCGTGAACCCATGCACAGGGGCACAACTGAAAGCATAACATATTTCCCTTGTTACCAGGCAATGTCCTATTTTAATAGCATGAGCAAATATTCAGAATATGAAATAAGACACCTGCACTATAGGGTACAGCGGGGTTAAAGACCACCTGGAGTAAAAGGTCCTTTGATTGAATTTTTTTTTTTTTTTTTTTTTGTACAACACTAAATAGCAACCAGCACAAACACAGCACTTCCCTAATTACCTGTTTCTCGTTATGCACTGATCCGTGAGTTCACTGGGTGCATCGACAAAAACTGATGCCAGGGTAATTCAATGTAATTTTATGAACAATGTTACATATATTTTGAGAAAAAAAGAGCTTTATCATTTAAATTTTGATAAAGTTGAGTAAATAAAGTTTAATAAAACTATTAAAAAAACAAAAACATAGCAGTTATGCTAATTGTATCTCCAATGACAATGAAGATTAAAAATTACAGTTTATTTTATCAGTGGGTCTCATTTGCTTAAAATTGTGTGGCTTATTTCGTATTTGTACGCACAGGAGAACAAATAAATTCTTAACTTTATTCTAATGTAAGTGAATTTGTACTAGTCTAAATGAGTGGCCACAAAATGAGCAATCATGATAACTATTATCATGTTAAGATGAATCATTATTTTCATCCTAACACAAGTTTTTTCCATATGTGTGGTTTCAGTTCTTCCTACGTGTTTTTTATTTTTATTTTTTTATTTTACTGCCAATGTTTTTGATGAATCATAATTTGTTCATGAAAATGTGCAATTTTTTATATGTGTTTTCAGTTGTTCTTTTTTGTCTTTTCTTTTCTTCCCTTCTTTTCTTTTCAATAACATTTAGTATGAAAGTATTTTTGTAAATAATGATTTTTTTTTCATGAAAATGTTAATTGTGCATACACATGCTTAGTGAATGAGACCCAGTGTTAATAATATAGCTAATATAATATAATAATACACAAATATTAGTATATAATAAATAAATTACTTAATGAAATGCCATAAGTGATTAAATAGAAAACTGGTGAACCATTTGTTGAAATGAAATACATAAATGTTACTTCAAAAACATATATATTGCTATATCCAAAGGTATTTGCATATGGTGAATCATTTTGCCATATCACTATAGTTGGTATAGTAACACTGGTGGTCTTTTGCTGGGGGCTTTTTACCCCAAATCTATGTTAACATGACTTTTATTCATAACAAACATCTTCTACTATTTAGTTTTACACAAATTATGCTGGTCCATCAATTTTCAGTAAAATATACTGAATATTGATGAAGCAACATAATTTATCTATAAAGCAAATTAAATGAGATTTTCCTTAAGGGTCTTCTAGCACCATTCTATCCTACTTGATATGATGTTTACTTTTTTAAATAAATGAAGTCAGACGACAGGCTTAGATGTGGCTCTGTGAGAAATAAATGTTGCCGAGATACAGTAATTAGACTGAAACCACACATGGGATGAATGTCTATTAGATCTATTAGATTACACATTGGATTCCAGGAACAGTTTGAGGCTTATTGAAGCAGATGAGCTGTCATTCCCACCTTCTGACACCAGTGTAAATTTGCTTCCAAGTCAGGCTGCATTTTGCATAGTCCACATCTTAAGAAGGCAGAGTTTGGTGAAAAGTCCAGTGTAAATATGAATTATTCTATCCCATTAATGAAAGTCAACATTAAATCAATCCACGTAACACATTGCCATAACGAGGGAGGTCTGTGCAGGCTTAGTCTATTCAGCTTTGATTATAAATACTGGCCTACGGATCGGGTTTCCAGCCTCAAACTCAACAACAAATATAATCGCAATCACCAAAACTGGGAGTCAGGCCATAATCTGCTTATGAGCCGAATACAAATGTATAGATGTGAATTCAATTAGCTGAGGCCTGTTGTCAGACTGCATATTGTACATTTTGTAAGATGTTCTACAAATTGTATTTTAATTGATTTCTCTATTGGGGGCGCAACTGTGCCCTCTCATTACAGGACAGGGGGCAGATGGAAACAAACGGTGACACTTTCGTTTCAAATGGAGCAGATTCATTAACACCCATAGTATAACGAGATGCTCCCTGGCTGCTCTTTTCACACTACACAGACTGTGTCTAACTCACATCAATATAGGAGGTCAAACAGATGGTTTGTGGGTGAGAATGAAGTGTTTTCATAAGATGCACTGATCCAGTACAATGCATTGTCATGTCACACTCGGATTAAAAAAAACAAAACAAACAAAAAAACCATAATGCTACAGTATTTTGATCAACAACATAAATAATAATACAATAATAAAATGTACCCTTTGCATTCGGTTTTGAAGAAATTGTATACCATTTTTCATGATTAAAAAGATTAAAATTAATGACTGTAAACATTTCATGCAAGGTAACCATTATTTAAATATTATTAACAATTGTACACATCTTTATTTTTATTTTCAAAAATGTGTTTAAATTTGTCAAGGTAAAAAAAATAAATAAATAAATAAATAAATGATATAAAAAATTAAATAAATATAAAGAATTATTAATTCATGAATATCACCACAACATTTCACAACCTTTCTACTAGCCTTGTATTGTCATAAAAAATTGAATTACTTCATATATTAAAAGACATTTGACCTTGATCTCTTTCTTTCTTTCTTTCTTTCTTTCTATACAACTTTACCTTGGTGGACAAAATGATTAAAACATTCACATTGGTTTCATATGGTAAAAAACAAAAACAAAAAACAAAACATTTTCAAGAAAAAACTGAAATGAATGACTCTAAAAATGTCACGTGGTATATGTCATTGTATTGTATGATCTTTGAATAATATCTGTCGTTAAATGCAAGATATTTAAAGTTTACCTGAAGTATACTTGCAACAGTTCCACTTTAGCACAATCAAATATACTTCAGTCTATCTTTAGTTGGACTTCAGTACGACTTCCGCAGAATTAAAGCACATTGAGTACAAAATAATTAGTTGTTCCAAATTAGCAGACTTTAAGAATACCAGTTTAATATACTAAAAGTACAACTGAAGAGTATTTTTATTAAGTACATAAATATGTAAATGTAAATGTATTTGTAGTTTTTATTTTTATTTTTGTCCTTTTATTTATTTATTTATTTTTCAGTAATTTTAAAGAAGATTTTCTTTTTTTCCCCCTTTTTTTTCCCTTGCATAGAACAAAATGTATTGAAGCGCACCTGCTGAAAATGACTTGGACAGTCTGGTGTTTTTTTTCACTAGCAGGAAAGCTTGTAATGTCATTGTGCTCTTCTGCAATGAAAGGCTCTTTCTGTCATCTGGGCTGATAGAGGGAGATTGAAGGTGGGAAGGTTTGTGTCCTGGGTCTCTTTGCTCAGATGGAATGCCCCCCACCTGTCGTTATATCTATTACATGAGCAGAAGATGTGCTTTTCTGTAATCAGTGGTAGAGCAGCTTCTGAGCTGAAATTGAAGCTAACCAGAGCCGGCCATTGGTGTGATAATTCAATGGTCAGTGTGACATGATTTAATGTCCTCCAGCTACATATGCTGAGGCTCATGAGGCTAATGGCCTATAATTTCAAGATAGGCTTTATTTTGTATCGGAGCACAAGCAAGTTCAGTTTCGCTCTACAAAGAAAATAATTATTTGGCTGTAGATGTCAGGGTTGGGGTGAAGGGATGAGGCGAGGACTCAGTGGTGCAGGAGAATGGGCTTTTATTGATTAAAAATAAATAAAACAAACCAAACTACCCCGTAGGGGAAAAACAAGGCAAGGCAAGGCAAACAAGGACACATCCACAGGAATATAGATGACGAACTGGCACAGGACTGCAAACACAAGGAGATTATAAAGGGAGCAAATTAGGAGCGTAACGAGGAAAACAGGTGCGGCAAATTAACCAATAATCAGGAAACAAGATGGGTGGGGTCAGTGCGTGGCCGAGACTGCACGCTCACACAACGAGACAGAACATGGAGCGTGAGTGTCCGAACCCCGACACAAAACCAAAACTCAAGACATGAGTGCCGGGATCCAAACACCACGCTCCAACACAAAACAAGGCACGCAGACGAGAGAGCGCACGGCTCGAGCACACTCGAAGCCGCGCACCCACATAAAACGGGACAAGACGGGAGTGTCAGGGCTCTGTCACAAAACCATGAATAACACTAGACCGAAGTGACAGAACCCTGACAGTAGATTCTGCATTAACATTCAAACAGCAAATAGTCTACATACAGAGGCTGCTTATAGCAGGTAAATTTTCTGTTCCATTCTGTCTTGATAATGCTGTTATAAGCAGAGATCTGGTATCAAAGGTAAGAAAAAAAAGTGTCTTAATTTAATCATTTTTTGTCTGCAGTGTTGTTTTGGACTCCATTGACTGTCATCCTATGAACTAAACAGACAAAACAGTCTTAAAGTATCTTTACTTGTGTTCAGATAAGAAATTAACTCATTGGAACAACATGAAGGTGAGTAAATGATGACAGAATTTTAATTTTTGGGTGACTTACCCCTTTACCTACCCCTTTCAAGAATATCAAGATGGTGCCGCACATGGCAGCCACGCTGCTTGGCTCTCCAGTTGTTTTAGTGTTTTTGTTAGTTTTTCCTGTTTTTTGTTTGTCAAACAAGATTAGTTTCACCAGGGATGAACTGCTGAACATTTGGCAGATCACACCACAAAATCTCCTACCGCTTTTCGATTATTCTGATGTTTTGCTGAACATAGTAGTCGACGGATCAGCGGTGCTGATGAAACAAGTTAGGACGCACAGACGGGGGAAGTGAGCTGGCGTGCTCGTGAAGCTCAGAGCTTTCGGGCTTTCAGCTGTTTAGAGCGGACCGCAACGCAGAATCAACGGGGAAATTGCGCGGCGGTGGGACGTGCTTTTACATCAATGAAAGGTGGTGTACAGCTGTAACTGTGTTAAAGAATATGTGCTGTCCCGATCTGGAAGTGGTCTTCATTAACTGTAAGCCTTTCTACTTGCCGCGGGACTTTTGCTCGTTCATTCTCGTGAGTGTTGAATGTATTCCTCCGCAAGCGCACGTGAGCTCAGATTTACAGAAACTCGCCGATCTGATCACAGAGACAGAACTACAGCACCCGGGCTCTGTTTTAATAATTCTCAAGGACTTTAATAAAGCAAATCTCTCCTGTGAACTGCCAAAATACAGACAGCATGTCACATGTCCCACCAGAGACAGTAATATATTGATCACTGTTACACAGCAATATAAGATGCATATCACTCTGTCCCACGGACAGCTTTAGGACTCTCTGATCACTGTTTGGTTCATCTTATACCGACCTACAGGCAGAAACTGAAATCAGCTAAACCTGTATTAACCCTTAAAGACCTAGAACATTTTTGGGGCACCTGACAAGCCTGTACTTTTCTTTGTTTTTACAGACCTATTCTAGCAGTCAGCATCAAGTGCCATATATTATAAACAGGAGAACTTGAAGTTTCAGTCTAGCTAATTTAAAGTCCCAATTTTCCCTTTGTTTTCTCTAAGAATTAACGAATTTCCAGAATTTTAAGAAAAACGCAAGCAATAATTGGGTGTGTGTTTTTTTTTTTTACTGTGTACTCAAACAGAAACACCTGAAGTTTGGATTTTTTTTTTCTTTAAAAAGTATCTGTGTGTTTTACACTTCCAATAAAATTGTGTCTACGTATAACATTCCCCAAGCAAGTTATAGCCATTTATTACAATATTGTTATAGATGCTTTTCAGTGAAAAACAGGTCTATTTACTTTACTAACAATATAGATGTATCCAAAAAAAACACACAAAAAAAACAAAGAACAAAAACAAAACATTTAGGGAGTAAAGGAAATGGAAACCGTGTTATATAATAACAAAATACAGTAAAAAATTAACTTTTTTTCCAGAAACAAATATATTTTCAATCTGAGTTTGAACAACAAACACAAACAGTGCAGCAAGAAACAAAATACAACAAAAATACAAGCAGGGCAAATTATTCACAAACTACACACAAAATGGGTGAGAAATATATAGAGTGCAATAGAAAAAAATAGTGCAAATGATCTTTATGAACTATATAAGTATTATTTACACAATAAAACAGCCAAATGGATCGATCCGCTGGCTGCACTCTGCGTTAGAATTGATTTTACCGGGACATCGCCTTGTGATGCGAATACCTAAATTCCAGTGCTTTATCCGATATGTACCACTTTTTCATCCTTACTTTTGGTTTGTTTTATGCCAAAGTGCTCTGTCCTGTGTTTTTCTGGGCTTTTTCAGAGAGTGCTCTCATTCAAATGTGTTATTTTGTGTTTGTTTTAATGCATGCAGGACACACTTTACTTTCACTTTGCATTTGATCAAATTTCAAAAGAAAAACGCTAAACAATGGTTCAAAAGACCAAAACCTATGTTTATTATGAATATGTGATGGTTTGAACCAATCAGGGCACAGGGGTGGGACTAAGCGTCAAGAGTCGTTCCTGTTTGGCTCAGAGGGATGAAATGCATTGGTTTCTTCTGACCAATCAATGTTGTCAAAATGTAATCACGTACGCTACGGAACCTCTGAATATCCAACTGAGACAAATGCGATATCTCCGAAAAGATTATCTGCTTTACGACACTTTTTAAAGCATTCAGAGATGGACTAATGAAGCCTTTAAAGAGATGGACTAATGAAGCAGAGCCTGATTCTTTCTCACTGATTGGACTGTTTTTGAAGCTGCTGCAAACGATCTGGACGAGCTCACAGAGACTGTAGCATCCTATATCAGTTTCTGTGAAGATATGTGCATTACCTACCAGCACTCATTTAACCTACAACAACGACAAATCATGGTTCACTGCAAAACTCAGACAACGCTGTCAGGTCAAAGAAGATGCCTGTTAAGGAATGGGAACAGAGTCTTGTATAAACAGGCCAAATACACACTAGAAAAAGAGGTCATAGTGGCAAAGAGGAATTATTCCGATAAGCTAAGGATCCAATTCTCTTCCAGTGACACGGCTTCAGTGTAGAAAGGTCTGAAAGACATCAACTACAAGACACCATCCCCCAGCACTGAGGCGAATCAACAACTGGCAGACGATCTGAATGAGTTCTATTTCAGGGTTGAAAAAACACCATTAACCCTTTTGGCACCAGGGATTTTTGGAAAAAAATGCTGGATTTTGACATCAAGGTTTCAAAAGCTTGTGGCTTGAAAGGGCTTAAAGATAGAGATCTACTGTAAATTAGAAAAATGTTGGGCATGACCGAAAGTTTATGTGGGGTGTAAATATACTCATCTAATTGGCATATTATGATGTCATCAGGGGGCGGCCCTCTTGAATTTCATAATATTCAGGAATTAGTAGATATTGAATTGATGTTTAAACTTATTTGGAAGGTTTTTTATTTTATTTTTTATCCTCATTCCAAATGATCAGAAAAGAGGAAACCAACAATAAAACAGGAGAAAGTACTAAATTATTACTATATTACTATACTATATAGTACTAAAACGCATGTTAACAGTAGCCTACATTTTGATCAGTTCATCAGTAATATTCAGGAAATAATATATATTGAATGGATGTTTGAACTTTTTTGCATGTGTTTTTTTTTTTTTTTTGTCTTTTTATCCTCATTCCAAATGATCACAAAAGAGGAAATCAACAGTAAAACGTAGTAAATTATTACTATATTACTGTGCCATAGTAAAATACATTTGCCTATTTTTTGATCCTGTCTGAAATCCTGTGCTGACCAGCTGGCCCCCATCTTCACACAGATCTTCAACAGATCACTAGAGCTGTGTGAAGTCCCTTCCTGCTTCAAACCTTCCACCATCATCCCCGTCCCAAAGAAACCCAAGATAACAGGACTTAATGACTACAGACCTGTGGCTCTAATGTCTGTGGCCATGAAGTCATTTGAAAAACTGGTTTTGGCTTATCTGAAGGACATCACTGGACCCTTACTGGACAGACCAGGGACTTATGTGAGGATCCTGTTTGTGGACTTCAGCTCAGCTTTTAACACGATCATTCCAAAGCCCCTCCTGCCCAAACTAACTCAGCTCTCCATGCCCAGCTCCATCTGTCAGTGGATCAACAGCTTCCTGACAGACAGGCAGCAGCTAGTGAGACTGGGAAAATTCCCACCCAGCACCCATACAATCAGCACTGGCGCCTCTCAGGGTTGCGTCCTCTCCCCACTGCTCTTCTCCCTCTACACCAGCGACTGCACATCTAAAGACCCCTCTGTCAAGCTCCTGAAGTTTGCAGATGACACCACAGTTATCGGCCTCATTCAGGATGGTGACGAGTCTGCTTACAGACAGGAGGTTAAAGAGCTGTCTGTCTGGTGCAGTCTTAACAACCTGGAGCTGAACACACTCAAAACAGTGGAGATGATCGTGGACTTCAGTAGAAACCCCCCTGCACTCCCCCCACTCACCATCATGGACAGCATTGTGGCTGCAGTGGTGGAGTCATTCAGATTCCTGGGCAACACCATCTCTCAGGACCTGAAGTGGAACATTCACAAAGACTCTATTGTCAAAAAGGCCCAACAAAGGTTGTACTGCCTTCGCCTAGCTGAGGAAGTTCAACCTGCCACAAGAGCTGCTGAAACATCTCTCCTCTGCCATCATTGAATCCGTCCTCTGCACTTCAATAACTGTCTGGTTCAGGTCAGCTACCAAATTTGACCTCAGAAGACTACAGAGGGTAGTCCGGACTGCTGAGCGAATCATTGGTACATCCCTCCCCAGTCTATCTATCTATCGTCCAAATTTTGAGATAAAAACGCAACGTTAATGGTCTTATTTTTTATTCTGTGTTAGAAGCAAGCTTCCATAGATTTATTTATGAAATAAAAACTGAAAATAAAAATACAAAGCAAAAGAAGCAAAGCAAACAAATAAATAAAGGCAAAGAAAGAAAAATAAATCAGGCAAAAATATTTTGTGTTACAGTGTTCTTATATGCAAGATGAAACGCCCTATTTCAAAGACCCACTTTACAGAAGAAAAGGGACTGGGATTAGAAGAGAGAATTTCTCTTCATGTGTGCGTATGTGAGAACTAACACAGCAGATCTGTGATTACGCACAGAGCAGAAGAGGCTTTGTACTGTTGGTTCATTATACTTCACAGTAATTACAGACCCTTAAAAAAGTACTGCTATTATGTAGAAGCATTTTTTTTTTTCTCAAATCCTTCTCTTTAATATCACTAAATTATAATGTTAAGTGCAGCCATTAAGTCAATCAGTAAGACAAAGCAATTAATCATGTCAATACTCATTACACCTATTAATCAAACAAATGTCAGTCATGCAGCATCATGTTTCATAAGTTTTGTCTACATGTTCTCCAATCAGTCATCGGCATATCATGATTCATCCACTGCAATGGTCCCATGTCAACCAATCGTTGTCAAGTCATCTGTTGTTCATTCAATAGTCACTATATGTGTCATTCCCACTGCAATGTCTTCAGTCATTCAGCTGTCCAGCAAGAAATAGATTCTCGTGTTCATTCTAGGAATCTCATCTATTGTGTGTCAGTTGACTGTCATGTGACTATAAAGCTCTAATGTCTTCTTATGCCTTTGTGAGTCAAAAACAGTATCTCAGGGGAGAATTTACTGACAATGGATTTTTATTACAAACTTCACTCCACTTGGACTGGCCCTTAAAAATGTTGAAAGTGTGCTTGAATGCAGCCCACATATGGAATTATAACCAGTTATAATACTTTTTTTTTTTCCAGAAGTTGATCATTTCATGAATTACTGCTGCCATTGTCAAAAGAATATGTACGTCTTTTAAAGTATTTCTTAACATACATACATATTTAAATATATACATATGAATGCATATGTGTGTATATATATATATATATATATATATGTTTATACAACAGCTCTTTCTTGTTCTCGAATCTGATTGGCTGATAGGTATGCGATATTGGAGTCCAACAGATCTCCTCGTCCTCTTCACCGTTTGTATGACTCCGCTTGCCGAAGTTGCCATATTTCTCAAAGCAAGTGTCATGGCGGACGGCCAAATCCACTATAATTTTAATAATAATACTGTTTTGTGTCACGGAATGCAGTTTTAAGAGTTTGTTTAGGTGAGAATGCGCTTGCTTGGACTTCAAATATGCGGTTTGTTAATAAAGATAAGGTCCATTTCAAAATTTTCTTAGACATTTTCGGAGACGCGAGATCCATTGGTTCAGCAGCCGGTTCAGAACTCATTACACCTGCAGAGAGTGTCCGACCGCGGCCAGATCTTCTGGAATTTACCGCTGGCTCCGATGTCTCTATAGTGGTTAAACATGAGATATAATTTGTGTTGGGTAAATCTAACGGCCAGTCTTTGGTCTCATTAAACTATTATTTGTTCCAGAGCAAATAGTTTTGGCAAAATATTATCATGTTTATTCAATGCTGTATATAGCACTGTCTTTGAACGGTTGGCTGATCGTGATTGTGATTTTAGTTACATTGTTCTGCCATTAGATGGCGACAAGATACTTTTTATGAGTCAATGCTGCAGTAAAGACTTTTACTTTGAAAAATAAATACTTTTGTGAACAGAAATTATTTTTACTTTCAACAAAGACGCGGCTAAAAAAATTAGCAGTGCTGTCATCATAAATCACGCTTAAAGGATGAAAGGATATTGATGATAAGACAAAGATAACGCTTTCCTCAGTGGACATTTAGACTTATGTTTTATTGTCTGTAGGAGATGCTGTATCAGATGCAGGTAATCACAGTCACCCAGTCCATCTCTCTCTCATAATACTCTACATAATACAAGCTTTTACTACAGTAATACAATAAGTTTTCAATGAGGCAATTCAAAGTTCCTTCGTTACTTGCTCTAAAGTGACATTTTGGAATTAGTAATGGAGGCTTGAGCTCAGCTGTTAAACTGTCAACTTTAGATTTAAATCTGTGGCGGAAGGAAGTAGTTCTGCACAAAAGAGGGCTTTTAAAGACACTTCGTTGTGGTTTCTAATTTATTTACCTACTCGTGCCGTCGAACTGTTGTATAAACGCAGTATCACACTCGTAGACGTGCGATATGGCTGTATATTGCACGGCTGTGATTACCTACGGCCGAATCACAGCCATGCGATATACAGCCATATCGCACTTCTACTCGTGTGATATTGCTCATGTGTATATATATATATACATATATGTATGTATATACAGTCATGGCCAAAAATATCGGCACCCTTGGTAAATATGATCAAAGAAGACTGTGAAAATTAATCTGCATTGTTAATCCTTTTGATCTTTTATTAAAAAAATTAACAAAAATGTAACCTTTCACTGGATAATAAGAATTTAAAATGGGGGGAAATATAATTATGAAATAAATGTTTTTCTCTAATACACATTGGCCACAATTAACGGCACCCTTTTTGTTGGAGAGACTTTGACTGTCAGGATCTGATTTGCAATTGGATGAGTGAACCCCCTGGGTGCTGGTTAGAGCACAATATAATATAAAGGATGAGGAGACAGGTGATTGGGTTTAGATGATGTATTGATAGAATGTTATCAATTTGCAGGCAGTAGAGGCATGAGTCTGGAATACAAGAAATACAATAAACAGTCATGAATAACAATAATTAAGCATATACACAATGATAAAAATCCATTGGTACATAAAGGCAGCCAAAGTATACTAAATCCTCACCTGTACCATTCCTCAGTGAACAATACAATCCAAGAAGGGAGAATAAAGGTATCACAGTATGCACTATAAGCAATCATCTAACATGATAAAAGTCCCTCCATATATGGCTATAATCAGGACCCATCAGAATGTGATCACTAGTTTGGTATAAACAGCTCAAAATAATCAATATCACGTCACCGCAGTATCATGGAAAACAAAACAGTGATATCCATATCCATAACGAAGAAATAATCACATCTCGAGCAGAATCATTAAACTAAATTAACAGAAACGATGGCTGCGGGCATGTCTATACATGTGCGGGTGATGCAGTTATAAATAACTCAATACCGATCTCAATAAACACAAAAATAACGCAAACAGGCTTACTTGTAGGTCAATGACTAACACCTCAAGGTAACAGCTGCAGGAAATATAGCAACTGAACAAGTAGAAATGTCCTTTCAGCGATCGACTCGACAGATGTACACTTCAGCAGGCAACATCGGCTTAACTAACGAGACTGCTCATATGATGTCAGAATAAAAGCCCTCTCTTAAAGAAGTCTTTACAACAGCCGCCCCCAAAGATGAGAGGCATCTTTGTATTCAAGAAAGGCGACTCTATTCTGGAGGGTTCGGAACTCCAGGATCATCTGAAGGCAAGGTTGGTAGAACCACCAGGCGGGCCACTGGTCTGGTATAGATATGATCCTTGATCTGCACATCTGCGGATCTAATGTGGCCATCGGGACTGAGATGGGTCTGAATGACTTTACCTACAGGCCACAAACCTCTGGGCAACTGAGGGTCGACAATCATGACATAGGTATGCTCTCGGAAGTCAGGCTTGCCATTTCAGCCTGGTCTGCAAGCTAGGAAGATAATCCTGGATGAATCGAGGCCAGAATCGATCGGCTAGGATCTGGGAATGTCTCCATCTTCGGCGGCTTAACATCTCTGATTCTGGGTAAATGACTTGACACAAGGATCCATCAGGCCGCCCCATTAGGAGACTACTGGGGGTCACTGGGTAAGCATCCGCCACGTCGGAGGATACGTAACCCAAAGGTTTTGAGTTAAGGATAGCCTCGACTTCCAACAAGACCGTCATCAGGACCTCCTCAGGAACCGACTGGGAAACCAAAACGGTGTACAAGGCTGACTTGACAGATCTCACCTCCCTCTCCCAAACTCCACCAAAGTGAGGGGCTGATGGGGGATTGAAGCAGAAGCTGATCTTCTGGCGCGCAAAATGATGCTGCAAATCAGGAGCTAAGGCGGCATATGCTTCTCGCAACTCCCGCTCGCCTCCACGGAAATTGGTCCCTCGATCTGACCATAACTGTGCAGGGCTGCCTCTCCTAGCGATGAACCTCCGAAGGGCCATAAGAAAGGAATCCGTACTCAGGCTAGGGAGTAAGTCTAAGTGTACGGCTCTAGTGGTAAGACACTTAAACAGAACACCCCAACGCTTCTCTGTAGGTCTACCAATCTTGATTAGGAAAGGACCGAAGCAATCCATCCCACATGAATGGAAGGCAGGCTTGTGAAGCTGAAGGTGGGCGGAGGGTAGATCAGACATCCGAGGCACTGAAGGCTGGCCTCTCCATCTGCGACATTCCAGACAGGTATGCTGAAACCGCCGAACAGCTTCACGGCCTCGCAGGACCCAATAATACCTCCTTATCTCAGCAAACAGCCATTCTGATCCAGGATGATGCAACTGGTTGTTGTAATGGTGGATTATCAGGCGAGTAACTGGATGTCTAGAGTCTAGGACTACAGGATGGACAACAGAATCTGCAAGGTCAGCCACTCTCCTCAAACGACCACCCACTCTAATCAAGCCGTTAGAAGGATCCATCTCAGGGGCCAAGGCAACTAGACGGCTACTAGGTTTCACTGTCTTCCCGGATTCCAACAGGTGGTAATCTTCAGGGAAGGATTCCAGTTGGACGCGTTTAAGGACATGAACTTCGGCTCGTTGATAATCTGTGGCTTCGGGAACAGTGTTAGGATCTGAGTCACCTTGTAGGTCTCGGGCAGTGACATCCAGCAGGTCTATCCAGGTAGGGTAACTCCATTTATTGGGGTGGCTAGAGGTGTTTGGTGAGGTAACAACTCCACAGAAGGTGGACTTTCGCAACTCTGGTAGATCTTCACCAGCCTCAAAAGTACGAAGGACCGGCCATTCTTGAAGGTCAAGGAGAAGGAAAGGGGGTCCTCGGGACCACCGGTTCGGGGAAGCGAGGTAGGACAGAGATCTCCCCTTGGTGAGGTCATCGGCAGGGTTATCTGCAGAACCAACATAACGCCACGAGCACTGATCGGTAAGCTCTTGAATCTCAGTTATCCTATTGCCAACGAAGACTCTGTAGCGACAGGACTCTGACTTTAACCACTGAAGGACCGTCGTAGAATCTGTCCACAGCACAGTAGACTGAATCGTCAAGGTCAACTCATTTGCCAGCAACTTCGCAAGTTGGGCTGCGACTAAGCTCCCACAGAGCTCCAATCGAGGAATAGAATGTACTCTCTTAGGGGTAACTCGGGACCGAGCAATGAGGAAGGAGAGGTAGGTCTGACCAGCTGGATCAACGGTACGCAGATAAGCTACGGCTCCGTAGGCTTGCTCAGAGGCATCTGAGAAGATGTGGACCTCGTGAGTAACTCCATCAATCCCAACTGCAGGAGGAACATAAGGCCAAGGAAAAGAGACACTAGGAAGGCCGCAAAGTTCCTCTTCCCACTGTATCCAGGAATGGAGAAGGTCCGGAGGTAGGTTGGGATCATCCCACTGTCTCTGTTTGTTCCAAAGGTGCTTCACGATCACCTTCGCACGGGTGGTGTAAGGAAGGAGCAGTCCCAGAGGGTCATACTGACTAGCAAGGACCCTATAAATATTCCGCAAGGTTGGGGTCTCATAGATCACGGGTCTGTGCTTATAGGACAAGGTATCAGACTGCCAATTCCAACTCAAACCTAATGTGGACTCAGGAACATCGCCTTCTCCTGCGTCAGCCACAACTCCACACTAGTCGCTCGAGCCTCAGGAGGTAGGTGACTTAATACAGCTGGATCGTTACAGGCCCACTGCCGGATCAGACTCCGGGCTGCATCAGCAGTAGGTAGGCTCTGGAGGCAATTATCTACGTAGAAACATCTTTCTACAGAGAAACGAATCTCCTCATCTGTTAAGGAGTGCTGACGAGTGTGGCGCTGGAGTGCGTAGATAGCACAACAAGGGCTGGAGGTGGGGCCGAAGGGTAGGACCAACCACTCGAAGGTCCGAGGAGCCTCATTCATCTGCAGATCTCGCCATAGGAAGCGGAGCAGAGGACGATCTTCAGGTAGGAGGCGAACCTGGTGGAACATCGCCTTAATATCTCCGCTCACAGCAACAGGATGCTCCCGTAAACGAAGGAGGACACCTAACAACGAAGTTCCGAGGGTTGGTCCGGGCAAAAGGTACTGGTTAAGGCTCTGACCTCGGTGCTGATGGGAACAATTGAAGACAAGACGGGACTTCCCATTGTGGCTAACAATGTGGTGAGGAATGTACCAGCACTCAGGGGTATCAGGAACAGGATCAGGCACTACACAGACAACTCCAGTTTCAAGGAGTTTACACATCTCTGCTCGGTAGGTCTCGGCCTTCTAAGGATCCTTCAACAGGCGCCGTTCCACACTGCGGAGATTAGACAAGACTGAATCTCTCGTAGCATTTAACAAAGGCATGTCTTTATGATGGAGAAGGGGAGTGGCAAGGCGACGAACACCCTCAATCTCAAGGGTGAGGGTCTTGCGGTCAAGTAGCTAAAGGGCTTCCTGGTCTTGCTTGGAATGGGTAACTTCTTTACACTCCCGGTGAGGAACTGTATCCAACTGCCACAATCTCTGTACGTGATGTAGGAGCTCATCCTGGACAGGAACCAAAGAGGTAAGCATGCACTGGCGAGGGGTGGAAGGACCACCTACGGAAGGAACAGGACCCTGAAGTGTCCATCCCAGGCGGGTACGAACAGCAACTGGAGCTCCTGGGCCGCCCCGTCGAACTGGCTCAGAAGGGGTGATAAGGTGGGGCTGGTCAGAACCGATAAGGAGCAAGGGCTGGACCTCAGTAAGGGCCCCTCAAGTGTCTGTACTTCCGCCGCAACTGATCCACAGGATAGGACTGGCGCGACAGGTTAAGGTGATCAGCAGTAAAGGCGTGACTGATCTGATAACTGATCTGCGGTCGGTAGACGGGAGAAATCTGGAAGGATATGGAACAACAACGAATGACCTGAACATCGTCTCTGACCGTCCGTAATGGAAGGTCTTCAGGAACACCCTGAATCCCCAGGGCTTCAACGGCAGTGGAAAGCAGGATCGTTCTCTCAGACCCATCATCCAAGAGGGCGAAAGTCTCCAGGGTACGATCCTCATAACTCAGGTGCACTGGAACCACCTTAAGCATCATACGGCCGCTAACAGAAGGCTTATCCAAGAAGAACCTGTCTGAGGAGGAGCTTGTGAAGCAACTCTTCTCCACAGTAGCAGAATCCTCAGTAGAGGAAGGACTGACATTCACGTCGTGAAGGGAACGAAGATGTAGGCCACGGCAAAGACTGCAGGGCTTCTTCAGATCACATTGGGCAGCGTGGTGGCATCTGGCACAGCGCCAACAGCGATTGTTTTTACGGATCCAGGTCTGAACTTGATCAGGCGTAAGCTGGGCGAAGAAAGCACACTGACTCAGGTAATGCTCAGACGCACCGCAGAATGGACAATAGCGCTTCATTCTAACAGGCTTCGCTGGCTGCATGGAACCTCTACGAGGCATGGAAGACTCAATTGGGGAAGGTGACAGGGATGTGGTTGGGGCTGAGGATGCTCCAACTCCATGCAGGATAGCAACGGATCTCTTGCCAGAATGTGAGCTCTTAGTGGTCAACTATGCATCATAACTATGACACCAGGTCTCGTAACGAAGCCAATTAGAAAGGTCAACAAGGTTAGGTGTAGAACCAGGTTGACGAAACATGTGGCGACGAAACTCCGCTCTCTGCTCTGGGGGAAGTTTGCTTAAAAGGCGTGCGACATGGGAACCACAACTCAACTCGAGCTCCCCATCACGTCCTAAGGTTCTCAACAAGCCAACTAGGGACTGGACTTGGAGAGTGAATTTCTGGAAGGCTGGGATGTCATCTCGTCTAACGTCAGGACTGTCCAGGACACTAGCTATCCTCCTCAAGGCTAACTGATGTGGCTGGCCATACTTGTCACAAAGTGCTGACATAGTATCGGTAAAGGGGGTAGGGGAATTCAAGTTAGCATCAGCTATCATCTTAGCTTCCTCGAGCTTAAGGTGGTCTACTAGGATCTGGTACTTAAACAGCTCCGTGCCATTTGGGGGAAGCAGGTTTTCCAGGGCTATGCGAAGGCGAGCAAACTCACTAGGATCTGGATGTGTAAACTTAGGGATGGTAGGAGGGGGGCCACGATACACAGACTCAGAGGAAGGGACTACAGCGAGTGTAGTCCCTTCAATAGTTTCAATAGGTTTATTCAATAGTTTTTGAAACCTCCATTTGCCAGTTTAACAGCTCTAAATTTTCTCCTATAATGCCTGATGAGGTTAGAGAACACCTGACAAGAGATCAGAGACCATTCCTTAATCCAGAATCACTCCAGACCCTTTAAATTCCCAGCTCCATGTTGGTGCTTCATCTCTTCAGTTCACCCCACTCATTTTCTACAGGGTTCAGGTCAGAGGACTGGAATGGTCATAGCAGAAGCTTGGTTTTATGATCAGTGACCCATTTTTGTGTTGTTTTTGAGGTTTGTGTTTAGATCATTGTACGGTTGGAAGATCCAAACATGGCCCATTATAAAATTTCTAACAGAGTCAGTCAATTATTGATTTTTTATCTGTTGGTATTTGATAGAATTCATGATGCCATGTGCAGAGGTGGAAAGAGTACGAAAATATGTTACTCAAGTAAAAGTACCATTACATTAATTAAATTTTACTTAAGTACAAGTAAAAGTACCAGTCTAAAAATCTACTCAAGTAAAAGTAAAAAGTAGCTAATTTAAAATTAACTCAGAGTAAAAATTACTTGTTAACAGTGGGTGTCAAACTCAGTTCCTGGAGGGCCACAGCCCTACACAGTATATATATAACCCTAATTAAATACATCTGATCCAGCTAATCTAATCATTTAGGCTTATTTGAAAACTACATGGTATGTGTGTTGGAGCAGGGTTGGAACTAAACTCGTTAGGGCTGCGGCCCTCCAGGAAGTGAGTTTGACACCCCTGGGATAGGCCTATAAATCTCAAATTAGTTGTTTTTAATTAAAGGAATCAGTTATTTAGAATAATAAGACATTTGGGCTGTTACCAGGCAAATTAAATCAATATCAGCAAAATTCATCTTTGCAATGCAAAGGAAACACAGAAGCTTCATCTGAAGTGGCATTTAGATGTATTTACACAGTTTAATGCAGGACAGGAATGCATTTAACCTGCAGTTACAAATGCAGAAATAATGTTTTGATATAGAACACATAAAATGTTGAATACTAATTTGAAATTATATATTTTTTTAAAGTAACTGTTAACAAGTGAGTCATTGAGATTGAACCGAATCATTTAAACAGTTGATTAATTCAGGAATGAAACACCCTCATGTTGCTCAGAGACGCAAAATAGTGCTGTGGCTGTGTTTGGGGTTATTTTTGTTATCGAAATAGAGCTAAAACAGGTGTCTAAAACGCAAGTCTCTTAATTAACTTCTTGTTTATTGAACTGTTGTAATAAAGAAAAAAAATCTATACGTAATCATGCTGATTTTTGGAGAAAAACGTCACTCTTCGTGTGATATTGATTTACTATATGAAATGATATAAATATTCTGTGATCATTTTAAATGCATTTTAACACACTGAATCACGCAGTGAAAGAACACACTCTAAATGCGTGCGCACTGGTCTACTAGACTTCAAGGCACTCTGTAGGAGTGTTTTGTTTGGTTTTTGGCTAAATGTCAATGCACATCGTTAGAACAACAATTACGATATTATCACAGACGATATATCGCATACCCTTGCACCACTGTCTTTTTGGCTAATTTGTGCAAAACCTTTTGCTAAACTGCCAAAGCTTCATTTTAACCACCAATGCAATGATGCAAGTATTTATACTTACCTCTACATGCTTGCGAAGGGTTGATGTCGATATTTATAAGCTGCTAGTTTGGTTTCCCTAGGCAAACAGCTTACACTGCATAATAGTGCATAAACATGGCCAGGGGTTCACTTCATTTCCTTCGAGATCAACTTCAGCAGAATACGACGGGGTTTGGTTTTCAGCTGGGTTTGCACCATTAACGCCTGTCTTGTCTGTCTTTGTCTTTTTCTGATTTTAGCGCCAGTTTGTTCTCCTGCCCTTTATTTACTGCATTAGTTTCCAGGGAGCGATTTTTTTATTTATTTTTTACTCAGTAATTAATGTGTTTTAAAATGTAGCGAAGTACAATACTTTAAACAAAATATACTTAAGTAAAAGTAAAATTACAGATTTTAAAAATTACTTTAAAAAGTAGAAGTACACAAAAAAGCTACTCAATTACAGTAACGCGAGTAAATGTAATTCGTTACTTTCCACCTCTGGCCATGTGTCTAAACAAGATGTCCAGGACCTCCAGCAGAAATATAGGCCCACAACATAAAAAATACAGCAGTATATTTCATTGTACACATGGGGTACTTTTTATCCCTGTGTTCACCAAACCCATCTTGAGTGTTTGCTGCTAAAAAGCTCATTTTTAAGTTCCAGTCGTGTCTGATAACTGAATATGCTGGAGTTTATTTTTGGATGAGCTAGGAGAATTTTTCTTGAAACCCTCCCAAACAACATGTGGTGATGTAGGTGCTGTTTGACAATTATTTTCTGCAATTCTCCAGCTGTGGTCCTTGGAGAGTCTTTAGCCACTCAAACTCTCCTTCTCACCGTGCATTAGGACGATATAGACACACGTTCCTCTTCCAGGCAGTTTCGTAACATTTTATGTTGATTGGAAATTCTTAATTATTGCCCTGATGGTGGAAATGGGAATTTTCACTGCTCTAGCTCTTTTCTTAAAGCCACTTCACTCATTTGTGAAGCTCAATTAACTTTTGCTGCACATAAGACATATATTCTTTGGTTTTTCTCATTGTGATGGATGATTAAGGGAATTTGGGCTTTGTTTTCCCTCCTATTTATATTTCTGTTAAACAAGAAGCCATGGCTGGATAATTGCATGTTCATAATCACCCTGGAGTGTTCAAAATTGTGAATATGAATGGGAATATACTTCAGAGATATTTTATTCATAATAATTTCTAGGGGTGCCAATAATTGTGTCCAACGTGTATTTGAGAAAAAAAACATTTCATAATGATATTTCCCCCATTTTAAATTCTTATTATCCAATGAAAGGTCAGATTTTTGTCAATTTTTTAAATAAAAGATCAAAAGGATTAACAATCCAGATTAATTTTCACAGCCTTCTTTGATCATATTTACCAAGGGTGCCGATATTTTGGGCCATGACTGTATATGTACACATACATACACACACACACACACACACACTACCTGTTTCACATTAACAGTTCACATTGTAACATTTCATATTGTAACATTTTGTGGTGCAACAATTTAGTGGTGCAGCTGAATTCTCCTGAAAAGGCCTGGGCCATTATTTCAAACCGTCCTTTGGATATTCTTGGCTAAATCTTCTGGCCGTTTTCTGTTCTTATTGACATTTCAATGACATTTCAGTTATTTTAGATACAAATGGGAGGTTTCATTAAAGTTCTATTGACTGGGGCCTGTCTGTTGTTGTCCAAGTGGAACTGTTTTTTAATTTATAATGTCGATAAAATGCTCAGACTGTGCGGAAGGGAATTAAAGAATATCTGGGAAACAGAGAAAATAAGAGAAAGACAAAGGTGGAAACCATGACATGGTTGGTAAAAGCTTTAAAATTGATCTTGGAGGTTTTCTTGAGAAGGTAAGTGGACTATTTGAGAAAGGTCAGGAAATGACATTTCTAAGTAATGCACAGTACATTTAACGACATTACGGACAATTTATGTCACCGTATGGGGTCATGAACTGCTCAGCCCATCTGTAAAGTTTTAATGCCTGATGAACAAAAACAACATTAATAAACTAATAAAACTGAGTCATTCTCTACTAATGATCTTTGATAAGATTTACAGCTAATGGGCCAGATTTACTAACAGCTTGTGTCAGCGGCCAATTCCATATAGTCAGGATTTACTAAGACATGGAGTGAAATATTAGTGATGGAATGGCATAGACACAGTTATTTTTGTAGCTGACCTTATTGCATATGCATTTGTTGGAGTTTCCCTTTCAGATGCAAAATTTATGATAGTAGAATATATTAATTGTTTAAATAAATCAGTCAAGGTGATTTACTAAGCTTTGCAGTAGTCAATTTTATTTATTGCCCAAAAAGCATGTCTTAATAAGAAACCCTTGGCGTCAATATGTCGACGCCAAAGGTACTGGGAATTTTATCGTCACGATTAAATTATATTTGGGTAATAATATTGCTATTATTGCATATACTGTATGTGTGTCTCGTGAACGATTGCATCATGCTACGGCAGTATATCTTTTTGAATGAGATGTGAGCGCGTTAACAGAGCGAGTAGGATCATTTTCAGTCTTATGTTTTACTCTCTTCTTCACATAAAGATATTGTATGGCTTCAGAAGACTTGGAATGCAATAACTTGTTTGTAATGCTTTTATACTGCTTTTTATGGTCAGTTTTTGCAATAAATACCAGTGACTGTACTTATATTTGCCGTTACCTGTTTTATATTGTTCAGAAGTGGGTAGGTTTAGGGTAGGGGTGGGGTTAGGTGCCCCGATGAAAGTATAAATTTATATAAAATTATTTATATTTTTTACAAATGCATGCAAACCATTAAATTAAGACAAACAATTGAAAACAATGGAGGACGCTGCATGTCGAAAAGTGACGCTCAAGGTACCCCTTCAGCGTCACTTTTCGACATGCAGCGTCCTCCATTGTTTTCAATTGTTTGTCTTAATTTAATGTCAACACCGTCGCCACTAGGTTTCGGGAGGCGAAACGCTATGAGGAAGCGTTTGTGAGGTTTCTTCCCCGCCGTGCTCAAGAGTCGGGACCGTCGACCACCCGGTCCCGACCAGGTCCGGTTCCTTTGAGGCGTGAAGCGCAGAAAGAGAGTGTGGCGAGCCGAGCACCCCCTCGTAGAGACTGGGGTGCGTCTCGCCGCGCGTCACAGTCCGCCTCAAAGAGACCGGACCTGCGGAGCATCATCTCCGCCAAAAAGAAGTCCTGAGGCTGGTGCGCCCAGGACCGTGGGGGTGTGTCCCCCCAGGGAGGGGCGCGTACAATTCCAACAGAGAGTAGAGGCTCCTTCCTGGCACCATCAGGGGGCCGCTGTACAATCTCCGCCGCCAGTGGCGTTTCGGGGACCAGCGGTCTCCAGCGAAATGTTAGGTGTTCAGTTTCCTCCTGCCACGTTTCAGGATGCCAGGCATCTAACATCCCCCCATCAAAGCGAAGAGTCAAAACTAGTGCCCCTTTCAGAGAAGCTGGCAGCGTGGAAGCTTCTCCCAAATATCTCTCCGTGGGTAGAAAGGACTGTAGAGAGAGGCTACAGGATTCAGTTTACGTATCGGCCTCCGCGTTTCAACGGCGTGGTCTCAACTTCCATGAAACCGGAACGAGCACATTTGTTGACACAGGAGTTGCAAACTCTGCTGGACAAAGGGGCCATAGAACGTGTTACCCTGCCAGACAGACAGTCAGGCTATTACAGCCGGTATTTTCTTGTTCCCAAGAAAGATGGGGGGTTGCGTCCGATTTTAGATCTTCGCGGGTTGAACCGCTACCTCAGAACATACAAGTTCAAAATGCTGACAATCAAGATGATTGTTTCTTACATCCAATTGGAGGATTGGTTTGTGACTATCGATCTAAAGGACGCTTATTTCATATAAAAATATTGCCACAACACAGGTGGTTCCTGAGGTTCGCTTTCGGGGGCGAAGCCTACCAGTATCGGGTTCTTCCGTTCGGCCTAGCCTTGTCACCCCGCATTTACACCAAATGCATGGATGCAGCTCTGGCTCCTCTACGACTCCAGGGCATCCGCCTTTTAAACTACATAGACGACTGGCTGATTCTGGCTCAGTCTCAGGAGCTAGCGCTTCGACATCGGGATGTCGTCCTAGCTCATCTCGAATCTCTGGGGTTGAGACTCAATGCCAAGAAAAGCATTCTCTCTCCTGCTCAGAGGACAACGTATTTGGGGGTCATATGGGATTCGAACACGATGCGGGCACAGCTGTCTCCTGCACGCGTCGAATCCATTCTAGACGCCCTAAAGAACATCAAGCTAGGCCAGAAGATTACTCTTCATTACCTTCAGAGGGTTCTAGGTCTCATGGCAGCTGCATCTACGGTGATACCCTTAGGTCTCCTGCACATGAGATCGTTTCAGTTGTGGCTCAGAGCCAGGGGATTTCATCCAAGGGCCAATCCCCAGAGGCAAATAAGGGTTAAGCGCCAGGGGCTTCGTAACCTTTCTATGTGGTTCAGACCCCGGTTTCTGACTTTGGGTCCCACTCTAGGTCCGTCTTGTCGTCGCAAGATGCTAATGACAGACGCATCCCTCACAGGCTGGGGAGCGGTCTTAGATGGCCGTCCAGCCCAAGGGATCTGGAGAGGTCATCTTCTCGAATGGCACATCAATTGCCTCGAAATGAAGGCTGTATTTCTGGCCCTGAAATACTTCCTCCAGCAGTTAAGAGGCTACCATGTCCTAGTGCGGGTGGACAACACGGCGGTAGTCTCTTACATAAATTGTCAGGGTGGACTGCGGTCGCGCCGTTTGAACGAGCTAGCACACCAGGTACTTTGGGCACAGGACAAGTTCCTGTCCCTCAGGGCGATTTACATCCCCGGACATATGAATGTGGGAGCAGACTTGCTGTCCAGACAAGCTGTGATACACGGGAAGTAGTCAGTCAAATCTGGGAAAGATTTTACGAACCTCTTTGCTTCACAGGAGACAGCACAATGTCCCCTCTACTCCTCTCTGACTCATCCAGCTCCCCTGGGTCTGGACGCGATGGCCCATGTGTGGCCCAGACTGCATCTTTACGCATTTCCCCTGGTCGCTCTGCTCCCAGGAGTCCTGGCCAAGGTCTGTCAACAGGGGTCTCGCCTCTTACTGATAGCGCCCCGTTGGCCGACCAGAATATGGTTCTCAGATCTAATATCTCTCCTCGACGGCTCGCCGTGGGCGATTCCGGTGAGGAGGGACCTTCTCTCTCAGGCACAGGGGACAATATTTCATCCCCGGCCCGAGCTCTGGAACCTTCATGTCTGGCCCCTGAGGGGGACCAACTGAGACATGCTGGCCTTCCAGCCGATGTAATAGAGACTATTCTGAGCGCTAGGGCTCCCTCCACTAGAAGAACTTATGCCAGTGGCAACAACAAATGGCGCACGTCACACCATGCAGATCCAGCTCACTGCCAGATTGTTTCAGTACTGGAGTTTCTGCAAGAGAAACTGTCCTCAGGAACATGTCCTAATACTCTCAGAACGTACGTGGCCACCATCTCGGCTTGCCACACTCTGATTGATGGGGTTTCGGTGGGGAAACACCCTCTAGTTGCCCGCTTCATTCGAGGAGCTAAGCGGTTGAGGCCGCCCACTAGAGCGACAGTTCCTTCATGGGACCTAGCTATAGTGCTTGAGGGCTTAGTGGACACCCCTTTCAAACCACTAGAGTCAGCGCCTGTCAGGCTTCTGACCCTAAAGATGGTTTTTCTAACAGCTATTACTTCTCTGAAGAGAATTGGGGATTTGCAGGCTCTGTCAGTCTCGCCATCCTGCCTAAATTTTGCCCCTGGGCTGGTCAAAGCTATTTTGCATCCTCACCCTAGTTATCTTCCGAAGGTTCCATTCTCGACCATAAATCCGGTCGTTCTCGAAGCAGGAGAAACTTCACTTACTGTGTCCAGTACGTGCTCTCCAGATTTACGTCCACCGCACTAGCCAGTGGCGTAAGTCGGAGCAGCTTTTCGTATGTTTTGGAGGCCGCAACCAGGGGGCGGCTGCCACTCGACAGACTATGTCACATTGGGTGAGGGATGCTATTGCCCTAGCCTATGAGTCGCGTGGTCAATCTTCGCCTCTAGGTGTAAGGGCCCATTCAACCAGGGGGATTGCATCTTCCATGGCTTTGGCAAGAGGTGTCCCCTTGCAGCAAGTTTGTGATGCGGCAGGTTGGTCCTCTCCGCACACATTTGTTAGATTCTATAGTTTGGATGTTCATGTTACTCCAGGCTTGCATGTCCTTGAGTCGACATCCCAGAGTCATGTCTGAGACCTCTTTCATGTTTGTGCGCACACACTACACAACATTGGGGGTCCAGACACTTCCAGTGCGGCGGCGTTGGTATTCTCGTTCCCATAGCGCTTTCAGCGCAGCATCGAGTAGCTTTTGATAGGGGAACGTCCGGGTTACTTGACTGTAACCCTGTTCCCCAGCGGAACGAGATGCTGCGCCTCAATGCCGCACTGTAAGCGTGACTGGGCGTCCTTTCAGACAAAATTTTGACCTGAGGATGTTTCCGCGTCACATCTATTTATAACCTCCAGGTGTTCGTAATCGAGTGACGTCACCTAACCGAGGTTATTTAAGCCAAGTTTGGCGTGTTTGACACACGTGCTTCAACAATCGGTCGAACAAAGAATGTTCCCATAGCGCTTTCAGCGCAGCATCTCGTTCCCGCTTTTTCGGGGAACAGGGTTACAGTCAAGTATCCCGGGACGATCTGCCATGGCTTAAACGGATCGCAGTTGATCCGTGATATACGGACCAGGTCCAGACCCCACCGTTCGGCATGTGATTCGCAGATTAATTTGCCAATTTACCTGTTCAATCTATTTAAAACCACAAAAAGAAACGAAACATAACTCAATTCGTTACTTGCGCGCTGTACTCGCACACACCCAAAGCGCGCACAAGCATAGAGACGTGTTTCAGACAGTGTGGCATACCGAATTGATTCCTCTTTCATGTATTCATGTAGTTTATACAGTAGAAGGCGAGCCAATGGATATCACACAAGCAACGTGCAAACTTTGCGCAATAGTTATGCCGGTGAACGTCTTAACTTCAGTCATACAGAAAGTGAAAGTAAAAAAACTGACTGAGTTTTCTAACGCTGCATTGACAGCGCATATTATCTTAGAGACAAGAGACGAATCTACTTCAACATGTGCTGATAACAGTATAAATGAATAGAGCTGTTTTAAAGACCCTATCCACAACAACAACAACAAACAACCAGCCAGTGTTCCAGAAGCATTTGCATTAGCTTAAGAGATGTCCTTTGTATAGATGGTTGGTAGCCATGATCATTTATTGTGCCCCTTTGAATTTGTTTGTAGCAATTGGAAAATGGAAATGGGGTAAGTCTCTCTAAAAGCAAATTGTATGTTTTATATGGTGCCTTCAGTACATCAAGACTTCAAGGAACATAAACAAGCAATCAAAAAAAAAAAAAAAATAAAAAATAAAAATGCATTCTATTTTTTACTATTTTTGTACTCTTCTGAAATACTTTTTGTTGTTGATTTCCAGGTTTAAATTTGATTTTGAATCCCAGATTTTTATTGTGGTCTCAGACTTTTTGACCCCACTAAAGACAGATAAATACAATAGCAATAAGTACCTATTTCTATGATTACTAAACAAGTGATTACTTTTTATAGAATAGTAAAAAGGTGTTTTAGTGCAAGGTTTTGTCCTTAGGCAGTCAATGAACAAGAATCTGATAATGTTGTAGGCTTTTTCATCATGTCCAAATGCTCTAGCTCATAGAGTCAGAATCTATTTACCTCACTCAATACAGATCCTGCTGGCTCAACCTCAGTCTGAATTCAGACATTCTCTCCTTTATACTGGTTTAACTGAGTGGTGTCCTGCAGAAGTCATTTGTACAGCAGCTCTGCTAACCGTGTTAGGGAGAGATTAAACAGATATGACGTAATACATCCCAGAGAAAAGACAAGAGGAAATAATCACATATTTCTTTTCTCTAGCATCCAGAGTGAGTATTGGGTGTCAACTCTGCTTTTTGTTTAATGCTCTAGTTTATATTGTTTGTGGGACTGAGAAACTGCTCTCAGACCAGTTCAAAATTTTAACTTCAATTCAGAGAGGAGCCATTATTTGGACCACTGATCGGGACATGAGAGTAAGAATAAAAAGGTAATTTGGTCTAACATCTACATGCATTTTTGCTAAACGCATACTGCACATACAATTCACTGCAGTTTCCAGCTGAAATGAACACTAGTGGCAGTAAAACACCAACAACTTTTATTCCTGATCATTGATTAATAAAAGGTGCTTTCACACCGCATAGTTCTAGGAACTGGCCAGCATGGCGGTTCCCAGAGAACCAATTTCTCTCTCGGGCCGTTTTCCTGGTTGCATTCGCACCGGCAGCAGGAACTATGAAGAGGCCGTCAGCAATGTCTTTATTCGTGCCATTTACAAACATCAACAACCAGTGAAAGGAGGACGCCATGATCGGAGCAGTTTTTGTTGTGTGTTTTATGATAACGGAGATGAAATGTAGACGCACAATTTACGTGATCGAAAGAGCATGAAAATCTAATTAAATTTCCTATGACAACTTGCAGTGTTACATATCATCAAGGCTGAGAAAAGAACAAAATGCTGCAGACAACAGGTAAATGATGTTATTGCTATTTTCCATCTTTGTGGAGTAAATGTTTTTACACGGCTTTTTAAAAATGCCGGGTTGCCGGTGTTAGCATGCGTTTGGCCAGTCAGCGTACACTTACGTCACTGGTAGTTCCTATAGAACTGTTTTAGACCCTACTCCAAAGTAGGAGCTAATTTAGTTCCCCAAATGGAGTTCCTAGAACTAAATATGTTCCTGCGGTTCGAACATGCCAAAAAGCATGAACTTCCGCCAATAGTTCTAGGAACTATGAAAAGGTTCCTCCAGTGTGAAAGCCCCTAAAGACTTATTTGAGCATGGTTCTTATGTATGGCTTTTCTGACATGATAAAATTGCTTGGTAGCGCACCTGGTACATCATTGCATTTGTGATGTAGATCACTCAGGAATGAGTCTGGATGATTTTGAGATCCATCTTTCACCCCCCGGCTCTTAATGCATGGTTTTTCCTTCTGGAGCATCAATGAGCATTTGAACCTTCTGTAAAAGTTGCATATGAGTCCCTCAGTTGTCCTCAGTGTGAAAAGATGGATCTCAAAACCATAAAGTCATTGTTGGAAAGGGCTCAAATACACAAAAATGCTGGAAAACCAAAGAATTTGTGGCACTTGAAGGATTTTTCTGAAGAACAGCAGGCAGTTTAACTGTTCAGGACAAACAAACAAACAAACCAACCAACCAACCAAAAAACAACTGTGGATCATTCAGGTAAGAACACAGTATTAATAATCAAGGGGATGTAAACTTTTGAATGGCATACTTTTTATAAATTCAACTATTATTTTATCTTGTGGACTATATGTAAACATCTTATGTGAAATATCTTATTCAGGTCAGTACTAAATAAACAATAACATGCATTTTGCATGATCTCTTATTTTGGTAAAATATTTAACATTTTGCAGATTCTGAAAGGGGGATGCAAACTTTTGACCTCAACAGTATGTTCTTATGAGTTATGACTGTTCAGACTGCTGTCTCATTGCAAAACATCTGGGCCCATATTCACAAAACATCTTAAGGCTAAAAGTAGCTCATAACTTGCCGATTTAGGAGAAAATCTTAAAAATAATGGGCGTGTCAGTCCTAAATTTAGGACTCATAAATTTTTGCTTCACAAGTATTTCACAAAGCGTTTTAGCACTAAAACTAGCTCCTAAATCTGTGAAACGTTAGGAAGAGGAGTCCTAAGTCACTAAGACCAAGTCACAACTATCCTAAAGTGGCTGTTGCTGGCAATCTGCCTCAGAACGTAGGACATTTTAGAAACATTTGATGAAAATGAGCTTTTAAAAAGGTATCACCTTTGGTTTTGAAAGTTATCCCAACTCCAAATTTTTTGTGCTGTTCACACCGTCATTAAATAAAACAATGTGAGTCACATATGAGCAAAAAAAATGGATTTGGGCCACATTTTCCTGCAGCATGAACGTAGCCTTAGAAGCAAGCTAAAATGGTATTGCAAATGTGTTTTTATGCTTTTGTTAACACCATCTGCCATTTTTGTGGTGAGTGGTATGTTATTTTCAAACACAATAGAAAATGAATGCCTTGGAACATTAATAGACACTGGACAATAAAACACAATAGAATGATAACACTTTAATCACCACGCACTGGACATTTCACTTCTGAACTACCATGATAACCTCAACAACTAATGCAATAAAACGTTGTCAAATTGATAGTTTGTCACAATGGATTCTTTTGTGAAATAGGCCTATGGCTCTAACATTGCAGCTATATTACTGCAAGCTAAACCAAAAAAATTAAAAAGAAAAAAAGACAAAAGAAAAAAAAGAAAAACTTCCTTGGGGCTCCATTGTACTCAATTAAAGAAGTTTTTACAGCACTTTACACTTAAGTTATAGCCTTATTTTTTCACATTCACAAAGAGAATTCAGCCTGACATGCTTGAAATAGTGTTCAGAATAGTTTGGATCAGTGTAAAAAAGGTGTTACAGCTGAACTCGCTGCATGCTGTTTCTTTTATCTACCCTGGTTGTTAACGTACATAAAAGGTCCTCCTCAATAAGAGCTAGCGAGTGATGTGGTAATTCTGTCCTAATGAACAGAAGAATATGTCAAGCTTTATTTACACCTCTGATACCTTTTTATATAACCTACAGATATGACAAAAATATTTTAGTTTGAACACCTTACTCTTTTATATATTCTCTTTTAAAAAAGAAAAAAAAGAAAGAAATCTCTCTAATCAGTGGCAATGTTGCTGTTCTCACTGATTCTTATCTAAATGATTGTGTTTCAACTTTCTTCAAGGAATTGAGGAAAGCATATTAAAGATCACTTGTGAAAGGCACAGAAGTGTATCCACAACCCATCTCATTTAATTTGTTTACCGTCATGGTAAGTACACCACATCTGAGGCCCAGAAGAACAGCGTAGTATAATTACTGGAGTGTATAATTATGATTTGATTTCTAAGCCATTTAATCGCATATGTACAGTATTGTACAATTCAAAGAAAAAATGAATGACCAACTTTAACATTAAATATAATTAGATATCGACAGATAATTTCAACCTTGCATATGTACAGTGGGGCAAAAAAGTATTTAGTCAGCCACCAATTGTGCAAGTTCTCCCACTTAAAAAGATGAGAGAGGCCTGTAATTTTCATCATAGGTATACCTCAACTATGAGAGACAAAATGAGAAAAAAAAAAATCCAGAAAATCACATTGTAGGATTTTTAAAGAATTAATTGGTAAATTCCTCGGTAAAATAAGTATTTGGTCACCTACAAACAAGCAAGATTTCTGGCTCTCACAGACCTGTAACTTCTTCTTTAAGAGGCTCCTCTGTCCTCCACTCGTTACCTGTATTAATGGCATCAGTTTGAACTCGTTATCAGTATAAAAGACACCTGTCCACAACCTCAAACAGTCCAACTCCAAACTCCACCATGGCCAAGACCAAAGAGCTATCAAAGGACACCAGAAACAAAATTGTAGACCTGCACCAGGCTGGGAAGACTGAATCTGCAATAGGTAAGCAGCTTGGTGGGAAAAAATCAAATGTGGGAGCAATTATTAGAAAATGGAAGACATACAGGACCACTGATAATCTCCCTCGATCTGGGGCTCCACGCAAGATCTCACCCCGCGGGGTCAAAATGATCAGAAAAACTGTGAGCAAAAATCCCAGAACCACACGGGGGGACCTAGTGAATGACCTGCAGAGAGCTGGGACCAAAGTAACAAAGGCTACCATCAGTAACACACTGCGCCGCCAGGGACTCAAATCCTGCAGTGCCAGACATGTCCCCCTGCTTAAGCCAGTACATGTCCGGGCCCGTCTGAAGTTTGCTAGAGAGCATTTGGATGATCCAGAAGAGGATTGCAAGTTGAGTTTTTACTTTCTGGTAAAAACTCAACTTGTCGTGTTTGGAGGAGAAAGAATGCTGAGTTGCATCCAAAGAACACCATACCTACTGTGAAGCATGGGGGTGGAAACATCATGCTTTGGGGCTGTTTTTGTGCAAAGGGACCAGGACGACTGATCCGTGTAAACGAAAGAATGAATGGGGCCATGTATCGTGAGATTTTGAGTGAAAACCTCCTTCCATCACCAAGGGCATTGAAGATTAAATGTGGCTGGGTCTTTCAGTATGACAATGATCCCAAACACACCGCCCGGGCAACGAAGGAGTGGCTTCGTAAGAAGCATTTCAAGGTCCTGGAGTGGCGACAGCCCCAAAACATTACTGCTCTAGAGGAGATCTGCATGGAGGAATGGGCCAAAATACCAGCAACAGTGTGTGAAGACTTACAGAAAACATTTGACCTCTGTCATTGCCAACAAAGGGTATATAACAAAGTATTGAGATGAAATTTTGTTATTGACCAAATACTTATTTTCCGCCATAATTTGCAAATAAATTCTTTAAAAATCCTACAATGTGATTTTCTGGATTTTTTTTTCTCATTTTGTCTCTCATAGTTGAGGTATACCTATGATGAAAATTACGGGCCTCTCTCATCTTTTTAAGTGGGAGAACTTGCACAATTGGTGGCTGACTAAATACTTTTTTGCCCCACTGTAACCTAATGCAATGAGACACATCTCCAGGCTTAGTATCATCACATGTTAGCTAGACACCAAATTATAGACTTGCATATTTAGCACTGGCTTCTGGATCATAACATAATGATTTATAAAACCCTTTAATTGAATCTTTCCTTCTGTTATGATTACAAATGATTGGATGGAATTTGATGAGGTTCTTATTTTATTTGTTTCTTCCCTTTGATGAAAAGCCTTTTTGTGTTCTTCTAACAAGATTACTCTACAGCTACCTTCCATGTAAACATTTCCCAGCAGTGAGAAACAAATTCATACCTGCTTAATTAAATTAGCTCATTAATGTTTCATGTCAAAGTTTTTTTTTTTTTTTTTTAGGTTAGCTAAGGTATTTTCCTAAGGTTTCCTAAGATTTCACAATCCAATGCAAATCACAATTCTACCATTTCTTTTATATCAAACTTACTCAGTTTCAACATACTTTACCCTGAAGAGGAAATTCACTAAGAATGAATTGCGCCCTCTAAACTCATTGTTTGTTTGGATGCAAGAAGCTGAAAGGAGAGGAACCTGGTGTGGTCTTCTGCTGTTGTAGCCCATCTGCTTCAAAGTTTGATGTCTTTTGTATTCAGAGATGCTCTTCTGTATACCTTGTGGTTGTAACAAGTGGTTATTTGAGTTATTGTTGCCTTCCTATCAGCTTGAACCAAATCTCCTCTGACCTCTGGCATCAACAAGGCAGTTTCACCCACAGAACTGCCACTCATTGGACATTCTCTCTTTCTCAAACCATTCTCAGTAAACCCTACATTTTTAAAGTGTGAGAAATATATCCCTGCTCTAACGCAGCCTGCAACAGCTATCTGTCTCAAACAATGAACAAATGTAAGCCAATTACATTATGGCCCAGAGGTCTTGTCCTTGTGTACAGGGAGCGAACTCTACCTCTGCCTACGTTGGATAGTTTATCACAGCCGTGTGCCTCTATTCATCATCCCAGCATTGTCACATGGGAGTCAAAGAGGACCTTGGTGTTTTGATTTTGTCTTGCTAGTCAATCACTGACTACATCTAATTTCGAATCACCTTTGGCTGTGTGGGCTTGCCTCTCTCACTCTGACAGAAATATCTCACTGTGTCTGTCAAGGTCTGTGCAAGAGTGATGAATTCATCTCATAAGTCTCTCATTCTCATAGAAATGTTTGTTAAGGAGGCTTTATTTCCCCAGACTCCAATCCTACACTCCATCACAGGCATAATTGCGCTTTATGAAATGATTACATCAGTCAAGAGCTCAGACTGATGGATTTTCCAACCGCAGGGACCTTGTTTATTTTCACAACGTCAGAGCAATGAAGTTAGGAATCACGTCATTAACTGAAGACTACAGTGAAGAGCAAATTTATCCTTAATTTCCCTAATGGTTGGCTCACTAATTAATCTGGGAAAACAAGTAAACTAAAGGAATTAAATCATTGCTCACTATAAATGCGCTTCCCACCTGTCTAAATAACATATAACCTAGGCATAAAAGATGGCTGTGATGTTGCTAGATATTCACAGCGTTAACTACCACATTACCATCCCTTAACAATCAATATACTGCTACTAACAACTACTGAGTGTGTAGACAACACACAGCTTTTTTTTTCTTTTCTCATCGATCGTCTTGTTTTTTGCTTATGCAAACAGATACACTAATAACCAAATCATTTGCAAAGTAATAGGCTGTCATCGAGTAGATGCCATATTTTATTTGACATGAATTTAAATGAGGCCATGAGGGACCAACAGTTTGTTCAATATGTCATACTGTCCAAGTTGATGTGTAATTTTCAGAACACGTGCTTTTTGTCCTTGTGGAAAGACAGATTTCAATTTTTCAACGTCAGCTGAACAATCGACCCCCAAGTACTGTACACAACAGTATGACATTTTGTATTGACTAAACTTCTATCTCTCAAATACTTCATGTCTCAAATGTAATATGGAGTCAACATTGACTTGGCTCTATACACAGGACAAAGAAGTTGCATCTCTTGGAAAAGAAAACTGAAAAAAGGAACCGTGCTGCCTAACAGTCCGACACGCTGAGCTGTGGCGCTCTTATGTGGGTGATGAAAATCATTATGTCAACACATTACCCTCTTTTACTCCTAATCATTTCCTGTGCTATAAATAATAAGTACAAAAATAAAACTGTAATGTTAAAAGAAAAATACGCAATATGAACATTCAATTTTTCATTAACATTAAATCTTCAGGTTGTTAAGTTTCCCACTATAGAATTTCTAAGGGTATGGACAGAGGTTGTGTACTCTACTTATTTATTTAAAAAAACAAAACAAAAAAAACTTCTAGTTACTTATCTTATAGCCTAGCAGCTGATAGTCTCATGCATTTGGGTTGGCTGATTATGCAAAATAATTTATGATGTAATTTAATTCTGATGGATGGCTGTTTTTGTATAAAATACTTTCTGATGAAAAACAGTTTTATGTTATATAATAGTGTTGTTTTCTTACCGAATTTCTAACCGATACAACAGCAAGATATGGTTACAGTCTTGATATACAATGATAATTTCCGTGATATGCCAACCAAATTAATATGGGGGAAAATAGGTAGTTTGTTCATTGTTTTATTTAAAAAGTGAATATGATTAATCTAAAATAGCCAGGACTGTTTTTTTTTTTTTTTTTGGTCAACTCCTCAAAATGTACCCTGCTAAAAAAACAAAACAATAGAAGCCCAATAGAAACCATCACAGAAATTCCAATGGTTTCCATTAAAATACCATTATGAACCATTAGCTTTTTCCAGTAAAACCATTACAAAATCCCTTTTTGTAGTGTGTTTTGGGCATTTTTCCAATAGGATTTAACATCCCACCAATAGAAACCATCACTTACCAGTAGACACCATTATAGTTTCCATTAAAACCAATACAATTCCCATTATTATCATTAAATCGATTACATTTTCTATTGTGTTTTGGGATTCAATTTTTTTCAGCAGGGTACATTGGTAAAAATTTTAATTATTGAAATTGATGAAATTATTCTTTAGAAAGTACTAGAGAACACTATGTTATTTAACCAGAAATCAACCCATTTTCTTTCTACAACCATGTGGGGTGATGGAGATTTACCATCATTTAACTTCATCACACCCCCGACGTCATAACAGTTGCAAATCTCTGTGGGAGTCGCCTCCCTGATGATGTGAGTAGCAATTATTGAGTAAATTGAGACAAAGCTGCGGGAGCATTGTTGATAGGAGTCGCTGCAAGTGTCTGAGAGGAGGTGTAGAAGGCCATGGGAGGTGACTCCCACAGTCTTATGACGACAAGTTGCGTGATGAGGTTTAATGCCCTAGAATTTGCACCATTCTAGAGCTGATGGAGCCACTTGGATAAATTGCAAAACATCTGCAATACATGGAAATTAGATGCTCTAAGACCTGCATCTAAGAGGTGTCCTAGATGACTGAGAATCTTTAGACAGTAGTTGTTCAATCTGGGAAATGAAAATACATCATGAAAATGAATGCTCATCACACATGAAGTTATACATCAATTATACAGTATAGTCACAGATTCAGTCAAGCCAAAATGACATTAAACACATCTTAAACAACTATGAAAACACTAATGTATTTAAATCTATAGGGTCTGAATAACAGAATAAGTCACAAAGAGCAAATAACTATTTCTTAAAGAAATAGTTCACTCAAAAATGACAATCTGCAGAAAATGTTACTCACTCTCAGGCCATCCAAGATGTATATGAGTTTACTTCTTCATCAGAAGAGATTTGGAGAAATTTAGCATTACATTACTTGCTCTCCAATGGATCCTCTGCAGCGAATAAGTGCCATCAGAATGATGTCCAAACAGAGGATAAAAAAAATCACAATAATCCACAAGTAATCCACATGACTCTAGTTAACGTCTTGTGAAGCATGTTCACTTACTTGTGGATTATTGTGATGTTTTTATTAGGTGTTTGGACTCTCATTCTGACGGCACCCATTCACTGCAGAGGATCCATTGGAGAGCAAGTGATACAATGCTAAATTTCTCCAGATCTGTTCCCATGAAGAAACTAATTTATCTACATCTTGGATAACCTTTAGAAAATTGAACTATTATAGTATTAGCAAACCGACTCAAGTAGGATTGTATGCATTGCAATATTTAATGACAAACAGTAAAACTTTTTAAGAAACTCTGAAATCTACAGTTACCAAAATGTTATGTGTAGAGTTTGACAGGCCTTATTCATTTGTCCAATGAAAGAAAGTGTCAGTTTCATCTTTGCATGGCCAGCTGCTGATGGCTAGAGGGCCATTAGAATAATTAGATAATGAGATTGCCTGGTAGATCAATAAAATATGATTAGCATAGTGTGATGGGTGTTCTAAACCAAAAATCAGTCATCTTCATATGAATTTATGCCCAACATGTTGTGCCAGATGCCCGAAAAGACAACTAAACTGTTTAGTGTGAAGCTGAAGCAAAGGAAGCTCTTAATGAATGTTTCATTGCAGATTATTGATCCTTCTGGTCAGGCCTGAGGGTGAAAAACAATGCATCAGAATTCTGGTCTTTATAACATGATCTTTTTAGGCCAGTGGAATATGATTAAAGCGAATTAATTAAAATGAATTATATGGGTAACACTTTAGAATAGGGAACACTTATTAACCATTAACTATGACTTTTTCCTCAATAAATTCCTAATTTGCTGCTATTAATAGTTAGTGCGGTAGTTGTTAAGTTTAGGTATTGGGTAGGATTAGGGATGTAGAATAAGGTCATGTAGAATCAGGCATTCATATGTGCTTAATTACTACTAATAAATGGCTAATGCATGCTAATAAGCAACTAGTTAAGAAACCTTAAAATAAAGTGTTACAATTATATGATATGGGGCTTTGGCAAGAGATTAAACAATTACAACCGTTTTTTTTTTTTGTTTGTTTTTTTTTTGTTTGTTTGTTTTTACTTTCTATATAAGCAATTTTTGAACAGGGGTTGGCTCTGCTCATTTTAACCCTATAAAGCGTACTGATTTCAACATGATCAAAACTCAGAATTTCTTTGTGGCCATATAAATATCAGAAACTGCACCAAACTGCGTTTTTTTCTCTCTCCATGATTCTCTTTGAAGACTATTTTAAATCCACTGGTGCTTTGTGCTAATTCACATGTGAAATGCAAGACATATTGGTGGTAAAGACTTCAGATAGCTATTTTAAAGCTGATGTCTTCATAACTTGCTCACGCTGTCCGTACACACACACACACACACATGCTCACTCACTCCATATCTTGTCATGTGTTGAACACACCTTAACTCGACTATGCAGTTGTCCACTCTAATGCAGCGGCTAAAATCAAAATAATTTTTCCTCTATATGGAAGGAAAGAGGAGGTTTCAAAAATAACTTAGTAGGCAGATATACACTAACCTACCTCAAATACCAGAAACTTAGAAAATAAGATGCACGCCGGTCTATTTGTTTTCCAAATCAGGTCGAATATTTTCCAACTCCAGTAGAGTGGGCTGAACCTCAAACTTGTTAGCTGCAGCCAATCAGATGTCACTATATAATGTACTATGAGACATGAATGTGAGGTTAACATTTGCAGAAAACAGTAAATCAGCAGCTGAAATGCAAGTGACTGCTTTGAAAAATGACTTCACAGACAGATGGATTTATAAATGTAAATATTTTCCTGTTTTCTCATCTGGCGGTGTCTCTCTTCAGAGTGATTGCTGCCTCATTCTGAGAGAATCCCCATGCAAATCAATAAGACAATTTTGCCAGGCTTATTGTAATTACAGTCTGCCTAGAGCCGCAGCAATAAGAAGGAAAACACCTTTTTCCTGTGCAGGTGCTTAGGGAATGACTTGATGTGTATTTTATACTGAGAGTCTAATTGTAGCAATGATACTACAGAATCTCATGCACTCTCTCAATGGATATATTGTTCATAATTAAGACCAAATTACTTGGACACTTTTAGTTAATGTGATGAACTACACCTGTGTTACTGACAACTGTGTGAACTGACTTCTTACATCCACTACAAATCACCTTGAGACAAGTCAAGACAAGTTAAAACACTGCAAATATAGCTAAGAAAAGTGAAGTTAGCTCTTTGCAGTGTTTCTTTGCAGATTCCATTTGGTTTGATATTTTATTATGCAATGACATTTGTGCATTTTAGGTGTGACTTAATATGTCTAAATATGTATGTACCCCTCCCCTCCCCCTTTAAACTAAAGGATATGTGTGTTTTGTGTTTGGTTGTATTGTGTTGTATGCTGATTATATAAGACAAATAGATTATATATCCAAAATTCATACCTATTAGGGATGAATATCTGATGATTATTTGTTAAAAAAATTCTTAATGAGGATGCAAAACTGGATTACTTTTAATTCTAATTTTCTCATTGTTAATTCTAATGGGGGGCACTACACTTTAGCATACTTAAAAAAAAAAAAAAAGAGTACTAATTACAAAATGAATAAACATTTTTAAGTAAGACCTTATATTTAATTTCATAATTCTTCTATTGTCTTTGAAATATGGCTAAAGTCTATTGCTGAATGTACTGACAAACTTTTATGGTAAACTAAATTATACTTCAATGTCATTAATAAAACTTTTATGTCATGTATTTTAATATATTTGCAATAATATATTTGTAACAATGTTGCAATAATAAGTGTACTTTTAAAAGTGTGACAAAAGACTCTCAGACTAAAGATTTATTGTAAATTAAAGTAAATTTGACATCATTACAAAGTACATTTTTGATAATGTTAAGAAAATGAGTGGTCTTTAAGTACATTAAGTGGCCTTTTATTTCATTAATATTTTATTATCTGCAAGTACAGTCATTTTTTTTTAACTACTATTAAGATTTAAAGTATAAGTGCACATTCAATGCAATTAAGCACACTTGTTTTTTACAAGGGGATACAGCTTTTAACTTTAATAGTAAGTTGTATCGTAATTGTAATCTGTGGTAGTCAACGTTGAGCAATAAGTGCTAATGATAATGCCTAATTTGTAATAAACTCTGAACACAGAAAGTTTATTTCATAGCTTCCTCTGAGTTAGACATCTTTATTTGTTTATTTTTTTAAAGCATATCTCACATCTTCATAGCATCAGCTGAAGCTGCATTCAGTAGGTCCTGTTTATTGACTGTATTGAGTGCAGTGGAGACCCTGCGCGCTCATCTGAGACCTATCTCTGCCAAACTACCCTCAGGAGATTACTGCACTTACTGCATAGCATCTCACCTCCTCCAACCTCACTGCAAAATACTAATCAATATGTAGAGGCCAACCAAATTAACCATTGCACAGCTATGGGCCAAGTAATCTGCAAATCACATGAAACCCCTGGATCTTCGATGTTCAAGCGTTTGTGCTCAATGAAGCCGAAATGTCCATCGGCAAACGTTACCGTTGTTTTCTCACTCTCTGTTTGTAGCGTTATCACTACTTGCATATACTTGTATAACAAAGCATAAATGGATTACACACTGACACTAAGCTACATTTACCAATATATTGCAAATTTCAGAGTATGAAACATTAAAAAGGCATTCCAAATGAATTATTTTATTCTTGAATTAGTTTTCTATGAGGTATAATCCATCTTCAAAACAAATAATAACACACATTAAACAGTATTAGATGTGATGATGTGTGTTTAGATGTTGTGGTAATCAGTAATGGTCTATATTGCAATATACGTGTCACGCTACAGTGAATAATGAGCGCACAAAAAAAAAAAGATGCTGTCAAATAGTATTTAAAGGGGTCATATAATGTTACATGCACTTTTACAAGTTGTTTGAACTGAAATGTGTGTTGGCAGTGTGTGTACACAACCACCCTATAATGTTTTTTTTTTTTTTGTAATCTCGTTAAATCTTTACCCCTTTCTCAAATCGAGCCATCTGTCCGTGTGACGTCACACGGACGGAGGCCCCTCCCACGATTGTTGATTGACAGCAGCATTTTAGCACAGACTGCACTGGTGTCTTACCTCAGACCCGCCCTGAGTGAGCTGTCATCAGTTGTTTCACCGCCGGAGCAGATGTAGACAAGAATGACTCCTAAACGACTGAGGTGTTTTATTGTTGGATGTAATAATGAACGTAGCAGTAGTTATTTACTCCCGTCATCTGAGCGGCTGAAGAGGATTAGGTTTGGTTCTAAAGGGAATGTGCCCTCGATCTACCTAAATGCATCTATGTTCGCGCTAATCATTCGTGATCCAGCTTCACCTCCAGAAAAAGAGAGTACAAGGTTTTTTTTAATGAATCTTTGCAAATGGCCCTTCCTAATAATGTGGCTGGAACCAGGCCGCAGCCATGATGGCGACCCACGGACAGAGGAGCCATGGTGGAGGAAGGGCTAACGACTCCAGGAGGCTGACCGACGGTGGCGGAGCCCGAGGCGGAGACGGAGAGCCGATAAGTCAAATAGTCCCAAGGACAAATTTGTAATGGATGAACTAACTAATCAAAGAGAGACAGAAACTGGGTCAATGAACACATGAGGGATGAAAACACAACAAAGGGTGTGACAATCTGTAATATTTGTCTAATGAGATTATTATTATTATTAAGGGAATAATAGTCTTTAACAGAATATACTTAAGTGCAAACTGAATAATAAAGTGTTACTAAAAACTATAAAAGCATAAAACAACGGAATTTGACATTTAAAAAAAAAAAAGAAAAAGAAAGAAATTTCAGCTAGACACAGCAGCCACAATAGCACTTATGTTTTATTTATTTATTTTTTTCCCTTTTTATTCGCAAACATTCCCAAACGCATTAACTATATAATGAAATATCTCGATTCTCACCCTGTTAGTTGATCTATAGTGGGCGATGGTCAAAGTAGCCTACTAATGTCGTCTATTAACTATGGATAAAAACCTGTCTGTTTACTTAAGTAACATATATGGGTGTCATGCCATGACATATTTTTAATATGACTGACTTTAATATGAATTTAACATTGCAAGTTAATGTGAATAAAAACATTGTAAGTTAGGCTACTTATCATAATTATCATAACATTTTAATTGTACAGAAAGAGAGCAAAGAACATTTACATTATCAAAGAACATTTTCACTGACAGTCTAGAGTTCAAGCACTCTCAAAAACTCCCATTAAAATCACTGAAGCTGTTTACACTGTGAAATGAATATCTTACTTACAGATTCATACATCTGCACTTTGTTGTTTCTAACGAGAGAATTCGCCAGAATGAGGTATTCAGTCAGCGAGCGAGTGAAGAAAACACCTGCATTATAGCAATGACTTATCAGAGCACCTCTGATTGGCCATTGCATTCATAAGCTCAACAGAATCGTGTGATTGGTTATAATGCGCTGTGCTGTACAAACGCGTCTGTCTCTGGCTCAGCGCCAGTCAGCGAACGCAGATTTGAATTTAGCAGCTGATGATATGACACGCTGAACGATTTTTTTCACGCTGGTGTGATCAAAAATAGAAAATATTAATCAGCTATTTTTTGTCTTTTGGAAGCTGCATTCAAAATCCACTTGGCTCAAAAATCTGAGGGGGCTTTGAATGGGTATGAAGCCTATGGCTGATGCAGCATTTCTGTTTCATTCATTCATTTTTATTTTTTGTAATCTTTTTATAGTTTTTTTTTTTTTTACACAACATCACAACATCCATTCAAAACAACAAAAAACAAAACAACAGACATATAATAAATACTTTAAAGAGAGAGAGGGAGGGAAAAAAACAACAACAAAAAAACAAGTCATTCCTTTATATAATCAAGAATGGTAAAGGAAAAACACTGCCAATCATCAATAATAGAAGGCTTGGCCCCATTAATTCGCGCTGTTGTACATTCACAAGTCACTATTTTCAGGAGGCTATGGATCCAATATGTTTTTCCACACGTGCGGTGTAAACCAGTTCTGTATTACTGTCTTCTTCGCAGCTGTAAAACCAGCAAACAACATTCTCTTTTGCATTAAGCTTACACAGAGAGCAGAATCATCATTAAGAAGACACAAACTTGGGTTAGCAAAGCAATCAATTTGTAGTAAGGAGGATAAAACCAGGTTTACATGTGTCCATAGATTAATGACGATAGGACACTCCCAAAACATATGAAGAAAAGTACCTGATGATGCAGTGTTACATATATGGCAGTTGAAATTTGGTTATAGTTTCATTTTGAATCTCTTGTAAGGAGTTATGTATGCTCTATGAATGACTTTGAAGTGATTAAGACGATGAGCCAAGTTTTTAGATGTTAAACTGAGGTTAGACCACACTTTCTCCCAGTTGACAGATAGATTAAGGTCAGATAATTACCAATTCCAAATAGATTGAATAGAAAGAGGTTTTGTAATACAATTAATAATTATATTATATATTAAGGAAACAGATGGCCGACCAGAAGATGGTGCGGTGCAATCCAATCCTGCATAGGATGAGAGGAAATGGGAGATGCCCAAGGAACTCCATACGCTTTGAGAGCAGAACGTAATTGAAGAAAGACAAAATATGCAGATGCTGATAAACAAAATTTGGTTCTTAATGTCTGAAATGAACAGAGGCCCTGGTTATCATATATACAGTATCTCACAAAAGTGAGTACACCTCTCACATTTTAACAATCATTTTAGTGTATTTCCCAAGGCACAATACTATAGAAATGAAACTTGGATATATTTTAGAGTAGTCAATGTGCAGCTTGTATAGCAGTATAGATTTACTGTCCTCTGAAAATAACTCAACATACAGCCATTATTGTCAAAATAGCTGCCAACAAAAGTGAGAACACCCTAAGTGATAACAGCTATATGTTGTTTAACCATGCAAAGCCACATGTCCTATTCATCATGTTCATTCAGGTCCTGGAATTTCTTCTAATGAGCTCATGAGTTAAATCAGGTGTGTTTGATTAGGGAGACACACAAAATGTGCAGTGTTGGGGGGCGCTCAGGACCAGAGTTGAGAAACACTGCATTAAATGAAGAAAAGCAAAAGCACTCCCATTCTGTAAGTAACATGTAAACGCCGGTGTGCATTCTAGACACCAAACCACCTAGATGAAAAATCCTTTTAGAAATAAGGTAAAATAAATAAAAGTATGAATGTCTGTTGTAAAAAATAAAAGCCAAAAAAAAACATCAAACAACTATAAACAAGAAACAACTCAGACCGCACATTACCGAGAACGTAGGTCTGATCGAGCAACAAAAAATGGTGATGATACGTGACCAGTTCAATTCAACGCAAGACATGCTTGAACGGAATCGACCCGGTCACGTGTCTGCTTCGCCGTGCTAGCTAGTCCCTCAAGCTCCGCTCTTAGCTCTTTAACAGAATTGTTGGTCGCTTGTATGTCCACATGTAGGTCAGTGCAGAATCTACATCTCTTACTGTCGAGGCCACAACCAAATCCAAAGTACTTTGCTGCTTTTTAAGTGCTAGCTTGATACTGTTAGCGATAGCACCGTCGAGATCCTCTCTGGAGATGGTGGAATCTTTGAATTTTTTCTTTATTGGCGATTGCTCAATCTCTCTTTTCCGATTGTCTTTGACTGTTGAAGTACTCATGATGGGTCAAATGCAGAGTGGTTCGAAATTTACTGACAGAATTATACAATATTTGACAGAGTGAGAAGAGTGAAGGGCTACGCGTGCATCGCTGTTGAAGGGTCACGTGATCTCCTTCATTCATTTTTATTTAATTTATTTTGATTAACTAAAATAACTTAAACTAGAACTGAAATAAAAATGAATGAAAAATATATAAACATATTTAAAAAAATATATAAGTAAGAAAAGCACAAACAATACTAAGGCTTAAATTACTAAAATTAAAAACAATAATAAAAAAATAGAATTGAAAATCTTAAGATACCAGTTGACTGCATATGAAAAAAATTATTTATTTAGTTTATTTTTGAGTACATCTGCAATTTCATAATAATTAAAGTGTGCTGTTGAATGTATTGATACGCATTTATGGTAAACTAAAATATACACTAATGCCATTTTTTAACTTGCCATGCCATGTATATGAATACATTTGTAATTACACATTTGTAATGGTTAAGTCACAATTTAGTGCATTTAAATTAACTTTACATTAAATATCAAATAACACAATCAAATAATAAAATTCTAATCATTAAGCACAGGGACGTTGAGTGGATTCCTCACTTAGCAGTAAATATCCCGTTGGGACTGACATGTCAGAATGTAATGTGTTCATCCTGAAGGGACATCAGCTGCTATAGCACGTGTATGTCCTCTGGGCCACAAGCCATCAGTTAGACAGATGTTGAATATAGATGCTGACTAGAATTAACGCTGTCAAACAGTGCAGCATTGCAGGAACTTAATGCAAAAGAAATAATTCGGCACATGAGTGAAAAAAAAAAAACAGCATGAGTCACTGGCAGTCACTGTGAGCCATATGGAATCCCTAAAGACTAGAATAAAACTTCTTTTTAGTCCTTATAATGTGACCGATCATCACTAAAAAACACATTTTGACAATTGCGCTATTAAACGGAAAAATACCCTTGGGGGAATTCACTAAGAATGACACCGCTGTTTATTTGCACATGCTGTCTATTTTTCTTTTATGCAAAGTATTTATGCAATTCACAGGAAACACTACAGACGTCCACAAATTTTTAGCTGAACGCAATTTGTGCAATTTCTCAATATCAAGGGTCAAATTTGAAAGCTTCTGTAGGTTATAGAGGATGCAGCAGATTACCACAATCAGATGTAGTTTACAGTAAATATACATAACGCCACTACAGCACCTGAATTGGCTCTTTGAAATGTTGAAAGTGTACTCGATTACACTGAACTTCCAGATATACCATTGTGAAAAAGAAGTGCACTTGACTGTAGTGAATGTGCACTTTCTTGTTGTCACGGTGCACACAGCAGGGAGGGACGAGGAACACGGAGACGAGGATAAACTTCAAAATAATAGTCTTTAATCATGACATCAGGGCAGGGCAGGGCAAGACAAGGCAAGGTTGACACAGACAGGAACACCGGGGAATAACGAGTAGACCAGATGAAAACTAACTAAACAGGCAGGAACTAAATACACATGACAATTACTGATAATTACTAAAACACAGCTCGACAAGACTTAACTAATAATCACACTTAACAAGGACAGGAACAAGACCAAATATGGACACAAGAGGTGGGAACACATGACACACACGACAGAGGACTGACACTTGTACACAAGTATTGTACATAATATGCACACTGTAAAGAAATGATGTGATCAATAAGTTATTTTAACTCCATAAACTAAATGCACTTTGCACTTTTTTTAATGTCAAATTAAAAGTTTTACTTTAAAGTGTATTTTACATAATTGTTTTAATAATCTTATACCTTATATTAACAAAGACTTTAGTACTCTTAGAGACAAAGAATAAGTAATCTTATTTTGATGTGTTGATGTAAGGAAGGTGAGGCGGAAGCCGAGGCTGAATCCATATGCAGAATTTTATTAAAACAGTCCAACAAAGCCAAACTCAGAGTCAGCAAAACAGACGGTGAGGTCAAAAACACGGTAAGACAGTCCAACCAGGCAAACAGGCAAAAGGGATAATCCAAAAGAGAAGTAGAAGCAAACAGAAAACAGGTCATACACGTGGCAATAGGTAAATGATACAAACGCTTGGTAAGGCAGGATAAACTGGCAATACTTCGCAAGGAAGCCATGTGGTGGCCAGGTTAATATGGCCACCAAACAGGAAGTAGTTGCAGAGGAAGCAAGGGTAGTGCTAACAGTCAATACTCGGGCGAGGGGTCCCTCTGCTGGCTTGGTGTTACAGAACCCCCCACTCTAGGAGCGACTCCTGGCGCTTGGCGTAGACGTCCCCATGGTCGTGGCGCTGGACAGTTGGGCCTGGCTCAATGAAATTCCTCTATGAGTGAGGGATCCAGAATACCAGAAGCAGGTATCCATGATCGCTCTTCAGGTTCGTAGCCCTCCCAGTCCACCAGGTATTGGAGCCGACCCCCTCTACACCTTGAGTCCAGCAGCATGTTCACCTTGTAGGCTGGCGATCCGTCAATGTCCAGCGGAGGCAGTGCCTCTTGGGGCTCAGCGTTAGGGTTGGCATTCGGGTGGACCGGTTTGACAAGCGAGGCATGAAATGATGGAGAGATGAGGTAGTAAGTAGGAAGCTCAAGCTGGCAGACATAGCTTGATGTCCCTCGTGGAGAGCCAGACCCTCTGTCCCGGTTGGTAGGGAGGATGTGGGCGCCGTCTGCGGTTGGCCTGGAGTTCTTGCACTCATACAGCTCTTTGAAGATAAACATGAGCGCTGTCCCACACCCCCTCACTACGATGTATCCAACAGGAAGTAGTTGCAGAGGAAGCAAGGGTAGTGCTAACAGTCAATACTCGGGCGAAGGCTCCCTCTGCTGGCGTGGTGTTATAGTTAACTAGCATAAAGGACATGTAAAGTACTTGATTATAGTCAATATCACAGTTAATATATTTCATAAATATATTTTTGCAAATTCATTATTGCAAATGTTTAATTACAGATAGATTTAAATGCATACCATACAAATTAAAGTAACATTAAAGTTTACATTGAAGTTTTTAATTTTTTTTTATTTTACCATAATTTGTTAGTACATTCACAAGAACACTTTAAACATATTTCGAAAACAATAAAATTAACTAAAACTAAACCCATAATACAATTTTTGTTACTTGAAATAAACGTGACTGAAATAAAATAAAATATATTAAAAATCTTAAACTTATTTTATTTCAGCTAGTTGCCAAGAATTTACAGGGATTTAGATGCAGTGCATGTAAAAAAAAAAAAATTCCCCCCAAAATATGCGAATTCTTTTTCACAACAGTATGGTTACATCGCCATATATTCTCCACACAACACTCTTAAAAATAAAAGGTTTTTATTGGCATCATTGGCTCCATGAAGAAACTCAAACATCAACGGAACCACTAAAGGTTCTTTATATTGGAAAAAAAAGGTTATTTTAGGAACTTTTCACTAAAAGGTTATTTTGGAAACCCAAAATGGTTCTTATATGCTATGGAATCACTGTGAAAACATCCTTTTTGGAGCCAAAATATTTAAGAGTGTAACTGTTTAAACTGGATTGTGGTTACTTAATGAAAGTTTTTTGAGCCCCGTGCATCAGTATTATGGTAGTCAGTGTGATCTGTACCTCAAAAAATGAAAAAAATAAATAAAAGTGCTTACGCAAGCCTGTGGTCATCCTCACACCAAAATGCGCCCAGAGTATTTGGCATGTAATGGATAACAGCTTGTTTCTGAGGGCCTGTGGGTAATTATATTTACACTGCTGTCTGCTGTACACTGGAGGGACCCGAGCAACATATGGAGAGATTGAATACAGAGGCGCTGTTATGACAAATGATGCTTCTCATACCATACCAGCTGGTGGAAAGCCCTTCTCAACAAGGATAAAACATAGAAAATGCACCTTGCATCCAAAATCTCGGCTTAATGATGACTGCCTTTCAAATTTGTTGGGTTCTGCTGTGTAGGCTGCCAACAGCCTTTGTGGTTAGTGGTTGGCAATAAATAGCTAAATGCATATGTCAGCATTAGGGTTTTGGTGTAAAATGGCCATATGTGTATGACAATTTGGGTTATTGTCATTTTGAGAGCTTCATGCTGACTGGATACACAGCATAAGCACAATTAATACAATAAAGAGGCACTTCACCAGTACCAGTAGTATCAGTTATGTACAACAAACAAATCTTCACTGTGTAAATACAGATTTATTCCTATTAAAGTTACAATAGTGATTCAGTCGAGAGCAGCAATACATTTTCTTTCTTTTGTTATTTGATTTAACATTAATTACATAGACAACAGAAGGTTTATTAGGCTCCTGTCACTTTAAGAAAGCACATATCTAATATACTGTCAGTGTTGGGGAGTAACTAGTTACATGTAACATCATTACGTAATTTAATTACAGAATAAATGTAACTGTGATATGTTAGAGTTCCTGAGAAAAAAATTGCAATTTAATTACACTTACTTATGAAAATATGAACAATTATTAAGAGGGTTACATCTAAATATTTTCTATAAATAGCTAGGATATGCTGAATATTATTAATGTGTTGCATTGCCTGTTTTTTTTTTTGTTATCAACATTTTTATTTATTTTTTATACATAACATCCAAAAAAAATAAAAAAAAATAAAAAATAAATAAAAATAAAAATAAAAAACAACAACAGACACACTCAATATCTCAAAGTCCAATCAAAGGGAGGGAAAGAGGGAAAGGCAAGAGAAACACAAAAGTCACTCCTTTATACAGTCACGTATATCAAAAAGAAAGCACTGCCAAGCATCGATGGTAGAAGGCTTGGCCCCATTGATTCGTGCTGTTGTACATTCACAAGCCACTATGTGCAGGAGACTACGGATCCAATATGTTTTTCCACACATGTGCGGTGTAAACCAGTTTTGTATTATTGTCTTCTTCGCAGCTGTAAAACCAGCAAACATCATTCTCTTTTGCATTGAGGTTATACAGAGATCAGAATCATCATTAAGAAGACACAAACTTGGATTAACAGACCAATCCATTTGCAATAAGGATGATAAAACCAGGTTTACATGTGTCCATAGACTGATGACGACAGGACATTCCCAAAACATATGCAGAAAAGTACCTGATGATGTAGTATTACATATATGGCAGTTGAGATTCGGTTGTAGTTTCATTTTAAATCTTTTGTAAGGAGTTATGTATGCTCTATGAATGACTTTGAAGTGAATAAGACGATGAGCCAGATTTTTAGATGTTAAACTGAGATTAGACCACACTCTCTCCCAGTCGACAGATAAATTAAGGTCAGATAATTCCCTATTCCAAATAGTTTGAATAGAAAGAGGTTTTGTAACGCAATCAATAATCTTATTATATATTAAAGAAACAGACGGCCGACCAACAGATGGTGCAATCCAATCTTGCATAGGATGAGAGGAGATGGGAGATGCCCAAGGAACTCCATACGCTTTGAGAGCAGAACGAACTGAAGAAAGACAAAATATGCGGATGCTGGTAGACAAAATTTGGTTCTTAATGTCTGAAATGAACATAGGCCCTGGTTATCATATATATCACCGCATGTGTTTACACCTAAAGAGGACCAAGAGGGTTGGACAAATGGACGATTTCCGCATACAAAATTAAAATTGTGCCATAAAGGTGTACTATTACAAAATTTGAAGGTTCCTCCTATCCGACGTTCCACCGTTTTCCAGATTTTAATAGAGTTGGCCACAACCGGACCAAATTTATATTTATCCCCTTTTTTCCTGTGCCAGTAAATAACATATCTTGGAGTCTATTTGGTTTAACCTTGTCAGCTTCAATCACTCTCCAAGAAACTGTAGATTGAGGATCAACCCAATTATGAAGAGCCTTAAGCTGGAACGACCAATAATACAGTTCAAAATTTGGTACAGCCAGTCCTCCTGCGCTATTAGGATGTTGTAATGTGGTAAGTTTAATTCTGGGGCATTTATCATTCCAGATAAATTTAGAAATTATGGAGTTAATCTCCTTAAAATAACCTGGAGGGGAGAAAGTGGTAGCATAGAGAAAAAAATTAAATCGAGGTAACAAATTCATCTTAACAGTGGAAATTCTTCCTTGAAGAGAGACTTTAAGATTCTTCCATCTTTGAATGTCATTTTGACTTTAACTAAGATATTATTAAAATTGTCTCTGGCAATCTTATGAATGTTTTTATATATGGTAATGCCCAAATAGATGAAAGATTCCTTAATAGGGATAAATGAGGAATAGAAGAACTGACTTTAACATTGTTAATTGGCATTAAAGCAGATTTGCTCCAATTTATTTTATATCCTGATAAGCTACTAAAATTATCAAATTCCTTAATTACACTAGAGACTGAAACATCAAAGTGGTCTAAATATAGAATAATATCATCAGCGTATAACGAAATACTATGATTATGATCATGAATCTTAATCGATACTTCAGATTTCCTGATGGCTTGTGCTAAGGGTTCAAGAGATAGACAAAACAATAAGGGTGAAAGCGGACATCCCTGCCTTGTTCCCGCTGCAAAGGAACGGGGAAATAATATTACCAGTTATGACTGATGCTGCAGGTGAGTGGTATAATGTCTTAATCATAGAAATGAAGTGTTCGCCGAAGCCGAAACATTGCAGAACTGCCCACATATAATTCCACTCTAGCCTGTCAAAGGCTTTTTCTGCATCAAGTGAAAAGACCGCACAAGGGGTCGGGTGGGAGTCTGCAAAGTCCAGAATATGAAGGAGTCGACGATATTGTCAGATGCATTGCGCCTTGATGAAACCAGTTTGGTCCTCCTTGATCAGACTATGAATTACCTTCTCCATACGAAAAGCAAAAACTTTAGCATAGATTTTAAGATCACATGGGATAAGCGAAATCGGTCTGTAGCTGGAACAGTCTAATGGGTCTTTCCTTTTTAAGAAGTAATGAAATCAGTGATGTTTTTGATCTCTATGAAAACCCCATGTTCAATCGCAAAATTAAATGAATTAAGCATAAGTGTCCCTACCAAATCCCAAATTTCTAAATATAATTCCGGGGGGAGACCATCTAGACCTGGCGATTTGCCCTTTTGAAGGCTTTTTAGAGAGACGTGAAGCTCCTCCAAACTTAATGGGGCCTCCAAAGATTCTTTATCCATCTGTGAGATCCGAGGCAGTTCCAATTTATCTAAATACTGCTTACAAATTGGTTCATCAAAATCTGTTTCGCTTTATACAGATTCATGTAAAACCTTTAAATATGTCATTAATTGCCGCAGGATTCATGGTGACATGATCATCCGATGATTTTATTGCGCTAATATATGCCTTAGACTCGCATTCTTTCAACCTAAGGGCCAATAAATGACTAGGTCTCTCTGATTCAAAATAATATTTTTGCCTAGTCCTATGTAAAATAAATTCCGCCTTTGAGTGTGAAAGTAAATCATATTCTTCTTTTAAAGAGGACAACTGTGTAGCCTGTTGCTCAGTAAAATGTTGTTTTTGTAGGTTTTGCAATGATTGTATTTTATTTTCTAATTGTGTAAATTGGTAAGTTTTCGCTTTGGCAAGAGTAGAAGAAAAGATATACAGAATCCTCGTATGGCACATTTAGTCGATTCCCACATTATTTGAGGATCCACATCAGAGGGCATATTGATTTCAAGAAATTCCTTAATATATTCTTTTAATGAAGTAATGAAAGTCTGATTACTTAATAATGATATGTTAAAGCGCCATCTAGGGCTTTGGCTTTAACATCGGAAAGAGGAACACTGCACAACACAGCAGAATGATCAGATAATAAAATTGGTAATATAGAGATGGACGAATTCACGAAATTAAAGATGGGCTGAGAAATATGTAGTCTATCCTAGAGAAAGTCTTATGTCTATTAGAAAAAAGTGAAGTCCTTAGCTTTAGTATTCTGAATTCTCCAAAGATCGATTAAGTTGAGCTCCGTGATAAATTTATTCAGTAATTTAGAAGATGGATTGGCTGTTGTATCAAATTGAGATTTATCTAAAGCAGGATTTATGACAGCATTAAAATCCCCACCCACAACTAATGGGCAGTCAGTCTGCTCAAGTAATGTTT